>NC_036840.1:25561952-25604387 GCF_002910315.2 Salvelinus sp. IW2-2015 | reverse complement strand
AAAGAAGCGCATCTATTAATTTTAGGACATCTATTATTATTATTTTTTATTTATTTACCTAATATAGTTATTACAATGCTTATACGTTAGATGTTGAATTGGTGTTTACAGGAAGCACATTTTATAGAGATACTTAGGAATGATAATACCTCTGTTACGAGTTGTGCAGAGCACCCAGACAAGCAGAAAGTCCACAATCCCCAAAACACTGTTGGACACCACCAACAACAGAAGAGTAGGACTCAGATCAATGGAGAATCATGCCCTGGAACTGTGGAGAAGGTATAGGTAAATACGTATTGTACTAATGAACACTGTAGTAAGATCATCAAACTGTAAAATATTGCATTATTGGTGGTATATCTCTATTTTGTTGAGATTAAAGTATATAATTTTTTTCAGATGAATTGTTATGACTATATATTTGTGGCTATTTACTAATTAATTTGAAATTACCAACATTGAGCTTGGTCACGTCTTTCCAAACAGTACTCCCACATGAAGCCACAGCACAGTAGTAAGTCCCAGCATCAGAGAGGCTGAGGTTCCTCTTGGGGAGGTTGTAGACACAGCTCTGTGGAGGAGACCCAGCCTCAGGATCAGTATGTGGAACCCAGCCTCCACATACTGATCACTCCTGTCTCCATGGGTGTAAATGATTTCTGGACGGGATTCTCCTGAGCCATGTCTGAACCAATATACACTGTTTCTCCTGCACAAGTCTCAGTGTGTATTGTACAGTTCAGAGTCACAGAGTCTCTTGGCTGGACTGACTCAGACACAGCCTGCTGAACAACATGCTGGGTCCTTGTACTTCCACATTTTACACAGTAAAACCAGGGTTCCAATGAATGTATAATTACATTATTTACAGATACAAAAAGACTGACACCATTACATATTATTTGTTAACTTCTGTACTTACCCTCATGCATCAAAAACACACAATTCCCAAATATGATGGTGTCATAATCGCATGCAGCACAGTAATACATCCCCACATCTGCTGGTCTGGCATCTGTAATGGTTAAGCACAAAACTAGTTTCCACTCTTCTCACCAGCAAACTCAGGGTTGATAAACTCCCCATAGAACGATGGAGTGTTTAAGTGAGAGTAGAAGGGCTGCATCAACAAAGGAGCTTGTCCCACTCTCAGCTTGAACCAGTTGAAGTAGTTATTTTTTGTCTCCTAAGATGAGGCATTCCAAATCCACTGTGTCTCCAACGATAAAGGTCTTTGGACCCTTTCAGGAAACTAGGCGTATGTCGCGGGTCACTACTTCATAGGAGAGGCCGTTTGAACGTAAAATTGTGTTTTTTTTCAAAAATGTAAACTTTCATGTGTGCCTTAATAACAAATTATATTTCAAGTGTCCTTTTAGCCAGCTAATGTTACATGTATGATCTTATTATTCGTATCTCAGAGCCATTGCTTGGGTAGTTTATAGCGTTAATGTTAGCTAGCTAACATTGAAATTGGTTTTGGTTAGCTAACTGGAAATTCCATGCGTGTAGTAACGTCATGAGTTCGGATTATGGTTCAGCTGTTTACCTAGCTAGCTAGCTACATGTCTTGTTAGCTAGCTAATGTTGAACCTGGTTGGTTAGCTACCTGCAGATTCATGCAGGGTAAGTGATATCATGAGTTGGGATTATGGTACATTGTTTAGCTAGCTAGCTAGATTACATATCTTATCAAAATAATCCACTATGCAAGTAAACCATTTCAGGTGCGTTCGTAAATTCAGTCTGGCATAATACTCCGATGAGCATCTCGTCTGAGTGTGCCAGAGCACAGAATAACTGATGAATTTACGAACGCTAACATCTATTGAATATGGCCGGTGTCCAGTAAACGTCGCAAAAAAAAGCATAATTAAATTGTTGCTCCAGCACAGTTACAGTCACCATGGCTCTGGATAACATGATAAACAGCCTAACCAGCTCTGCTAGGGTGAGTAAAATGGTCAGTGGGGTGTTCTCTCATTTGTATCTGTAAGTAGCTAGCAAGCTAGCCAATGTTAGCTAGTTAGCTTCGGTGCTTGAATGCCGTTGTGAGATCAGAACATTCGGAGCAACCCTACTCATCGGCAGAGCGTCCAGTGTGTGCTCTGACGCTCCGAGAGCGAACGCTCTGATTTACGAATGACAATTGACAGCAAGTTGCAGTCAAACGCTCTGGATAAATAACAGCCTAACGTCTGCTAGGGTCAGTAATGTTTCAGTGAGCTGTTCTCTCATTTGTCTTGGAAGTAGCTAGCAAGTTGCCTGGGTGCTTGACTGCTGTTGTTAGTACAGAATGCTTTGATCAACCTTAACAAGAGATGCGCGTGGCTAAATCTTAAAGAGTGTGAATGAATGCTGATGGATGTAGAAAAAGGGCTCTCTAGTAGTAGTACCAAAATATTATAAGGCTTTCAACTTTCAAACCAGATGTATTATCCCATTGTTCCTCAACTGTAGTGTATGATTTACCAATTTGGTTAGCTCTGAGTCTCTACATTTATCAATGTAAAAAACACTTTTCAAATTTTGCTACATAAGACCGATTTGAGCCGGAGCACATATCAGACTGTCTGATGGTTGCAAGAGACCACCCTTACAATATATGAATACTTGAATATCTTCACATGGTTTTGTAACTTCCTCATATGTAACACTGTATGTTTATTTCCAGGCAAAGTTCTGCCATACATTTCTATGTTCAATGCTAATTGAAAGATATTTTTTTTTATACAGAACTGGAGTGAGGGACTACATGCTTGATTGGCTGCTGTGGCATCAGTAAACACACAGACCAGACAGATGCAGATACATTTTGCGCACTGCAGATGGCTATGGTCCAAAGGTGGCTTAGCAGTTCAGACGTCTTTTCTGTTTCGTATTGTTCGTGTCCTGTATATATATATATTTACACTTTCTTCGCATATCTTTTATCTATTTTATTATCCAAGAACTCAACTACAAAAGCTTTCCTGCAAAAGGCTTTCCTGCAACCCGCTTGCACCCATTACAAAAAGTATTATTTACTCCAATCTGAAAATCCAATCGTGGAAGGCTAGCCGGGGCTAATTCAAAGCTAGCTGAAAAGCTAACCAGAGTACTGCCGATAGCTAGCCGAAGCTAATCTGTAGGCTGCCCACGAAATTAGCCAGGTTGCTGGCTAGCGTTGTGTTTCAGCTGCCCACGTTTAGTGGTCACTGCAGCTAATTCGCTTTAGCTTCGATAATCTACCGGCACTTTTGTGCAACGCGACTCGGCACCCGGAGCATTCCGGGACTCTTTTCTCTCAGCTTTCCCCGGACTTCCAGCCGAAAGGCTCTGGACACTTGCACTTGATTTCGCAGCTAGCTAGCTGCAAACGTGTGCTATTTGGCTTACGTGCGACCCCGAGCAAACCATCGAATCATTCTGGAGCTTACCAGCTGAGGAGTTTCCTCACCATCCGGACCCGTTCTTTTGGTTCGCTGCTGGCAGATAGGAACCCCAGCGGGCCTTCCACGACTGACTGCCGCGACTGGACTGCCGACGTTATCTGCCCGAGGGATTTATCCAACTGGCACCTCCGTCCCGAGTTACCTTGAACGCTCATCTGAGCCCTCGCTTAATCGTTAGCTGTCTTATCGGCTTGCTATTTGAAACAAGTATACGAGTGACAACTATTATTAAATTATTATTATTTATTTTATTTTATTTTTTTCCTTGGGTCACTATATCTATTTTGCCAATTTGGATTTGATCCCTCTACCACACGGTACCCAGCTTACACGGACCCAACCTAACCGACGGAAACGCACGAGGTAATCTAACAAGCAGACCCCATCCTATGCTGGGCTACCGATAGCCATATACCGGCCAGCTGTCTGGATCGCACGACCCAACAACCTCTACTCACTGGACCCTTATTGATCACTCGATTAGCAATGCCTCTCCTTTAAATGTAAATATGGCCTTGTCCCCATTGGCTGTTCTGGTTAGTGTTTATTGGCTTAATTTTCACTGTAGAGATTCTAGCCCTGCTCTCTATACTATCCAACCTCTCAGTTCCACCACCCACATATGCGATGACATCAACCTGGTTTCAATGAGTTTCTAAGAGACAATATCTCTCTCATCAATCACTCAATACCTAGGTTTACCTTCCAGCTGTATTCAATCCTACATACTTTGTCTGTACATTATTCCTTTAAAACTATTTTAATCGCCCCCACGAAACCTCCTTTTACTCTCTGCTCTAGTAGCTCTAGGCCGACAATTGTCAATAGCTTTTAGCCGTACCTTATCCTACTCCTCCTTGTCCTCTGGTGATGTAGAGGTGAATCCAGCCATGCAGTACCTGGCCTCACTCCTATTCCCCAGGCGCTGCTCTTTTGGATGACTTCTGTAACCGTAATAAGCCTTGGCTTCATGCATGTTTAACATTAGAAGCCTCCTCCTAAGTTTGTTTTGTTCACTGCTTTAGCACACTCTGCAACCCGGATGTTTAGCGTGTTCTGAATCCTGGCCTTAGAAAGACCACCAAAAATTCAGAGCATTTTCATCCCATTACAAGGATTTTCCAGAACAAAGATAGAAGCGGCCAAAGGGGGCGGTGTTGCAATCTACTGGCAAAGACTGCTGCAGAGTTCTGTTATACCTATCCAGGTCTGTTCCCCAAAAATTTTGAATTATACTTTTAAAAAATCCTCTCTAAAAACAAGTCTCTCAACCGTTGCCGCCTGCTATAGACGGCACCCTCTGCCCCAGCTGTGCTCTGGACACGTTATATGTGGAACTGATTGCCCCGCATCTATTTCAGAGCTCGTGCTGCTAGGCGAACCTAAATTTTGAACATGCTCACACCCCAGCCACCGCTACCCAATCTAAGCTTGATGCCGCTCAATTCTCACACCAATTATCATGAAGCCTAACCAGGTACCACCCCAATTCCGTAAACACGGTAACCTCATAGATATCATCCTAACAAACTGCCCTCCAATACACCTCTGCCTGTTTTCACCAAGATCTTAGCGATCACTGCCTCATTGCCTGCATCCGTAATGGGTCAGGCGGTCAAACGACCTCACTTCATACTGTCAACGCTCCCTGAACAGCTTCAGCGAGCAGGCCTTTTTTAAATCGACCCTGGCGGGGTATCCTGGGAAGGATATTGATCTCATCCCGTCAGTAAGAGGAATGCCCTGGTCATTTTTTTAAATGCTTCCTACTCATCTTGAATAAGCATGCCCGCATTCAAGAGAAATTTAGAACCAGGAACAAGATATAGCGCCTTGGTTGCTCTCCTGACCTGAAACTGCCCTTAACAACGAAAACATCCTATGGCGTTCTGCATTAAGCATCGAACAGCCCCCGTGATATGCAACTTTTCAAGGGAAGCCAGAAACCAATATACACGGCAGTTAGAACAGCCAAGGCTAGCTTTTTCAAAGCAGAAATTTTTTCTTACCTGCTAACACAAATTCAAAAGTTCTGGGACACCGTAAAGTCCATGGAGAATAAGAACACGCTCCTCCCAGCTTCCAACCGCTCTGAACGATAGGAAACACTGTCCACCACCGACAAATCCACTAAAATTGAGAATTTCCAATAAGCATTTTTTCTACGGCTGGCATGCTTTCCATGGCTTACCCCTACCCCCCGCCCCGGACAAACAGCACTGCACTCCCCTCTGCTACTCGCCCAGCCTTCCCCATTTCTCTTTCTCCCAAATAACAGTCAGCTGAGTTCTAAATGAGCTGCAAAAATATGGACCTTTACAAATCAGCCGGGCTAGATAATCTGGACCCTTTCTTTCTAAACTATCTGCTGAATTGTTGCCACCCTATATACTAGCCTTTCAACCTCTCTTTCGTGTCGTCTGAGATCCCAAAATTGGAAAGCAGCCTGCGGTTATCCCCTCTTTCAAAGGGGGGAGACACCCTTGACCCTAACTGCTAACAGACCTATATATATCCTAGCCCTGCCTTTCTAAGGTCTTGAAAAGCCAAGTCACAGATTAACCGACCATTTCGAATCCACCACACCCTTTTCCCCTCCCCCGCAAAAATTGCCAATCTGGTTTCAGAAGCGGTCATGGGTGGCAACCTCAGCGCCGCTCAAGGTCTAAACGATATCGTAACCGGGCCATCGATAGGAAACAATACTGTTGCAGCCGTATTCATTGAACTGGCCAAGGCCTTTGACTCTGTCATCACCACATCCTCATTGGCAGACTTCGACAGCCTTGGTTTCTCTAATGATTGCCTCGCTGGTTCACCAAGCTACTTCTCTTTGATCGAGTTCAGTGTGTCCAAATCGAGGGGTCTGTTGTCCGGGCCTCTGGCAGTCTCTATGGGGGTGCCACAGGGTTCAATTCCTTGGACCGACTCTCTTCTCTGTTTTACATCAAATGATGTCGCTCTTGCTGCTGGTTGATTCTCTGATCACCTCTACGCAGACACACTATTCTGTATACGTTACAGAGTTTAATGGCTGTGATAGGAGAAAACTGAGGATGGATCAAAAACATTGTAGTTACTCCACAATACTAACCTAAATGACAGAGGGAAAGAAAGTCTGAACAAAATTTAAAAAATATTATTGTTTGCGATAAGGCACTAAAGTAAAACTGATAAAAATGTTTCAAAGAAATTATCTTAATGTCTTGAGTAGAAAGCATTATGTTTGGGGCAAATCCAACACAACACATCACTGAGTATCACTCTTCATATTTTCAAGCATGGTGGTGGCTGCATCATGTTATGGGTAGGATTGTCATCGACAATGACTAGGGAGTTTAAAAAATATATAAAAACATACATAATAGCGCTAAGCACAGGAAAAATCCTTGAGGAAAACCTGGTTCAGTCTACTTTCCAACAGACAATGGGAGACAAATTCACCTTTCAAATTCACCTTTCACTGATAATAACATGATAATAACAAGGCCAAATATACACTGGAGTTGCTTACCAAGACGACATTGAATGTTCCTGAGTGGCTGAGTTACAGTTCTGACTTAAAGTGGCTTGAAAATCTATTGCATGACTTGAAAATGATTGTCTAGCAATCATTTTCCTCATTGCTAGACAGACATCTTCAAGTCTTTTCATAGATTTTCTAGCCGATTAACAGAGCTTGATAAATAACAAAAAAATAATGGTCAAATATTGATCATTCCAGATTGTACATTCCAAAGCTCTTAGAGACGTACCCAGAAAGACTCACAGCTGTAATCACTGCCAAAGTTGATTCTAACATGTATTGACTCAGGGGTGTGAATACTAAAGTAAATTATTTTTTACAGGGGCGGTAGGTAGCCTAGTGGTTAGAGCGTTGGACTAGTAACGGAATGGTTGCCAGATTGAATCCCTGAGCTGACAAGGGAAAAATCTGTCGTTCTGCCACTGAGCAAGGCAGTTAACCCACTGTTCTTAGGCTAGGAACATTGAAAATAAGAATGTGTTCTTAATTGACTTGCCTAGCTAAATAAATATGTTTCTGCATTTAATTTTCAATATATTTGCTAACATGTTTAAAAACATGTTTTCACTTCGTCATTATGGGTATTTTGTGTCAATCTGTTTAATCAGTTTTGAATTCAGGCTGTAACACAACAATATGTGGAATAAGTCTAAGGGTGTGAATACTTTCTGAAGGCACTGTACATGAGAAAGACAGAGAAACTCTTTAGACAACTCTAGTATTTCCTCACCTCCGTTGTGCCCTATAACATCGAGATTAGTAAGAAAACATATGTATTTTTTGCAAAAAATTATAATTATGAAAAATATGTCCATCAATGGTTTGCCTTTGTTTCATGATAACACCTGATTCGGTCGATAGGCATTTTATCTTTGTCATTATAGGGTATTGTGTGTAGATAGGTGAGGTAATATTTTTTTTTATCCATTTTGAATTCAGGCTGTAACACAACAAAATGTGGAATAAGTCAAGGGGTATGAATAGTTTCTGAAGGCACTGTACATGAGAAAGAAAGAGAAACTCACTTTTTGTCGATGACTCTGGTATTTCCTCACCTCCGTTGTGCCCTATAACATCGAGATTAGTCAAAATAATGAATTCATTTTTTCTCAAAATGTTTATAATAAAAAATATGTCCAGCAAAGGTTTGCCTTTGTTTTATGACAACTCCTGATTAGGTTGTTACTCATTTTCAAATGTATCAAACGGCAGATAAATAATTGAAAACGTACCTTGAATTTTTAGATATGTTGCGTTGACAAAGAACATGTGGCTATGTGGATAGAATCCACAGAAATACAGGCCACAGTCAGCTATTTCCACTTTTGTGATTCTCAGAAAGATAGTGGTGTTGTTGCTGAACATTTCAAAATTGATCCTTTGAAAACCATTGTGGAGATGAGGTGTTGAATTACAGCCGTACATAGACRAGATACACACAGGCTCTGATCCGTTGACTTGCTTGAACCATGCTGTGTGTCCCACAGCCGTTGTAACATTGGAGCACTGCAAGGTGATGGTATCCCCAGTACGGACCTCCATAGTCTGAGACTGAGAAACCAACACAGAGACCAAACCTGAAACAGATAGAACAAAGTTAATTACTATATTCATTGAAATCACGTTAGAAATCAGGAAGAAGTGCTGCACTGAACATTCTGGTTATACTTGATGGATGCAGTCAATCTTACTCTGTCTCCATGTTAGATTTAACAGTAGCTTACTTACTCAATCCATAGAGCAGTAGAGCTGGTAGGAAGGTTCTCGCCATTCTGTGTGTAAATCTATTCTGCTCTGTCTGGCTGAGAATCAGARAACACCTCTTCATTCACTCTGAGATCAAAGGTGATTTCATTGGTAGTGGGCGTGGTAGTTGGTATTGGACCACAATGTCTATTTACAGAGAGCAGAATTGACAGAGACATTTTATATGGAGTGTAAAAACAAAAGTTTAGCATAGTTATGTTGAATTAAAATGGAGATAAGTGTTTGGGTTCATATACAGTAGGTGTTTGGGTTTAGTGGGGTTAATAGGTGACGACAAGACTTCACCTTATCAGGGTTAGTGGTCTTAAGGCTTTATTTGTATTGTCCCCTACAGATGGATTATACCAGTTCAAACGAACTATCCACTACCCAGCTAGCAATGAGGAATCTGGCCAGAAGCGGCCTTCTTCCAGGGGACCGGAACTGATTGAATCCGCCTGGAATCTGGTGTTCAGACTCGGCACGGAATCAAAATGAATGACTGCCCAGAATCGGCCCAAGTACATCGGGCCATTTCCGTTAATTAATTCAGGCGACTATGCTGGAATCTTACCAGAATCCCCCAATAAAGCGTCCCGATGCAATTTTAAATAAATGTATACAAAATTACCGATTTACTAATTTTAAATATTACTATTATACATTTTTTACATCAAATTATTCCCATCCCAATTTTTTTAAATAATTGTACATTTATTGCACTGATATTTTTGTGATATCAAGTTGTCTTGTTCCATCGCTGCAACTCCCATACAGCCTCAGGAGAGGCGAAGGTCGAGAGCCGTGCGACCTCTGAAAACAACTCCGCCAGCCGCATGCTTCTAAAATCTTCTCTGCGCTACGCATCCCTTTTACGGATCACTTTCCTAAACAACCGCTAGAATTGCAGGGCGCAATGCATAAATATTACAAAAAATATTTAGACATCATGCATCACAAGTGAAATATACCAAAACACAGCTTAGCTTGTTGTTAATCACCTATCGTGTCAGATTTTGAAATATATTTTACAGCGAAAGAAATCCAAGCTTTTGTGAGTGTAGCATTCAATGCTACAACAGCTACCCCAAATTAGCATGGTCACGAAGTCAGAAAAGCAATCAAATTAATCGCTTACCTTAGATAATCTTCGGTTACGTTTCCACTCAGGAGACTCCCAGTTTACACACAAATCTTATTTTGGTCGACTAAATATTACTTTTATCACACAAAAAAAGCCATTTGGGTTGTGTGTTATGATGAGAAAACTGCAGCCTCGTTCGGGTCCTGAAAGGAAGATGAAAATTTCCAAACGTATCAGATTAAAAAATATTACTAAAAATATTTATAATCATGCAATCACAAGTGAAATATACCAAAACACAGCTTAGCTTGTTGTTAATCCACCTATCGTGTCAGATTTTGAAAATATATTTTACAGCGAAAGAAATCCAAGCTTTTGTGAGTGTAGCTTTCAATGCTACAACAGCTTAGCCTTATATTAGCTTGGTTAGCTTGGTCACGAAAGTAAGAAAAGCAATCAAATTAATCGCTTACCTTTGATAATCTTTGGATGTTTCCACTCACGAGTCTCCCAGTTACACAACAAATGCCATTTGGGTTGCGCATTATGTTGAGAAAACAAAAGCCGTGTTCCGTTCGACAAATTCCAAAAAGTATCCATAATGGTCGTAGAAACATTTCAAATGTTTTTTATAATCAATCCTCAGGTTGTCATTAACAAACATAATCGATAATATTTCAACCGGAGCATAACCTATTCAATAAGAGACAAACGGAAAATGGTGAGTTTCTCCCGCGCGCGCAGGAAATATTCGGAGGACACTTTTCAAAATAAAAGCCTGAAACTATGTCTAAAGCCTGGTCACAGCCTGAGGAAGCCATTGGAAAAGGAATCTGGTTGATACCCCTTTAAATGGTGGTTAGACGGGCCAGGGAACACAGATTAAAAAATATATATATAACTTCCGGGTTACATTTTCTCAGGTTTTCGCTTGCAGAATAAGCATTGTTATTCTCACAGACAATATTTTGACAGTTTTGGAAACTTTGGAGTGTTTTCTATCCTAATCTGTAAATTACATGCATATTCTACGATCTGGGCCAGAGAAAATTTCCGTTTACGTTGGGCACGTTATTTAAATCTGACCCCTAGCGCTAAGAGGCAATGCATACTTATCCCGGAATGCAGCCGCACCAATGTGTCAGAGGAAACACTGTACACCCGTTGACCATGTCAGCATGCATGTGCCTGRCCCGCCACAGGAGTCACTACAGCGCGATGGGATAAGGACATCCCAGCTGGTCAAACCCTCCGCTAACCCGGACAATGCTGGGCCAATTGTGCGTCGCCTCATGGGTCTCCCAGTCGCGACCGGCATGGGTATCRAACCAGMATCTGTAGCAACGTAGTTTGTACTGCGATGCAGTGTTTCAGACCGCTGTGCCAATCGGGAGGCCCAATCTAYAAMGTTTTTAATRCTTATCAACTTGAACAAAGTATCAAAATACTAAAATACTACGATTTTTRGTCCCAGTTCGCCCCTTTATTTGCASATGGTGTAAATCATTCAGAGKTAAAGGGYTCAAGTTTGGCTAATTGATGTAGAAGTAAAATATATAAATGCACAGTTTGCATAAGAGTTACAGTGAAGCCATGTCAGTAATTTGAGCCAAGGTAGAAGACAATGTCAGTTATCTTTACTGTAAATAGCTACTTACTTAAACACATGAGAAATGGACTAGGCAGTCTACTGTAGATATGCACATACAKTACTTACAAGTGAGATGCAGAATCACCATACAGATAATAATGGGGCCATCTATGGGGCTTTGGTGACAAAGTGGATGGCACTGTGATAGACTGCATCCAATTTGTTGAGTAGGGTGTTGGAGGCTATTTTGTAAATGACATCGCCGAAGTCAAGGATCGGTAGGATGGTCAGTTTTACGAGGATATGTTTGGCAGCATGAGTGAAGGATGCTTTGTTGCGAAATAGGAAGCCAATTCTAGATTTAACTTTGGATTGGAGATGTTTGATGTGAGTCTGGAAGGAGAGTTWACAGTCTAACCAGACACCTAGGTATCTGTAGTTGTCCACATATTCTAAGTCAGAACCGTCCAGAGTAGTGATGCTGAGCGGGCGGGCAGGTGTAGGCAGCGATCGGTTGAAGAGCATGCATTTAGTTTTACTTGTATTTAAGAGCAGTTGGAAGATACGGAAGGAGAGTTGCATGGCATTGAAGCTCGTCTGGAGGGTAGTTAACACAGTTTTCAAAGAAGGGCCAGAAGTATACAGAATGGTGTCGTCTACGTAGAGGTGGGTCAGAGACTCACCAGCAGCAAGAATGGCAATGTGTACAGTTGAAGTCGGAAGTTTACATACACCCTAGCCAAATACATTTAAACTCAGTTATTCACAATTCCTGACATTTAATCCCAGTAAAAATGCCCTGTCTTAGGTCAGTTAGGATCACCACTTTATTTTAAGAATGTGAAATGTCAGAATAATAGTTGATTTATTTCAGCTTTTATTTCTTTCATCACATTCCCAGTAGGTCAGAAGTTTACATACACTCAATTAATATTTGGTAGCATTGCCATTAAATTGTTTAACTTGGGTCAAACGTTTCGGGTAGCCTTCCACAAGCTTCCCACAATAAGGTGGGTGAATTTTGGCCCATTCCTCCTGACACAGCTGGTGTAACTGAGTCAGGTTTGTAGGCCTCCTTGCTTGCACACGCTTTTTCAATTCTGCCCAAAAATGTTCTATGGGATTGAAGTCAGGGCTTTGTGATGGTCACTTGCAAGCCTCTCCCTTTTTCCTCCAAACATAACAATGGTCATWATGGCCAAACCGTTCTATTTTTGTTTCATCAGACCAGAGGACATTTCTCCAAAAAGTACGATCTTTGTCCCCATGTGCAAACCGTAGTCTGGCTACCGTAGTCTGGTTTTGGAACAGCGGCTTCTTCCTTGCTGAGCAGCCTTTCAGGTTATTTCAATATACGACTCGTTTTACTGTGGATATTGATACTTTGTACCTGTTTCCTCCAGCATCTTCACAAGGTCCTTTGCTGATGTTCTTGGGTTGATTTGCACTTTTCGCACCAAAGTACGTTCATTTCTAGGAGACAGAACGCGTCTCCTTCCTGCTGCGTGTTCCCATGGTGTTTATACTTGCGTACTATTGTTTGTACAGATGAACATGGTACCTTCAGGTGTTTGAAAATTATTTCAACTAGACTAAACATAAATAAATAAAAGTTCAATAAAAATGCACTTCTTCTGTAACAAGAAATAGATGTGTGTTGGTGTTCCTCCATTTCTAATGGTGTGATGGAGCCTGACACATATTCAGCTAAACTGCTATTACTTTTAATCATATTGTATATTTGTATATGTGGTGGTATAGATGTTCTGTAGACAGAGAATAGAGATGTACGGAGTGTAAAATTGTATGGTTTATTATGTTATATCTTTAAAAAAAATATATATATAATGACGGCTGACTATGGCCTGTCCTCGTTCTGTGGTGCTGGCTGTTGTGCAACTTTCACTATGAGTAGATCTATTGCAAGAGGCCTAAATCATTTTCCATAACATGTGGTACTGCTAGACATCACATCATTAAGTAAACTTTGACCTACACATTTGTGTTGATTGGCCTTTGCTGCACTAAGGGTCTGTTTCACACCCACTAAGTAGTGTGAACAGTAAGGTGCCCTAAGGGACAAAGTAGAGAGYAGTGTGGGTGCAGGTCAGTCTTCCTGTGTTAAATGTCTATAAGAGGTTAGTTTCCATCAGTGGAAAGTTACTGCAACACCTCCACCTTCACCACAAGGCTTTGTAAACAGACCATAATGTCTGAGACAGTTAATAGCATCTGTCTGTAAAAAGCGCCATATCATCATAGTATGCGATGGGTTCAATTTATTCAGATTCAAACAGTTGGAAACACTTTATTTTTCTTTACACAAGTAACTGGTTTACTGTTGCTAAAATGGGCACACAAATAAATACAAATAATAACAATCTGTCGCTGTGCCCTTGAGCAAGGCACTTAACCCTAATTGCTCCAGGGGTGCTGTACAATGGTGACCCTGGCTGTGAACCCACTCCCTGAGGGAGTCTCAGGGGAGTTGGGATTAGCAACAACAACAACAAAAAACATTTTCATTACACAGTTGTGTACTAAGACAAATATAAGCACCACCCCAAATTATTATTATTATTATTATTATTCAAATAAAAAAATAGCATTGCATTCAATTATTCCAACATTGTATAACAATAAAGCTATGACCACTGTTTTCATCACATTTGACTGCTTATGCGTTCATAGATAGTTAATGAAGCTAGAACTAGTTATTAAAGAGTTATCTAGTATAAAATGATCTTTGGTTCATTCATCCAGTTCTACTGTCTGATCCCAGCGTACTCAACTGTCTCCATGTGACCTCTCTGTCTTCTAGACCTGTTCTTCTTGTTGCTCAGATTCAGAGCTACGTAATGGAGACTGTCTCCATCTTGGTCCTGTGAAGCACAAATTAGCATTGTTGACATAAAATTATTATTATTATATTTTTTTTTACCCACAATAGTGACGTTGGTTAAAGACAGGCTTCACAATAGACTTCAAACAATATAAAATGATTTCTGCTTACCCCTGCGTCTGACCTGGTAACTGCAGGACCTCTGGACTGTGAGACAAGTCCTGAAAAGAATGACACAAAAGATTTGGATACTTCTACTTCTTCCACTACTGAAACAACAACAAATGGTGACATCAACGAATAGCAAGGGATAGTAACTTACCTCTGCACTGCACACATGTTGTGTTGTTCATCTTGTACATGATGCAAACCAGGACAATGATCAAGGTGAACGTGACACCCAATACTACACCCAGGCAGGACACCAAGAGAAGAGGATCTGCTCTATGGTCTGTTGAAATTCAAACAGTAGTAGAAGAAACCAGAATGGCAAGTAAATGTATGTTCTACACCGTAGACTATATACAGTAGATATAAAATGAAATAGAAGCTGTATCATATACCCTCAATGTCCAGCTTGGTCCCGTTCCCAAASAGTATCTCCCCACATGAGGCCACAGCACAGTAGTAAGTCCCAGCATCAGAGAGGCTGAAGTTCCTCTTGGGGAGGTTGTAGACACAGCTCTGTGTAGGAGACCCAGCCTCAGGGCTCTTCTCATGCTGGTCACTCTTGCCTCCATGGGTGTAAATGATTCCTGGACGAGATTCTCCTGAGCCACGTCTGAACCAATAGACACTGTGTTTTCCTACACAGGTCTCAGTGTGTATTGTACAGTTCAGAGTCACAGAGTCTCCTGGATGGACTGACTCAGACACAGGCTGCTGGAGCACAGACATGCTGTTGGACTCTGAGTCTGAAGAGAGTGAGTAACTAAAGTAAGACTAAGTGGTTGAAAAACATGAAAAGCCATGTATTCATTACTAGCATTTGATGAAGCAGTTGTACTAACATACCAACATACAAGGCCACACATTTTGACATTGAAGAAGCAAATGTTTAGTTACTTTTGACAATTAAAACAGTTCCCTCTCCAAATGTTTGCTCATAGATGGCTGTAGTGGAACAATAGTATGTAGCTGAGTCCCCTGGCTCTGTCTTTGATATGGTCAAGTTACAGCTGTAGTCTCCTCTCCTCACACCCAAATGTTTTGTCTCGGTAAAGTCCTTGATAAAGTTGTTCGAATGATAACTGTCTTTGCCAACATAAAGAGATGACGTCATGTGGAGTGGTTTCTGTCCAAAACTCTGCTTGAACCAATTAAATCTGGTCACCGACACATTAGGACAAAGGCAAGTGAGAGTCACAGTGCCTCCCAGCTCAGTAACCATCACAGGGGTTGGTTGGATTACGTTTGGTTCGGTGAAAGCGCAAACTGTCAAAGCAAACAAACAAAACGGAACAAAGTCACAGGCATTTCTACCCATTACAGACAACATCCACTTCACTTATCATATTCAAACTACATACATACTACAAATGATTAAATAAGGAACTCAGTTAAATGTCATACACTTACCCAAGTTGATGTAAAATATAAATACTTCTCTATTCATCATTGTACCATTAGTCCCTTCTTCACTGTATAGTGTGTGGGTCTGACAGTGGGTGACTTTATATGCACCTTGTATATGATGGCACTTTACATGTACCCATCATACAGTAGGAGGGAACACTGAAACTAGAGATTTTATTGGCTGACTACAATCTCAGAAGTGTGTCCTCTGGCTTACCATAGTTTGAGCTTCACGGGAATGACTTTTCAAGAAGACATTATAAAGCGATTCAAATATTTGCCTGATATGGCTGTTTCTTTTTTGAGAAAATTTTTAAATTTTCTGAAATGAGATGTTTGGACAAGAAACAGTGAAATATCTCTAGTGCTGCTAATACTACCGACCCCAACCCAACTCAGCCCAGCCCAGCCCAGCCCAGCCCAGCCCATTCCAAGGGTTAAAGTGATTCATAATGTAAATTTACCCACCACTGCATTTCTGGCTATTGGTTTTCATCATAAGCCTCCAACATGAAATACGAATATTATTTGTAACCGCAATAGCATTCAATAATATACGGTACCAGTCAAAAGTTTGGACACACCTACTCATTCAAGGTTTTTTTATTTTTTTATTACTGTTTTCTATATTGTAGAATAATAGTGAGGACATTAACACTTTGAAACACATATGGAATCATGTAGTAACCAAAAAATTATTAAACAAATAAAATTATATTTTAGATTTTAGATTCTTCAAAGTAGCCAACATTTGCCTTGATGACAGCTTTGCACACTCTTGACATTATCTCAACCAGCTTCAGCTGGAATGCTTTTCCAATAGTCTTGAGTTCCCACATATGCTGTGCACTTGTTGGCAGCTTTTCCTTCACTCTGCAGTCCAACTCATCCCAAACCATCTCAATTGGGTTGAGGATGGGTGATTGTGGAGGCCAGGTCATCTGATGCAGCACTCCATCACTCTTCTTCTTGGTCAAATAGCCCTTGCACAGCCTGGAGGTGTGTTGGGTCATTGTCCTGATGAAAAACAATGATAGTCCCACTAAGCGCAAACCAGATGGGATGGTGTATCGCTACAGAATGATGTCGTAGCCATGCTGGTTAAGTGTGCCTTGAATTCTAAATAAATGACTGGCAGTGTCACCAGCAAAGCACCCCCACACCATCACACTTCCTCCTCCGTGCTTCACGGCGGGAACCACACATGCAGAGATCATCCATTCATCTACTCTGCGTCTCACAAAGACACGGCGGTTGGAACCAAACATCTCAAATTTGGACTCATCATGACCAAAAGACAGATTTCCACCAGTCTAATGGCCATTGCTCGTGTTTCTTGGCCCATTAAGTCTCTTCTTCTTATTTGTGTCTTTGCAGTAGTTAGACCATGTAGGCCTGATTCACACAGTCTCCTCTGAACAGTTGATGTTGAGACGTGTCTGTTTGTCACGCCCTGAACATAGAGGGCGTGACTTTGGGTGATCTAGTACAAATATTTCTATGTTGGTGCTAATGTGGTTCCCAATTAGAGGCAGCTGTTTATCGTTGCCTCTGATTGGGGATCATATTTACGTAGGCTTTTTCCCCTCCTGTATTTGTGGGATATTGTTTTGTGTTTGTGCATGTGCACCACTTAGTCACATTTAGTTGTTCGTTTATTTGATTTATTGTTTTTTTCTTTAAGTTTCACTTTGCAATAAATATGTGGAACTCAACATCTGCTGCGCATTGGTCCCGTTCTCACGACAACTGTGACAGAATATCCCACCAACCAAGGACCAAGCAGCATGCTGCGATGGGGAAAATAAGTTGGACCTGGGAAGAAATCATGGAAGGACAGGAGACCCTTCCTTGGCAGGAGTCGCAGTGGACGCAAGAAGGACGGCGACAACGCCAGGGACCGCGACCACAGAAACCCCAATCATTTTTTGGGAGGGGGCAGATGGAGCTGGCGGCTGAGCAGAGGGAAGAGCCAGAGAACATATGGGAGGAGATAGAGAGGTTGTCGGTCGACCCAAGGAGAGTACCAGAGCTCACCTGGGAGTCGATGGAACAGTGTGAGGAGGGATACCGGAGAATGGAGTTGGCTAGGAGTATGCTTCAACGCAGGCGTTTGGAGGAGCATGTCATCAGTCTGGTGCAACTTGGGCTGGCTCCACCCTTCTAGTCTCCAGTGCGCCTCCCCAGTCCTGTGTCTCCTCCTCGCACTCGCCCTGAAGAACGTGTCACCAGTCCGGTACCACTTGTGCCGGCTCCGCACACTAGGCCTCCAGTGCGCCTTCCCAGTCCGGTATGGCCTGTGTCTCCTCCTCGCACTCGCCCTGAAGAGCGTGTCACCAGTCCGGTACCACCTGTGCCAGCTCCACGCACTAGGCCTCCAGTGCGAAGAGGAGGAAGAGTTGACAAAACTATTGAGATTACACTCAATCTTTATCTGCACTATGTCCTCTTCCTGAATGCTTTCGGGTTCTTAAATGTTAACTCGAGACCCAAATGAGAAATTGACTGTCCCACCGTGAAAAATCTACTTCCAATGACTCAAAGTAAGAAGAAATAGTGTGTGATTATAGATGTATTCTCAGAACTCATAGTTTAAGAAACCCTGCACATTTTAGGGTTTGGAAAATGCTTCAGCTTGTTGCTAGTATTCTTGACATGGTTGGTACATCTAACTGAGCGGCAGGGGTCTGGTGTTTACCGTTCAGATGAAGAGAGGTGTGTAAAGAGTCCCACACCCTCAAATCACCAGGCATTTACTCTTACACACAACTATTTTGCACATTCTATCTGTTGGCAGGTGGACTAGAAATATGGCGAGAGAGAGAGAGAGAGAGAGAGAGAGAGAGAGAGAGAGAGAGAGAGAGAGAGAGAGAGAGAGAGAGAGAGAGAGCATAAGGGACATTTCATCCCCCGGTATTAGTCTATGAGAGACCCAGTGATGTTCACCTCAGCAGGTCTCACTCTACACTGAGCTGCTCCTTCCTGTCACTCACACCACAGGAAGTGATGCGTACCCTCACTGGCCCCTCCTGTACCTCAGACCCCAATCATATTCTCCTTATAAGGTGCTTCTCGGAATAGGGGGCTGTGATTAGTGCAAAGCCAAGACAGGAAATACTAAGGGGAGAATAACATCATGACAAAGGCAATTTTGCTTTAGCTCTTTATTTGTCTTTAGTGATCAGTGATCAGTATAATGCAATTCTCTACTGCTGGGTACTTTGACCCTCAGGGTCACCCTATAAAAAAATAACCAAATTACTAACACAATTTGTCTACTGCTGGGCACACCCTTTAAACAAAAAAATACCAAATCACTAACACACACAACAGAGATCTAAGTTAAGAGAGGCCAAATGAGGCAACTCCTCTACAGCCATTAAACAGTTGTGTTTTTACTTCTAACTCCTCCTCTCTAACCACACCCTGTACCACTGAGCTGTGTGAACTAACTGAGTTGGAGAGGGCTACAGTGGCCCTGAGGTACTTACTGAGATATTTACTGATTTACATTTCAATACATTTAATTTATCTACACATAAAATATAGAAGGATTTAAACTTGAATTCAAAGATATGGCAAATCAATGTATTCAAAGATATGGCCAACCAAACTTCCATCCTCCTCCACTTTATCATCTTGTAGCAGCATACACTACATGGGGGTCCAGCTCCTTCTCTCTTCTCCTCTCCATCTTCCTCTTCTTAGAGGTGAAATTCAGAGTGGCATAATTCAAACACCATGACATAACCAACATATGCTATTTTCAAGATTTCTGAACTGCTTATATTTCACTATTTAATCATACAGTATTTACCTGATCATTGTGTTGTTGTCTTTGAGAATCAGGTCCTGAATATGATATAAAAGAGAGACGAGACAACAGATTCATGGATCATTCCATTCTAGTGAACTCACTGACTCATGGGAAAAACATCCTCATTAAAGGTGTAGTTCACAGGTCCAATATAATCATGAAGTGGAATCCTACCTGTGTTGTGTCTGTTTGTGTCTCGTCGGATCTTGAGGACCAGGATGAGGATGACTATCAGTAGAATAGCAGTCACAACACCCAGGATCACAACCAGGAAAGGGAGGTACGTCGTTCCATCGTCATCCTCTCCTACTAGACTGATAGTTCCATTACAATGTCCTATTAGATGACATTTTATTAAATCACTTGGTGACTCTTTAATCACAGACCTGAACTTTTTGCGTATTTGTTCCTTAATTATAATGTTTACATCTACTTGACAAACATGGTGACTCTGGTGTTTCCTCACCTCCGTTGTGCCCTGTAACATTGAGAAACGCATTATATTTAGGTGACTCTGGTGTTTCCTCACCTCCATTGTGCCCTGTAACATTGAGAAACTCACTCTCTTTAGGTGACTCTGGTGTTTCCTCACCTCCGTTGTGCCCTGTAACATTGAGAAACTCATTATATTTAGGTGACTCTGGTGTTTCCTCACCTCCATTGTGCCCTGTAACATTGAGAAACTCATTATATTTAGGTGACTCTGGTGTTTCCTCACCTCCGTTGTGCCCTGTAACATTGAGAAACTCATTATATTTAGGTGACTCTGGTGTTTCCTCACCTCCGTTGTGCCCTGTAACATTGAGAAACTCATTATACTTAGGTGACTCTGGTGTTTCCTCACCTCCATTGTGCCCTGTAACATTGAGGTTAGTAAGAATAGAGAAGTATTTTTTCTCAAAATTATAATGCAAAAAAATATGTCCATCAATGGTTTGCCTTTGTTTCATGTTAACTCCTGATTCGATTGATAACATTTTATCAAAAGCCAGATAAATAGTTGAAAACTTACGTAGAGTTTTTAGAACTGTTCTGTTTACAAAGAACATGTGGCTATGTGGATACAGTCCACAGAAATACAGGCCAGAGTCAGCTATTTCCACTTCTGTGATTTTCAGAAAGATAGTGGTGTTGTTGCTGAACGTTTCAAAATGGCTCCTTTGAAAACCATTGTGGAGATCAGGTGATGAATTAAAGCTGTACATAGACGAGATACACACAGGCTCTGATCCGTTGACTTGCTTGAACCATGCTGTGTGTCCCACAACCGTTGTAACATTGGAGCACTGCAAGGTGATGGTATCCCCAGTACGGACCTCCATAGTCTGACACTGAGAAACCAAAACAGAGACCAAACCTGAAACACAAAGAACAAAGTACAACATTAATGACTGTAATCGGTGATATCACATTTACATGTTAGAAATCAGGAAGAAGTACTGCACTGAACATTCTGGTTATACTTGATGGATGCAGTCAATCTTACTCTGTCTCCATGATAAACTACAGGACTGTTTTGCTATCACAGACTGGAACATGTTGGAACACCACATCAGTCACTGGCTTTATCAATTGCATTGAGGACAGTGACTGTACCCCACAGTGACTGTACATACATACCCCAACCAGAAGCCATGAATTACAGGCAACATTCACACTGAGCTAAAGGGTAGAGCTGTCACTTTCAAGGTGCGGGACTCTAACCCGGAAGCTTACAATAAATCCTGCTATGCCCTGCGATGAACCATCAAACAGGCTTAGCGTCAATACAGGGCTAAGATTGAATCATACTACACCGGCTCCGACAATCGTCTTATGTGGCAGGGCTTGCAAACTATTGCAGACTACAAAGGGAAGCACAGCCGCGAGCTGCCCAGTGACACGAGCCTATCAGACGAGCTAAATCACTTCTATGCTCGCTTCGAAGGCAAGCAACACTGAGGCATGCATGAGAGCATCAGCTGTTCCGGACGACTGTGTGATCACGCTCTCCGTAGCCGACGTGAGTAAGACCTTTAAAACAGGTCAACATACACAAGGCTGCGGGGCCAGACGGATTACCAGGACGTGTGCTCCGGGCATGTACTGACCAACTGGCAGGTGTCTTCACTGACATTTTCAACATGTCCCTGATTGAGTCTGTAATACCAACATGTTTCAAGCAGACCACCATAGTCCCTGTGCCCAAGAACACAAAGGCAACCTGCCTAAATTACTACAAACCCGTAGTACTCACGTCTATAGCCATGAAGTGCTTTGAAAGGTTGGTAATGGCTCACATCAACATCATTATCCCAGAAACGCTAGACCCACTCCAATTTGCATACCACCCAAACAGATCCACTGATGATGCAATCTCTATTGCATTCCACACTGCCCTTTTCCACCTGGACAAAAGGAACACTTATGTGAGAATGCTATTCATTGACTACAGCTCAGCGTTCAACACCATAGTACCCTCAAAGCTCATCACTAAGCTAAGGATCCTGGCTCTGAACACCTCCCTCTGCAACTGGATCCTGGACTTCCTGACGGGCCGCCCCCAGGTGGTGAGGGTAGGTAGCAACACATCTGCCACACATTGAGCTACCATACCGAGAGGGTTTGGACGTCTGTTTTGAAGCCAGGGCATGAGTCTGAGTCATATTTCTGTGTTAGTGTTACACAAATAATTGTACATTTTCAGTTATAAAACAGACAATTGTTATTTTTTATTAGAAGTACTGGTGATGGGTGTACTGTTGCTTCATGTGTTGTACATGTGACTGTCACCCTGATATTGGCTACTACAGTAGGTAGCTACTTCCCACGCCTTTGCCGGACATTAGTGCTTGACAAAAGTGAGCAAAGGGCACTGTGTCCTGGTGTTGTTGCCGTTCATACCCTCCCCATTGAGTAGTATAGTGTATGTACTGTGTGAATTAATGTCACATCTAGATGGTTTTTAATATTACATATTGTGTATGCTGCTATCCTACTTGAAATAGAATAATGGGATGGTAAAACATGGTCACGTTAGCTATCGCAGGCGACACGACCATGATATAGCTGTTCACTGGTCGCTGGCTTATCGTCATTCAGCAAAATCAACCATGCAAAACAGTCTGGATTGGCAACAAATCTGCACAATCAGCTGATTCGTTTCCATACACCCAATCGTTTCGACACACCCACTCGCCCATACTGCAGTATGGCTGCAGCTACCCATACTTGTTTTTAGCTCATGATCATATCATGCAGACCTGTCTGGGTGTCAGTGCTACTAACCCACTGGTTCCCAAACCTTTTTGCCCGTAACTCCATTTTGATATACATTTGTCTTTGCCACCCAACCATGTAAAAAAAGTTATGTAGTCAACGGCCAATGATTACTTTTATAATTGGAGCTATGACAGACTATTACAAGTCAGTACTTTTGACCGTTTTTTCAATGTGAAGGAAATATGGTTTGAAGTGACTGAAATGCATCCGAAAGGCATTGGGAAGTTGAGATGATCATCAGGCAATAATGTTGTATGATATTTTGTGTAGAAAAGAACATCATCATTGACGATATTCTTTGTTCCACAGTCTGATTTAGTGCCTGATCTTGTCCAGTCTGTTCTGGCTTCTGGGAATTGTAGAGGGAAACAGAAGATGCATATGTGTTCCTGAGAGTATTATCCTTCAGTGATGGGGTCATAATATGTTGTAGTTTAAACCATTCCTAAGAAGGAGTCACATTTGTAGGAAGAAGACTGAAACCGCTCTATTTACTACAACCGTATCTAGCGGCTACTAGAGGTTACTGACGTAACCCCGGTACTATGAACCAGCGGATATGTTAGTACTTTATTTCAGAGTTTCTCTGGCGACCCTTAGTTTAAAATCAGGTGACCCCACATCAGGCGACCCCTAGTTTGGGAAACGCTTCACTAACCAATAATATTAGGTCAACACTGGCTCCAGCCTTGTAGTTCCTGTCACCTCACACTGTGGTTGATGCATTTGTCACCTTTCTAATGTCAGTTAAAAAACAAACAGCAGGAAAAGGCCATTAGCTGACACCTATGAAGGACTCTTTTCACGCTTGAATCAAACTCTGCTGACGCAATAAACTGCGGTTGAAGTGACCGATCACACATAGGCATGTTATTCCTGGTGGACTTTGGAGAAAACGTACAGTAATTAATACTGTTCTATTTAATTTCACTTGAAAATATTGTTCATTAATGTACATATAAGTGTAGATATAGTGTAAAAATTTGAAACATGTTAATGTTAATCATCATCTGATTTTTCAGGACTTTATTAACTTCAGAGTTCACTGTTAGAGGCAGGACTGATGATACAGTAGGCTGTCCTCTTCCTTCTCTCTGCTGGTCTCAGAGCAGCCAATCAGGCCTAGGGACCATCATTATAGTCGTGTAAGACAGCCAACCCCCTGCTTCTCACTCTAATCTGACAGACAGAATGACTAGTATACACCAGTGGTGGTTGGTGCCGTTTAAGATAAGGGAGGATGATAATTTTTTGAATGAACATGGCCTTATTTCTATAACAGCATATTGGATGACTGTCATTCATATTCCATTCACCCAGCTCAACGTAAAATCGATATGTTTTGTCTACTACATGATTGTAAAATATTCCCTGTACTCATCATGAGGCTGCTACAATCTAGCCTATGAATGAAAGTTTACAACGTAGGTTCACTGGTCGAGAGAATTTGGAGTAATCAAGATGCCAGACAGTGACACATTCAATATCGCCTTGCACACTGTTTCCTGCATCTAGCTGATCAAGGGTGTAATCATTAGTCCAACAGTTGCAAACAAGAGTTTTTATTGAACAAATTCAGGTATGTTTATCCCCATTTTGTTCCGTATGCTTCCGTTTTAGAACGTTTTTCAACAGAATCGGTGCAATGAATACACCCCTGATCACACGCAAACACAGTTCACTTTCATAGCATCCACATACAAACAGTTCGTTGTATATATAATTCCTTCTTGTATCTATCTATCATTGGCTAAAGAGAACCACATAACATTTCGACATTCTGATGAAAAATAAACTGAAATTCACTGACCTTCATGGCATATGCACCATCTCCAAAATATTATTCATTATTGTCACACCCTGGCCTTAGTTATCTTTGTTTTCATTATTATTTTAGTTAGGTCAGGGTGTGACATGGGGAATGTATGTGTTTTGGTTTGTCTAGGGGTTTGTACGTTTAATGGGTCAGTGTCTTGTCTACGTGTATGTCTATGGCTGCCTAGATTGGTTCTCAATTAGAGGCAGCTGTGGTTTATTGTCTCTGATTGAGAGCCATATTTAAGGCAGCCATAGGCATTTGGGTTTTGTGGGTAATTGTCTATGTTGAACGTTTGTTGCTTGTCTATGCACTTACGTCGTTAGCTTCACGGTCGTTTGTTGTTTTGTTTAGTTTGTATTCAGTGTTCGTTTTCGTGGTTTTTCCCTTCTCTAAATAAAAGAGAATGTAATTTGCACACGCTGCGCCTTGGTCCTCTCTCTCACCCATAGACGATCGTGACAATTATACCAGAATATTCCACAATGATACGAACCAACATCAGTATGGGCAAATTAAAACTCAAGTCATCCTTTGCAGCTCAAGACAAAATGTATTTGCCGAATCTCCCTGGAATTACACTTTTTCATAGTAAGTTGGTACATGGGTACAAGTCCATGTCCCGGTGGTCGCAATATTGGAGATAGCTTCATGAGATCAGACATGCACCCTGAGCCCACTCAGACACTCTTGACACACATTCCAAATGGGAACTACAAATGTGTCTCATGCGCACAGTGAAATATCACTATAAAAACATCCTTCTTCAGACACCCACATACAGGTTGAAAAAACCCTGTTCGGGGTATCACCTCATCTCCTGTTCATGTGGGAAAGCCTATGTAGGACAAATGAAAATACAATTAAAACAACGCATAGCTGAACACCGCAGCTCAATCAGGTGTAAGAACATTGACTATCCAGTAGCAGCTGACATTGTTGAAGCTAACCATCCCATCTCCTCCCTCAAATACACAGGCAATGAGCATGTGGCTCAACCAAGGAGAGGAGGTAACATTGAGATCCTACTTCGAGGCTTACTGGATATCCTATGTAAAAACATTGACCCCTAGTGATCTGAATATTGACTTTGATCTCAGGCCCTACTTATGAACAATTATCTTTTTCATGAAAAAGTCTTATAAATTGATATATTCTTTCTAGAGCTAATCAGCGCACACCCAATATGTTCCCCCTGTTAATGATGCTTATTATGCATTATGGTTGAACCAAAGAAACTATTAAATATGTGAAATTGAATTAACCTATAATGTATGTTGATACTAATATTATGTACACTATCATTCAAAGGTTTGGGGTCACTTAGAAATGTCCTTGTTTTTGAAAGAAAAGCACATTTTTTGTTCAATAAATAACATCAAATTTATCTGAAATACAGAGTAGACATTATTAATGTTGTAAGTGACTATTGTAGCTGGAAACTGCAGATTTTTTATGGAATATCTACATACAGAGGCCCATTATCAGGAACCATCACTCTTGTGTTCCAATGGCACGTTGTGTGAGCTAATCCAAGTTTATAATTGAAAATGTTAATTGATCCCGTTTGCAATTATGTTAGCACAGCTGAAAATGGTTGTCCTGATTTAAAGAGGCAATAAAACTGGCCTTTAGACTAGTTGAGTATCTGGAGCATCAGCATTTGTGGGTTCGATTACAGGCTCAAAATGTCCAGAAACAAAGACATTTCTTCTGAAACTCAGTCTATTCTTGTTCTGAGAAATGGAGCTATTCCATGCGAGAAATTGCCAAGAAACTGAAGATCTTGTACAACGCTGTGTACTTCTACCGTCACACAACAGCGCAAACTGGCTCTAACCAGAAGAGAAAGAGGAGTGGGAGACCCTGGTGCACAACTGAGCAAGAGGACAAGTACATTAGAGTGTAGTTTGAGAAACAGATGCTTCACAAGTCCTCAACTGGCAGCTTCATTAAATAGTACCCGCAAAACGGTGTTAAATCAACAGTTTCTTTGATACTTTGAAAACTCCATACAAATGTTTGTTACTAAAAGCAGTTTTATTATGCTACAAATAGTAACATTTCTTCTTGTAGTCTTTGTGACAGTGGTGATATCGCTCACTGCTGCTGCAGGTGCCTGACATCAGAGTACACTGCATCCTCTCTGCTGGTCTTCTCTCTCACTCTTCCAGAGGAGGACTTCTTCTTGGGGGTGAAACTGACAGCTGCATAGTTCAACACGTCACTGTCTTGATTCTGAGGGGGGTGGAGCCATGAGGAAATACATTATGATGACAGCATGATCTACTAAATAATGTTTCTATTCTCCTGTTGAAGAAAACACTCTACAAAATGCATGACTGTTCAGACTGTACACCCACTACAATGACCTGACAGTCAGTGTAACAGTGACAGACAGAAGTTCCACAGAAAATGTAAAATGATCACAAAGACAAGTAGGCTACATCTAGCACAGTGACCTATTACTTCCAAGAAAACTTAATAACAAAAAATGCACAAATAAGCTGAATACTAGCTGTAAAGAAAGTAAAAACTACAAATATTATCTATTTATAAATGTTGACAAGTTTAACTGATTTCCCTGAGATGTTGGGACATCTATCCTCCCTTCATAGAGATTGAAACTGAGAAAGGCCAGCTATTATTTTTTATGACAATCTGTCTATTTTTAACCTCATGTAGTTAATTAACAATGCTGATGTGTTGGGCATTTAATGGATATTTACAGAATGTACATTGCATAGAGATGCATGTAACATTAGATACATCAGCTATAACATTAGATACATTAGATATAAAGTAATACCTCTGCTATCTCTGTTCTGAGTCTTGCACAGCGCCCAGACAAGTAGAAGGGTCACTATCCCCAGAACGATGTTGGAGAAGACCAATGACAGAACAGTAGGACTCAGATCAATTGGAGAATCATGTTCTGGAACTGTGGAAAGGGTATCAGGGAATCCATATTGTATCATCATCAAACAGTAAAATATGGAATCAAAAGCTAATGGTGATATTGTATAGTTTGTTGACACAAATGAATGAGGTCATTTGGAGGTAGGCTGCGTGCACGAATATACTGTATTGCGGGGATATTTACAGATTAAATGGGATTTACCTTGAATGTTCAGCTTGGTCCCGTTTCCAAACAGTATCTCCCCACATGAGCCCACAGCATAGTAGTAAGTCCCAGCATCAGAGAGGCTGAGGTTCCTCTTGGGGAGGTTGTAGACACAGCTCTGTGTAGGAGACCCAGCCTCAGGGCTCTTCTCACACTGATCACTCCTGTATCCATGGGTGTAAAGGATTCCTGGACGGGATTCTCCTGAGCCATGTCTGAACCAATAGACACTGTGTTCTCGTACACAGGTCTCAGTGTGGATTGTACAGTTCAGAGTCACAGAGTCTCCTGGCTGGACTGACTCAGACACAGGCTGCTGGAGCACAGTCATGTTTCTGGATCCTTATCCTGACAAGAGGATTTATAAGTCAGTAAATCTGTCCCCAATGTTGTGTCCCAAGTTGTCATTGTTTAAATCATACACAGTCATATCTGATTATGCAAATATAGCATATTTAAGCCATTGTATCCAAAACGTAAAGTTCAAAAGCCCTCAAGATTATAGTTGCAGAAAATTTGTTACAATTTTCTTTCTTTGTAAATTCAGATATTGTCCCTTTCACAATGAGAATGGCTCCTTCTTCAAACTCCACCTGGTTGGCATAAGAGTTCCCACAGTAATATGTGGCTGAATCAGAGTCTGAGATCTTTAGGTGATTCATTCCTTCACCGCTTTCCACTGAGAAGCGAGTGTTACCCTTAAATTCATGGTAAAATGTTGCATTCTTGTTACACTTGTAAAAGACTGATAAGATTTGAGGATTGTCACCCAATGTTTGCTGGTACCACATAAAGTACAGTGCCAGGTTGTCTTTATAGAAGCCGTGCAAAGTCACTGTTTCTCCAACATTGCCTGTAACAAGATGAATTTCTRAGGATTGTGCAGCAGCTAGAATACACACAGAGACATGATCCATTACTTACGCAAGTCCTTTATATACCCAAAAAATCCATGAATTGCATCAATAAAGTACCTGAGTGTACACCCCTTAAACAGAGAAATTTCACAGTTGGATTTACCCATTTCTACAAGCAGTGCCAGTATCAGACACAGTGATATCATCTTTGAAGTTGTCCTCTTCACAACCTGTGTCTTGAGTGGAACAGTCCACCCATGTAGACAACACTTCAACTATGGGGTTATTTGTGATTGGTCGAACTGGATGTGTCATTTTTGTTAACAACTTATTCAGCCAACCATGGTCTTCGTAAGTGAAAATCTCTCATATAATCCATGCAAAGTGAACCAATGCTTACTGTTTAGGATTTTGTTGAGGGTGGGTGAAGCATAGACACTTTGTGGTGTCTAGAATATTTTTTTTTGGAGGGAAACGTATAGTTTGCTGTGTGGGCACCAGCTGAATCAAAGATGTCCAACAATGAGGCAGTGTGTAAAGAGAATATATGAATATCCTTAATTTAATGGGATTAAAAGTATAATATTATCTGGTAAGTATGCAGTACATTTTCAAGCATACATTACAAAAGAATGTACCTGTATCCTCTTGTTATTAAACTCAGTTGTGTGCCTAAGATAGATTTAGCCCCACCCCATGCAACAGTTACAGGCAGTACTCCTGATGACCTATAGGGGGACTGTTATACATAGAACATGTGCTGATATGTAGGGTGAACAGGGGTGGAGCATTACTGTGAGGGTATGTGGGGGAAACACCTACAGAATGAAAGTCAGTCTTATCCCTGTCATTCATGTACTAACTCAAGTGTAGGCTACTAGTTGAGCGTTTAGTAGGGGTGTACCTCGGTGGGTAGAAATCTTCACTGTTGCCTAATATACATTAATACAATTTCTACTTTAAACTCTGTAAACAAATGATTGTAGTTTGAATGAAACCTATGATATTTTAAGTGGTAAGATACAGGCTACATGGCATACAGTATATAAATGGATTGTGTTGTTAATTGTCATGGTTGTGAACAACATTGAAAGATTGAGAGAAAACAGAGTGACACCACATAGACATCCTGCTGAAAACCACATAGAGACACAGGGTGTGGAAAAGGCCAGCAGGCCTGTCCAAAGCGTAGAGACGGTCTTGTTTTGTGCTCACAGCAGACCGCAGTGTGCAGGTACCTATGAACATCTCGCTGTGTGGGTGCATGAATGGGTGGGACTAGCATTTATCAGTAGGTTGGGTCTGCAGAAGCCCTCTGCACAAGTCTATTTTAGTCAGTATCAGTTGTATAAATGGATATTTAATAATGCTAAAAGAAGCAACTTATACATGGATTTCAGAAGAGCAATTTAATCAACTGACATAAAACTTTTAAACAAGGTCACTGGCCATTTATTTTTAGAATGCAAAACAACTCAGCAATCTCAACAAATACTCATTTTCAATACATAGTGATGCTATTTCCAACATTTACTGCAAAAAGTCCATCGACATTTGTCTTAGATTGATGTATTTCCTGGTGGTGTAGATGATGATGAAGATGGTCAGACAGCAGAGGAGAACTCTAGTTCTTATGATGGAGAGAATGACCAGGATTCTCATCTGTGGATCATCAGAGTGACCACGCTCAACATCCAGCTTGGTCCCGTTCCCAAACAGTATCTCCCCACATGAGGCCACAGCACAGTAGTAAGTCCCAGCATCAGAGAGGCTGAGGTTCCACTTGGGGAGATTGTAGACACAGCTCTGTGTAGGAGACCAAGCCTCATAGTTCTTCTCACACTGATCAACCCTGTCTCCATGGGTGTAAATCATTCCTGGACGGGATTCTCCTGAGCCATGTCTGAACCAATAGACACTGTGTTCTCCTGCACAGGTCTCAGTGTGTATTGTTCAGTTCAGAGTCTCAGAGTCCCCTGGCTGGACTGACTCAGACACAGACTGCTGTGCAACAGACATGCTGTTGGACTCTAATTCTGAAAAGAGTGACAAAGTGAGATCATGGTGTGTCAATTGTTTGTCCTGCAATTTATTTTGTATATTTAGAATTTCATGAATGCAAAATGAAAATCCAAAACAAAGACTTAAGTTAGTTTACCTTTGACAATCAAATCTGCTCCTTGTCCAAATGTGACTTTGCCCACTTCAATAGCAACACATTAGTATGTAGCTGAGTCCCCTAACTGTGCATTAGAGATGGTCAGGTTAAAGCTGTCAACTCCTCTCTTCACAATCAGACGTTTAGTCCCAGTGAAGTCCTTGGTAAAGTTATATAACTTACTTATTTGTTTGAGATTTAGAAATATCTTAAACAGTGTCACCATCTTTGAATATATCATCTTGAGTGGAGAAAGTCTACCCAAGTGTACAACACTTCAACAATGGGCTAATGGGTGATTGGTTGATTTGGACCCAATCTTCTTTCTTGACGCCTCATTCAGACGACCATGGTCTTGTTGTCTATTGCACCCTACAGAGTCACACAGTCTACTGGCTGGACTCACTGAGACACAGGATGCTGTAGAATGCAAGTAACTGTCTTGAAGGTTTTACTTGTTTGGTGGTTTGTGGTTTTCTCACCTCTCTGGAGAACCCTGGTTCAAAATAGTAGGCTATTTGTTCTCTCACACTTACTTTAGTTAAATCAAGTGTAGCTTGCCTTCGTTGCAGAAGACAAGAAAAACCAAGTGTACCTAAAGTATTTGAAAAGAAAACAATTATTATTTTGAACAGGTCATTCAGCAGTCAGAGTACTCCAGATTACGCATAGTAGGGCTGTTTTACATCGACCATGTCTTGTCGAACGGTTAAGATCATTGGGCCAGGAACCAAAATGTCGCTTGTTTAGGTCCCCGAGCCGACTAGGTGAAAAATCTGTGGCACTTAACCCTACTCACTCCGGTAAGTTGCTCTGAATAAGAGTGTCTTCGAAATTACTAAAATGTATGTGTGAACAGGAGTAGAACATTGGAAGTGTAATGGGATAAACACCTACAGCATGAAACAAGTCAATTTTATGTCAGTCTCATTCCCTATCATTCACAGAAATATGCACAAACTGAAGTGTAACAGCTGAGAGTGCATCACTGATTGGACTCACCAGCCTAATATAACCAATACACATGACACACTATATCCACTCTATATCACTATCTGGTTAGTGTGGTTCTCGTAGGAGGCAATCTATCAGAAGGAGTATCCTCCTCTATTGGTCTCCTGACAGAGAACCCTGCAGTAGAACCCTGCAGTAGTCCTAGAACACTTGTCTGATTGAGAATGCACTAGTTCTCCCATGACGTCATCTTAAAATGGCCCCTCATCCTGAGCCCATAGCTATAGAATAGATGGTTCTGTATTATGACATGAGATGCTTATCTTGGAGAGTTCAATAGAGTTCATTACCAGTTATTTGTGGTTTGTAACTGATTTCAGATAACTATATATATCCAAGTAAGTTTATAAAGAACTGGTTTGCTGCGACTGCAAGCTGTCAGTGGAAACATGAACAACAGTAACAAATGCGAAAACAACAGACAGACATCAGATAGATAGACATCCTGCTGAAAACCACAGAGACACAGAGAGCAGGTAGGAGGGTCCTGTGTGTACAAGGCCAACAGGCCTGACCAAAGAATAGATATAGCCACGTACTTAGAGTAGACCTCAAGTACCTGTGAACTTGTTAGCTGTGTGTGGGGGGATGTGAGTGTCATGCGATCAACTCGTCTAAAAAATAGGTTGTGTGCCTTACTTATGCAAAGACTCCCCGGAACTCAATTACAAACAAATGAGTTATTGTCTTCATCATACAGATCACTCAACTGCCTGTTTCATTTTGAGTGATTGTTGCTCCGTGTTACTAAGCTACACATTATATCTATGTTGAGGCTAGTAGTAATGATCCAGGGATGATGACTGTCTGGCCTGTTTGGTGGTTGCTATTTAAATACGCTGGAAATGATTTTGAACATGTTATAGATGTGTAATAAGCATGTAATAACTATATTACCTTGTTATAGATTCTTCATAGCTACAAGTTGCTGCCAACTTTACTGTTGAGGCAGTTGTGGGGACTTCCATGTACTTTGCTGCTCCCTGTTGAAAAATAAATGGATTGGAGTCCTGCAATGTGCACTTATACATATTCACATGTTGTCAATAGTTTGTGAAAACTGCTCCGTTACAATGTGAACATGGTCATATTTATTATCAGTCTCTCAACCATATCAATTCTGTTCAAAGTATATTCAGCTAAGAAGTGTATTTTTAGTTCAGTCTTTTGTTATGGAGAGAGAGAGTTGGACTCTTAGTGACATGGATGTTGGTGGTTTTGATAGTGTGTGAAAAGAGAGTGTGGTGAGGACTGATGGTCATTGCTGGGGGTTAGAGTTGAGTTTACGTGAGTGGAAAATCTATTCAGGGCAGTCAGAACACCACAGAGAGCTGTGATACAGGATACTGCTAAAAGAAGACAGTTTGAGAGGCTAAAACACAAGCAATAGATACATATTTACAGTTATTTTGCAACCAACCATAATTTTTACATTGAGGATAGGCTTGATATGGTTGTTGCACACTGAATCTGTGGGTGAAAGTGTTGTAGAAATGTAACGAAAAAAATATGAATGCTAATCAAACAATTCCTCTTAATGAAAGCAGTTTAATGTTTTATTTGATCAAAATACAACAGTATCAATGTAAAATTGATCTGCAAGTAATTGTAACTTACAATGAAAAAGACACAGTCAAACATACAGTGTAGAAAACACAGAGTCAATGCAAATTAATAAAGAGGAAAAGTTAGGGTTAGGGTTAGGTTCAGTCCATGTTTTGGCGTCTCACACCAGAGTACACAGTGTCTGTATCCATGGCGCTCCTCTGTCTCCCGGCCTTTGGTTTCTTGTGGACGACGTTCAGAGCGGCGTAATGGAGAGTAACAGGCTCTTGATCCTAAGAGGAATAACAAAAATGAAAATATTTGCAAGTAGACTAAATATTACAGTATAGTGAAACAATCCTCTAATAAAATGCATATTTTCATATTTTGATTGAAGGAAAAATACATTGATTCAGCAACAACTAAACAAGTGTTAGGTCAGATTACCTGGTTATAATGACTGGGGACTGCAGGAGTACTTGGCTGAAGGTGGGTTCCTTTTAATCAAACACAAATAATCAATTTAATCATCATCATCATACAATGAAGAGCTTTTTTGACCAATTTTGACCAAAACATGTCAACTAATGTAACTGTACAAACAAATGATAAGCATACTGTATCTTGCACAATAATATTGCTTACCTATGCACTTGATCATCTTGTACAAAACACAAGTAAGGACAATGATGAGGATGACACACAGACCAAATGCTACGCCCAGGCAATACATGAACAGAAGATGGTCCTCCTTACAACCATCTGTGAAACATCAAATAGGGATAGAGACACTGAGACACTGAGGGATAAAGCTATGACAATGTTAGAGACACCAACAAGACTCGGCCTGATCTGAGTCGTATTTTATTCTCTCATATACAAAGATATGTGAATGATATAAGAAAAACAAAGATATCTGAATGATATAGAATAACAAAGATATCTGAATGATATAGAAAAACAAAAGATATCTGAGTGATTTAGAAAAACAAAGATATCTGAATGAATTAAAACAAAGATATCTGAATAATTAAAAAAGTATATGAACGATACCTTGTCTGCAATCTAAAGAACTTTGATTATATAGATGTCAGAAGTATCACTTACGGGCAATGTCCAGCTGGGTCCCGTCTCCAAACAGTATCTCCCTACATGAGCCCACAGCACAGTAGTAAGTCCCAGCAGGTGTGAGGTTCCTCTTGGGGAGGTTGTAGACAGCTCTGTGTAGGAGACCCAGCCTCAGGGCTCTTCTCACACTGTTCACTCCTATCTCCATGTGTTTAAATGATTCATGAGCAGGATCCTCCTGAGCCATGTCTGAACCAATAGACACTGTGTTCTCCTACACAGGTCTCAGTGTGTACTGTACAGTTCAGAGTTACAGAGTCTCCTGGCTGGACTGACTCAGACACAGGCTGCTGGAGCACAGACATGCTGTTGGACTCCGAGTCTGAAGAGAGTGAGTAACTAATGTAAGACTAACTGGGTGAAAAACAAGCCATGTATTCATCGCTAGCATTTGATTGTGTAGTTGCAGAAACATACCAATATACAGTGCAATAATTTTTTTAAATGAATTAGCAAATGTTTCGTTACCTTTGACAATTAAAATAGTTCCGTCTCCAAATGTTTGCTCATAGATGGCTGTAGTGGAACAATAGTATGTAGCTGAGTCCCCTGGCTCTGTCTTGGATATGGTCAAGTTAAAGCTGTAGTCTCCTCTCCTCACAACCAAACGTTTGATCTCTGTAAATTCCTTGATAAAATTGTTGGAATGATAACTATCTTGGCCAACATAAAGAGATGATGACATGAGGAGGGGTTTCTGTCCAAAACTCTGCTTGAACCAATCAAGCCTGGTCACCGACACTTTGGGACACTCTGTCTCTATACTGTGGCCATGAGGAGATAATCTCCTCCAGGAATTTACGACCTGAGTTCGCAGCAGCCTAGTGTAGGAGACAGAGACAGGGGGATGGGCTTGCTTTACCCAAAGAGGGCAACGTCATGACAACTGTATAGTCTGTGGGTCTGACAGTGGGACATCTTATATGCACCTTATATATGATGGCACTTTACATGTACCTTTCTTGCAGTAGGACGAACCACTGAAAAGAGAGCTTTTATGGCCGACTACAATCTTAGAAGTATGTCCTCTGGCTTACCATAGTTTGAGCTTCCTTATAATTACTTTTTAAGACATTATAAAGCAGGTCAGAGTAACTGGATCAAGGAAATCAAATATTTGCTTGATACGGTTGCTCTTTTTTTGAGAGAAATGAAACATTTACTTAAATTCTTTCTCTTTTGATGTTTGGAAATGATACAATGAATGATCTTTAGTGCTGCTAATACTACCGACCCAAACCCAGCCCAGCCCAATGGTTAAAGGTACCCATCATGTAAATTTACCCACCACTGCATAAAAGCTGCACCAATAAAAATCTAATATTAGTTGTAACCGCAATAGCATTGAATAATATGTTGTTGTTTTTTCAAACCTTTGTTTGGTACCAATACTTTCTCTTTTTTCATGAAGGAAGAGTTGACAAAACTATTGAGATGACACTCCATTTTATCTGCACTTTGTCCTCTTGTTGAATGTTTACTGTAGGTTTCTTAAACGTTTTCAACTCGAGACCCAATTGAGAAATTGGCTGTCCTCCCATGACCAAAATCGTCCTCCAACAACCAGAAATGTGAAGAAATAGCCTGGGATTATAGATGTTTTCTCATAACTCAGGACCTATAGTTTAAGAAACCCTGCACAGTTTAGGGTTTAGGAAATGCTTTTTGCTTCTGGTTTGTATTCTTGACATACTTTGCACATCTAGCGGCAGGTGTCTGGAGTTTACGGTCCAGATGAACAGAAGAGTTGTGTTTACTCTTACACACAAATATTTTCCCGTACTATCTGTCGGCAGGTGGACTAGAGAGCGAGAGAGCGCCAGAGAGCGCGAGAGAGCGAGAGAATAATGGACATTTCATCCCCCAGTGTTAGTCTATGAGAGAACCAGCGATGTTCACCTCAGCAGGTCTTACTCTACACTGAGCTGCTCCTTCCTTTCACTCACACCACAGGAAGTGATGCGTACCCTCACTGGCCCCTCTACCTCAGACCGCAATCATATTCTCCTTATAAACTGCTTCTCGGACTAGATGGCTTTGATTGTCCCCAAAAAATTGTCAAAGACTCCAACCACCCTAGTCATAGACTGTTCTCTCTGCTACCGCACGGCAAGCGGTACCAGAGCGTCAAGTCTAGGTCCAAGAGGCTTCTAAACAGCTTCTACCACCAAGCCATAAGACDCCTGAACACCTAATTAAATGGCTATCCAGACTATTTGCATTGCCCACCCCCCCTCTTTTACTCCATTGCTATTCTCTTTTTTTACCTTTCTTTAACTAGGCAAGTTAGTTAAGAACAAATTCTTAATTTCAATGACAGCCTAGGAACAGTGGGTTAACTGCCTTGTTCAGGGGCAGAACGACAGATTTTTACCTTGTCAGCTCGGGGATTTGTATTTGCAACCTTTAAGGACTAGTAATAGTCCAACGCTCTAACCACTAGGCTACCCTGCCGCTCACCTGCTATTCTCTGTTGTTATCATCTATGCATAGTCACTTTAATACCTCCACCTACACGTACATATTAACTCAACTAACCGGTGCCCCCGCACATTGACTCTGCACCAGTACCCCCTGTATATAGTCTCGCTATTGTAATTTTACTGCTGCTCTTGTTACTTGTTACTTGTTACTTTTATTTCTTATTCTTATCCCTATTTTTTTAAACTGCATTGTTGGTTAGGGGCTCGTAAGTAAGCATTTCAATGTAAGGTCTACTACACCTGTTGTATTCGGCGCATGTGACTAATAGAATTTGATTTGATTTGATCAGTACAAAGCCAAGACAGGAAATACTAAGGGGGGAATTACATCATGACAAAGGCAATTTTGGTTTAACTCTTTATTTGTCTTTAGAAGTGATCAGTATAATACAGTTGTCTACTGCTGGGTACTTTGTCCCTCAGGGTCACACTATAAAAAAATAACCAAATCACTAACACACACAACAGAGATCTAAGTTAAGAGAGGCCAAAAGAGGCAACTACTCCTCTGCAGCCATTAAATAGTTGTGTTTTGACTTCTAACTCCTCCTCTCTATCCAGACCCTGTACCACTGAGCTGTGTGACCTAACTGAGTTGGAGAGGGCTACAGTAGCCCTGAGGTACAACTCACAAACATACACTGCAGAGATCGATTGATTTACATTTAAATAAATGTCAATAAATGTCATATAACTACACAGATACAATATAGCAAGATTTAATCTTGTATTCAAACATATAGTAAATCAATGTACTCAAAGATATGGACAACTATTTGTCCTCCTCTTCCATCCTCCTCCACTTTATCTTCTTGTGGCAGCATACACTACATGGGRGTCCAGCTCCTTCTCTCTTCTCCTCTCCRTCTTCCTCTTCTTGGAGGTGAAATTCAGAGCGGCATAATTCAATGCATCTGGATCTTGGTYCTGTAGATTTGCAAAACACCATGTAGTAGTTGTCATTTTCTCCGTTTCTGAATTGCTGATAATTCCGTATTTAATCATGCACTATTTACCTGATCATTGTGTTGTTGTCTTTGAGAATCAGGTCCTGAATATCAAAGAGAGATGAGAGAACGAACTAATGGATCAATCCATTCTAGTGAGCACACCGACTCCTCTGATCGTGTACAGTATGTCATGGGAAAAACATCTAAATTAAAGGTATAGTTCCAAGGTCCCATATTATCATGAAATGGGCTCCTACCTGTGTTGTGTCTGTTTGCGTCTSGTCTGATCTTGAGGACCAGGATGAKGATGACTATCAGTAGAACAGCAGTCACAACACCCAGGATCACAACCAGGGGAAGGAGGTACATGGTTCCATCATCATCCTCTCCTACTAGACTGATCGTTCCAKTACAATSTCCTATTAGATTACAGYTTATTAAATCACTTGGTGATCCTTYAATGACAGACCTAAACATTTTGTCATGTAGACATTTTGTCACWCTCTTTAGGTGACTCTRGTGTTTCCTCACCTCCGTTGTGCCCTGTAGCATTGCGATTAGTAATAATAGAGAAGTTTTTTTCAAAATTATAATGCTAAAAAATATGTCCATCAATGGTTTGCCTTTGTTTCATGATAACTCCTGATTAGGTTGATGAACATTTTCAAATGTATCAAAAGCCAGATAAATAGTTGAAAACGTACCTTTAGTTTTTAGATATGTTGAGTTGACAAAGAACATGTGGCTATTGGGATGCAATCCACAGAAATACAGACCACAATCAGCTATTTCCACTTTTGTGATTTTCAGAAAGATAGTGGTGTGGTTGCTGAACATTTCAAAATGGCTCCTTTGAAAACCATTGTGGAGAACAGGTGTTGAATTAAAGTCGTACAAAGACGAGATACACACAGGCACTGATCCGTTGACTTGCTTGAACCATGCTGTATGTCCCACAGCCGTTGTAACATTGGAGCACTGCAAGGTGATGGTATCCCCAGTAAGGACCTCCATAGTCTGAGACTGAGAAGCCAAAACAGAGACCAAAGCTGAAACACAAAGAACAAAGTCCAACATTAATGACTGTAATCGGTGATATCACATTTACATGTTAGAAATCAGGAAGCGCTGTACTGAACATTCTGGTTATACTTGACGAATGCAGTCAATCTTACTCTGTCTCCATGTTAGATTTAACAGTAGCGTACTTACTCAATCCATAGAGCAGTAGAGCTGGTAGGACCGTTTTGGCCATTCTGTGTGTATGTCTATTCTGCTCTGTCTGGTTGTGAATCAGAGAACACCTCTTCATTCACTCTGAGATCACAGTGAGATCAAAGGTGATTTCATTGGTTGGGGGCGTGGTAGTGGTATTGGACCACAATGTCTATTTACAGAGAGCAGAATTGACAGAGACATTTTATATGGAGTGTAAAAAAAAAAGTTTAGCATAGTTATATTGAATTAAAATGGAGATAAGTGTTTGGGTTCATATACAGTAGGTGTTTGGGTTCATATACAGTAGGTGTTTGGGTTCATATACAGTAGGTGTTTGGGTTCATATACAGTAGGTGTTTGGGTTTAGTGGGGTTAATAGGTGACAACAAGACTTCACCTTATCAGGGTTAGTGGTCTTAAGGCTTTATTTGTATTTTCCCCTACAGATGGATTATACCAGTTCAAACGAACTATCCACTACCCAGCTAGCAATGAGGAATCTGGCCAGAAGCGGCCTTCTTCCAGGGGACCGGAACTGATTGAATCCGCCTGGAATCTGGTGTCGGACTCGGCTTAGGACATCTACTTTGTGCATGACACAAGTAAATGTTCCAACAATTGTTTACAGACAGATTATACATTTTCAAACACCTGAAGGTACCATGTTCATCTGTACAAACAATAGTATGCAAGTATAAACACCATGGGAACACGCAGCCGTCATATCGCTCAGGAAGGAGACGCGTTCTGTCTCCTAGAAATAAACGTACTTTGGTGCAAAAAGTGCAAATCAACCCAAGAATATCAGCAAAGGACCTTGTGAAGATGCTGGAGGAAACAGGTACAAATGTATCAATATCCACAGTAAAACGAGTCGTATATTGAAATAACCTAAAAGGCTGCTCAGCGAGGAAGAAGCCGCTGTTCCAAAACCAGACTACGGTAGCCAGACTACGGTTTGCACATGGGGACAAAGATCGTACTTTTTGGAGAAATGTCCTCTGGTCTGATGAAACAAAAATAGAACGGTTTGGCCATAATGACCATTGTTATGTTTGGAGGAAAAAGTGGGAGGCTTGCAAGTGACCATCACAAAGCCCTGACTTCAATCCCATAGAACATTTTTGGGCAGATTGAAAAAGCGTGTGCAGGCAAGGAGGCCTACAAACCTGACTCAGTTACACCAGCTGTGTCAGGAGGAATGGGTCAAAATTCCACCAACTTATTGTGGGAAGCTTGTGGAAGGCTACCCGAAACGTTTGACCCAAGTTAAACAATTTAATGGCAATGCACACAATACTAATTTGAGTGTTTGTAAACTTCTGACCTACTGGGAATGTGAAAGCTAAAATAAATCAACTATTATTCTGACATTTCACATTCTTAAAATAAAGTGGTGATCCTACCTGACCTAAGACAGGGAATTTTTACTAGGATTAAATGTCAGGAATTGTGAATAACTGAGATTAAATGTATTTGGCTAAGGTGTATGTAAACATCCGGACTTCAACTGTACACATTGCCGCTCTTGCTGCTGGTGAGTCTCTGATCCACCTCTACGTAGACGACACCATTCTGTATACTTCTGGCCCTTCTTTGAAAACTGTGTTAACTACCCTCCAGACGAGATTCAATGCCATACAACTCTCCATCCGTATCTTCCAACTGCTCTTTAATACAAGTAAAACTAAATGCATGCTCTTCAACCGATCGCTGCCTACACCTGCCTGCCCGCTCAGAATCACTACTCTGGACGGTTCTGACTTAGAATATGTGGACAACTACAGATACCTAGGTGTCTGGTTAGACTGTAAACTCTCCTTCCAGACTCACATTAAACATCTCCAATCCAAAGTTAAATCTAGAATTGGCTTCCTATTTCGCAAACCAAGCATCCTTCACTCTGCTGCCAAACATATCCTCGTAAAACTGACCATCCTACCGATCCTTGACTTCGGCGATGTCATTTACAAAATAGCTTCCAACACCCTACTCAACAAATTGGATGCAGTCTATCACAGTGCATCCACTTTGTCACCAAAGCCCCATATACTACCCACCACTACGACCTGTACGCTTTCGTTGGCTGGCCCTCGCGTCATATAGTCACCAAACCCACTGGTTCCAGGTCATCTGCAAGACCCTGCTAGGTAAAGTCCCGCCTTATCTCAGCAGCACCTACCCGTAGCACGCGCTCCAGCAGGTGTATTTCATTGGTCACCCTCAGGGCCAATTCCTCCTTTGGCCACCTCTCCTTCCAGTTCTCTGCTGCCAATGACTGGAACGACAACAAAAATCTCTGAAACTGGTAACACTTATCTCCCTCATCAGCTTTAAAGCACCAGCTGTCAGAGCAGTCCACAGATCAGTGCAACTGTACATAGCCCATCTATAAATAGCCCAAACAATTACCCATCCCCTAATGTATTTATTTATTTTGCTCCCTTGCACCCCAGCATTTCTACTTTGCACATTCACCTACTGCAAATCTACAATTCCAGTGTTTTTAATTGCTATATTGTATTTACTTCGCCACCGTGGCCTTTTTATTGCCTTCACCTCCTTTATCTCACCTCATTTGCTCACATTGTATATAGACTTGTTTTTGTACTGTATTATTGACTGTATGTTTGTTTTACTCCATGTGTAACTCTGTGTTGTTGTATTGTGTCGAATTGCTTTGCTTTATCTTGGCCAGGTCGCAGTTGTAAATGAGAAATATATATACAGTGGGGCAAAAAAGTATTTAGTCAGCCACCAATTGTGCAAGTTCTCCACTTATAAAGATGAGAGAGGCCTGTAATACACTTCAACTATGCACAGACAAAATGAGAAAAAAAATCCAGAAAATCACATTGTAGGATTTTTAATGAATTTATTTGCAAATTATGGTGGAAAATAAGTATTTATTAAAATAAGAGTTGTTTTTCTGAGGTCGCACTGCTTTCGACCTTCACCTCACATGAGGCCGTACGGGAGTTGCAGCGATGGAACAAGACAACTTGATATCACGAAAGGGTGTAATAAATACATACAATAATTTTTTTAAATTGTGGATGGGTATAATTTGTATGTAAAAAATGTAAAATAGTAATATTTAAATGAGTAAATCGGGTAATTTTGTATACATTTATTTAAAATTGCATCAGGACGCTTTATGGGGGATTCTGGTAAGATCCCACCATAGTCGCCTGAATTCATTTAGACGGAAACGGCCCGATGTACTTGGGCCGATTCTGGGCAGTCATTCATTTTGATTCCGG
>NC_036840.1:25553663-25561927 GCF_002910315.2 Salvelinus sp. IW2-2015 | reverse complement strand
CGGGCACCCTTGTTGGGACCTCCGCACTGGAGGGCCGTCTCTGCGAAAGCTCCGCGACAGCAGGGCGCTCTCTGGAAGCTCCGCGACTGACAGGGCGTCGCTTGAATCTCCGGCGCTGCCGAGGAGCGAATCTTGAGGCTCCGCCGCGCTGCAGGCCGTTCTCTGGAGGCTCCGCGGCTGAGGTTGTCTCTGAGGCTCCGGGCTGGAGGCCGAGTCTCTTGGAGGCGCTCTGGCAGCTGGCAGCGCCCGTCTCTGCCGAGGCTCCCGGCCTGGAGCCGCTCTCTGAGCGCGAGCCTCCGGGTCGACTGGAGACCGTCGCTAAGCGCTCCGACTGGAGCAACCCCGTCGGAGGCTTCGTGCCCATGTCTCACCTCGCTAGGCTTCTTGGGCCATGATCATCACTGGCAGGCTTCTTGCCATGGATCATCACTGGAGGCTTCGTTGCATAGATCATCACTGGAGAGGCTTCTGTCCATGATACATCACTTGGAGGCTTCTTCCACTGGATCATCACCTGGGCTGTCGTGCCATGGCATCACCACTGGAGGCCTTCCTGCCATGGATCATCACTGGACGGTTCTGCCATGAATCATCAATGGAGGCTTCGTGCCATGTTATCACCACTGAGGCTTCGTGCCATGCGATCCATCACTGAGGCTTCGTTCCATGGGATCATCACTGGAGCCTTCGTGCCCCATGGCAGAGCACCACTGGACGCTTCGTGCCATGGATCACCACGGAAGGCTTCTTCCAATGGATCATCAACTGTAGCTTCGTGCCATTGATCATCACCGAGCTGGAGAGACACACACAGGAGCGCCCTCTGGCCGACGGCTCATGGGACCACATGGCTTCGAATGCTGCGAATATGCCAGAGGTTAGTTCTTTACAACAGCACAGGACTCACCAGGCTGGGAACATGCAGCGAGTCCTTGGCCAGGACGGATACACTGCGCCTGGAGGCGCCACTGAGGTCTCGAGCTAAGACCTGTCCACAACCCGTCCCTGGCTGAGATTACTTTGGCCCTGCACGTGCCGGGCGCAGGCCACAGGACGCACTGGGCCTGTGCCAGACGCACTGAGACAAGTGCGCAGAGCCGGCGCAGCGATATCCTGGCCGTAACACTAGCTGGAAGGTCTGGAGAGCAGGCTGCACATCCTTTCTGGCTGGCAATGCTCACCCTAGCCCCGCAGATGCCGGGGAGCTGGGATGTAGCCACACGGGCTAAGAAAAAACGCGCCCTACTGGAGAACCCGCCGCTCCACCGCCGAATAACACGGTCCTACCAGTTACGAACCCCGCCACAGTAAGCACGGGAGTTGGCTCAGCGTCTCCAACCTGACTCAGCCACACTCCCCTGCTTCGCCCCACCCAAATTTGGGGGCGGCTGCCCTCTCGGGCTTCATTCCACCGTGTTCCCTCCATAGCGCCCGCGTTCCCTTTGTTCCTGCCGCCTCCGCTCTCCTGGCTGCCTCCACCTTACCGCGGATGGGAGCGATTCCCTTCACCAGCGATTCTCCCCAGTGTAGGATCCCTTGACCGTCCAGGATGTCCTCCCATGTTCCATCCTCTCTTCCACCTGCTTGCTCCTTTGGTGTGGGTAGTTCTGTCACGTTCGTTCAAAGTGAGAGACCAAGTAAGCGCACACTGATGTGAACTTACAATTCTTCTTTAATAAAACGAAAGAACACTTAAACAAACTAACAAAAACAACAAAACGAAACGTGAACGCTATAATAACACAGTCGCTGACATGCAACTTCACATAGCATAACTACCCACGACAGTATCAGGTAGAAAAGGGCAACCTACAGATGCGTTCTCAAATCAGAGACAACGAATAACAGCTGCCTCTGATTGAGAACCACACCCCACCAACACACAGAAATACAAATCATTAGAAAAAAACACATAGAGATTCCCACCAAATTCACACCTGACCAAACCAAAATAGAGACATAAAAGCTCTCTACGTCAGGCGGCCTGACAAATATTACTGATGATGATGCGACATGCTAGAGCAAACAGAACAACACATATATTGTTCATAAGATTCTGATCTTTCGGGTTGGGCACTACATATTTTTTACTTAAACCGTCAAATGATAGAAACACACTTGCTAGGAAGAAAAAGAAAAAAACCGCTCTATTTATTACAACTGCCAACTCGCAGCTACCGTAGGTTACCTGATGGTAACCCATGCGTTCTATCGATACAAGAGCAGTTTGCTACATTTTATTTCAGATTTTTTCTCATAATCCCCAGTTTTAAATCAGGGGACAACACTACCTTGGGTCGCAACCTTCAGTTTGGGAAACGCCTGACCTATATCAACCCAACCGAACCCAAACACTTATCTCCTATTTTAATTCAAAACTATGCTAAACATTTTTTTTACACCCAATAAATGTCTCTGTCAATTCTGCTTCTGTAAATAGACATTGTGGTCCAATACCACTACCACGCCCCCAACCAATGAAATCACCTTTGATCTCACTGTGATCTCAGAGTGAATAAGAGGTGTTCTCTGATTCACAACCAGACAGAAGCAGAATAGATACACACAGAATGGCCAAACCGCCTACCAGCTCTACTGCTCTATGGATTGAGTAAGTACGCTACTGTTAAATCTAACATGGAGACAGAGTAAGATTGACTGCATTCGTCAAGTATAACCAGAATGTTCAGTCACGCGCTTCCTGATTTCTAACATGTAAATGTGATATCACCGATTACAGTCATTAATGTGGACTTGTTCTTGTGTTTCAGCGTTTGGTCTCTGTTTTGGTTCTCAGTCTCAGACTATGGAGGTCCTACTGGGGATACCATCACCTTGCAGTGCTCCAATGTTACAACGGCTGTGGGACAACAGCTGGTTCAAGCAAGTCAACGGATCAGGCCTGTGTGTATCTCGTCTTTGTACGACTTTAATTCAACACCTTCTCCACAATGGTTTTCAAAGGAGCCATTTTGAAATGTTCAGCAACCACACCACTATCTTTCTTGAAAATCACAAAAGTGGAAATAGCTGATGTGTCTGTATTTCTGTGGATTGCATCCCAATAGCCACATGTTCTTTGTCAACTCAACATATCTAAAAACTAAAGGTACGTTTTCAACTATTTATCTGGCTTTTGATACATTTGAAAATGTTCATCAACCTAATCAGGAGTTATCATGAAACAAAGGCAAACCATTGTGGACATATTTTTTAGCATTATAATTTTGAAAAAAACTTCTCTATTATTACTAATCGCAATGCTACAGGCACAACGGAGGTGAGGGAACACTCAGAGTCACCTAAAGAGGTGACAAAATGTCTACATGACAAAATGTTTAGGTCTGCATTAAAGGATCACCAAGTGATTTAATAAACTGTAATCTAATAGGAATTGTATGGAACGATCAGTCTAGTAGGAGAGGATGATGATGAACCATGTACCTCCTTCCCCTGGTTGTGATCCTGGGTGTTGTGACTGCTGTTCTACTGATAGTCATCCTCATCCTGGTCCTCAAGATCAGACCAGACGCAAACAGACACAACACAGGTAGGAGCCCATTCATGATAATATGGGACCTTGGAACTATACCTTTAATTTAGATGTTTTCCCATGACATACTGTACACGATCAGAGGAGTCGGTGTGCTCACTAGAATGGATTGATCCATTAGTTCGTCTCTCATCTCTCTTTGATATTCAGGACCTGATTCTCAAAGACAACAACACAATGATCAGGTAAATATGCATGATTAAATACGGAATTATCAGCAATTCAGAAACGGAGAAAATGACAACTACTACATGGGTTTTGCAAATCTACAGACCAAGATCCAGATGCATTGAATTATGCCGCTCTGAATTTCACCTCCAAGAAGAGGAAGATGGAGAGAGAAGAGAGAAGGAGCTGGACCCCCATGTAGTGTATGCTGCCACAAGAAGATAAAGTGGAGGAGGATGGAAGAGGAGAGCAAATAGTTGTCCATATCTTTGAGTACATTGATTTACTATATGTTTGAATACAAGATTAAATCTTGCTATATTGTATCTGTTAGTTATATGCATTTATTGACATTTATTTAAATGTAAATCAATCGATCTCTCAGTGTATGTTTGTGAGTTGTACTCAGGGCTACTGTAGCCCTCTCCAACTCAGTAGGTCACACACTCAGTGGTACAGGGTCTGGATAGAGAGGAGGAGTTAGAAGTCAAAACACAACTTTTAATGGCCTGCAGGAGTAGTTGCCTCTTTTGGCCTCTCTTAACTTAGATCTCTGTTGTGTGTGTTAGTGATTTGGTTATTTTTTTATAGGTGACCTGAGGACAAAGTACCCAGCAGTAACAACTGTATTATACTGATCACTTCTAAAGACAAATAAAGAGTTAAACCAAAATTGCCTTTGTCATGATGTTATTCCCTAGTATTTCCTGTCTTGGCTTTGTACTGATCAAATCAAATCAAATTCTATTAGTCACATGCGCCGAATACAACAGTGTAGTAGACCTTACAATGAAATGCTTACTTACGAGCCCCTAACCAACAATGCAGTTTAAAAAAATAGGGATAAGAATAAGAAATAAAGTAACAAGTAACAAGAGCAGCAGTAAAATTACAATAGCGAGACTATATACAGGGGGGGTACCGGTGCAGAGTCAATGTGGGGTGCACCGGTTAGTCTGAGTCTAACTTCTTGGCAACTCCATAGGCGCGTGCTGTTCCGCCCAAATTAGCCCATATTGCTGGTCTCCAAATTAAACTGCCCTCGCCCTGCCTAAATTCTTGATTCGCTACAATATCCCCATATTATTGCTTATTCATTGGATGAAAACACCTTCTAGTTTCTATAGAATCTGGAAATTTTGTCTCTGCAGTTCGGCTACAGAACAGATCTACAGCACTCTTTTCATGACAGCGCGTTCAGCATTTCAAAAATGCTTTACCTCTGATCTGCGAGTCTTTTTTAAGGCCGACAGTGCAATGCTATGAAGCAAACCGACCACTTGCCTACGTCTTCCTCTGGCGTGTCTGTACCGTTCATCACGCGTTTCTCAATGGAATCCGATGGGACAATCACAGGCCATTATAAAACGACCAAAATGTTATCAGCGGACCGTTTCCCCCTTTTCTCGCCTCCGCGCGCCCTGCAAGCCTGAAAGGACATCGGACTTGCCCGCTTCCAAATCTTTCTACCACCAGCAATATTTCTCCCCTCATGTTTTTCAGTCGCTCTATAGTTGCTTACAAAACATGCATAATGCTAGTTAATTTGAACCGTTTTATAGCAAGCTTTACTACTTCCGCTTAGCCTGCGATTCTGAGAATTATTCGTGTCAGTCACTTGTCTTACCTTTGGAAACGTCTTCGGGGAGGTGTCGGTCGCTTGCTGGTGGACCATTCGAAGGAAAGCGACAGAGCGACATCTATCGACCAAAAGACGTTTTCATAACAGAGAAAAGGATACATTGCCCCCGAAGAATTCTATGGAAGAACAGCCTCCAAAGTAAGCCCAATAAGCAATATAATATGATTAAATCGCCTCTTTCTGTCGCAAATATTTTCAACACGCCACTATTTCGCCCCATTTGTTTTGGCTTATAGCTTCACTTGTGCGCAACCCTGTATTGAAAATAAGGATTAATTTTAAAAATGTAAATCACGGTGCATTAAAACTACATTTGTCTTTCCGATTCCTAGTCAACCCTGTATTTTTAGTTCACCAGTATATGATTAGCTTTCAATTAAACTAGTCACTCTGAGTACATGACGCTCCAGACATTATTGAGCGGCCTTGATTTACCTAGCCTCATTTTTATTGTGTAACCCACCGGTTTTGTATGGCTAAATATGCACCTCGAAAACAAACTGCTATATGTATGTTGTAAAATGATGTTACAGGCAGTGTCATCGGCAAGAATTCTGCAGCAAGGTTAGCTTGAAAACATTAATTATTTTGGCCGCCCGGTGATTACGTTATAGCGCTCTTTGCCGCCTGAATCGCATGCTCCTGGTAACGTTTGCACATGTTGTTACTGCTATGCGCTAACCTTATCGATTTATTGTGTTTTCGCTGCCAAAAAACGCTTAGAAATCTGCAAATATGCGTCTGAAATCACAAGAACTGGGTCTGATCATTGCTATGCTTTGCTCTATTATTATGAAATGTTTTATGCATGAGCTTAATCTAATCTCTCTCTTTTTTTGTGGAGGGTCCCCAGTCCGGCCCCCACAACGAGGGTCCCCAGTCCGGGGCCCGCTACGAGGGTCCCCACTCTAGAGGCGCCACCTAAGTGGCCCGAGGTGGAGCCGGGTCTACGTCCCGCACCAGAGCCGCCACCGCTGTGAAATGCCCACCCAGACCCTCCCCTATAGGTTCAGGTTTTGCGGCCGGAGTCGTAGCATTTAATCTGTCTAACCCGTAGCATTTAATCTGTCTATGCACACTAGGTAAGACCTGGGCGGACCACCCCCTGAATTTTGGTTAGCGCGCCAGGTGGTGCTAAAGGTTAGGTTAGAAGGCAGGTAAGGTAGGAGAGGGTATTCCTTAATGTTTACTTTCTTTGCTTTAGTTCCATCCAGCCCGTTTTTCCCCACATTACCGTGTGTTAGGAATAATACATTCCCTGTAAACGGTATTCTCTGCCTCTGTCGTCCTTCCCCGCACCTACGATCACAGACTTTTTTCACTCCACAGGGAGTTGAAATGTAGCAGGGTCTTGCGTTCCCTCCAAGAGGCATACGCAACAATGTTCAAACTAACTGTTCACCAACCCTAACCCTTAACTCTAACTCTACCCTAACTCTAGCCCTAACCTCAGCCCTAACCCTAGTCTTAGCTGTAACCCTAGCCTAGCCAAACCCTAACCAACCCAAACCCTAGTCTTTTATTTATTTAACTAGGCAAGTCAATTAAGAACAAATTCTTATTTACAATGACGACCTACAAAAAGGCCTCCTACGGGGGCCTGGGATTAAAAAATAAATATAGGACAAAACACACATCACAACAAGAGACAACACTACATAAAGAGAGACCTAAGACAACACAGCAAGGCAGCAACACATGACAACACAGCATTGTTGCAACACAACATGGTAGCAGAACAAAACATGGTACAAACATTATTGGGCACAGACAACAACACAAAGGGCAAGAAGGTTGAGACAACAATACATCACACAAAGCAGCCACAACTGTCAGTAAGAGTGTCCATGATTGAGTCTTTGAATCAAGACTAACCCTAACCCTAACTGTCCAGTTTGAGTGCTTTTTGCAGCTCATTCCATCGCTAGCTGCAGCGAAGTGAATAGAGGAGCGACCCAGGGATGTGTGCTTTGTGGACTTTTAATAGAATGTGACTGGCAGAACGGGTGTTGTATGTGGAGAATGAGGGCTGCAGTAGATATCTCAAATAGGGGGGAGTGAGGCCTAAGAGGGTTTTATAAATAAGCATCAATCAGTGGGTCTTGCGACGGGTATACAGAGATGACCAGTTTACAGAGGATTATAGAGTGCAGTGATGTGTCCTATAAGGAGCATTGGTGGAGAATCTGATGGCTGAATGGTAAAAACATCTAGATGCTCGAGAGCACCCTTACCTGCCGATCTATAAATTATGTCTCTGTATTCTAGCATGAGTAGGATGGTCATCTGAATCAGGGTTAGTTTGGCAGCTGGGGTGAAAGAGGAGCGATTACGATAAAGGAAACCAAGTCTAGATGTATCTTTAGCCTGCAGCTTTATGTGCTGAGAGGACAGTGCACCGTCTACTAGCCATACTCCCAAGTACTTGTATGACGTGACTACCTCAAGCTCTGCCTGTGACTCACTGGGTGACAGGCAGTGGCTGAGACAGCAGATTTTCTGACTTTATACACTGCACTCTTTGAGAGGTAGTTAACTTCTTAGGTATAGGGGGCGACATTTTCACTTTTGGATGAATTTGTGCCCAAATTAAACGGCCTCGTACTCTGTCCTAGATCATATGATATGCATATTATTATTACTATTGGATAGAAAACACTATGAAGTTTCTAAAACTGTTTGAATTATATCTGTGAGTAAAACAGAACTCATATGGCAGGCAAACTTCCAAAAAGGAAGTGAAAATTCTGAAATGGGTTGCTGTGAAAGGAATCGCCTATTCAATTGCCTTATATTTATGGATCTGTATGCACTTCATACGCCTTCCACTAGATGTCAACAGGCAGTAGAACGTGGAATGAAGCATATAGCTTCATGTGGGACCGGATGAGAGCCTTTGGA
>NC_036840.1:25549102-25552834 GCF_002910315.2 Salvelinus sp. IW2-2015 | reverse complement strand
TGGAGTGGCAGGTAGGGCAAGATTTGCCAGTTTTGGCTACGCACAGAGGGCATGTGTGTCTTTGTCTGGCCACTGCGTTAATAGACATGAAGAAATGCTCGTTTGGGACGTATTGGATATATATGAGAAAACAATCCTGAAAGATGTCAGAATCCCGCCGAAATGGTGGCCTCTTCCGTTCCGGCGGCTCGGCGGTCGTCGTCTCCGGCCTACTAGCTGCCACCGATCTTTTCTGCTTTCATTTAAGTTTTGTCTGAATTTGTGCCACTGTTTTGTGTTTAGGTTTTTGTGGGCTACATTTCTGAACATGGCGCCAATGTAAAACCACGATTTCTGGCTATACATATGCACATAATCGAACAAAACATAAATGTATTGTATAACATGATGTCATATGACTGTCATCTGATGAAGTTGTTCAAATGTTAGTGATTAATTTTATCTCTATTTGTGGGTTTTGTGAAAGCTATCTTTCCTGTGAAAAAATAGCTGTGTTTTTTGGGATATGGTGGTGAGCTAACATAAATATATGTTGTGTTTTCGCTGTAAAACATTAAAAAAATCGGACATGTTGGCTGGATTCACAAGATGTTTATCTTTCATTTGCTGTATTGGACTTGTGATTTTCATGAAATTATATTATATTATGTCTCCATGACCACCTTCTCCGCTTGCGACAGAGGATACACGTGACTCCTGGGAAGTGCAGCGTCTACCAGGAGATCTATCGCACAATCCCCCTGTCGATGGGGTGGTAATTGAGTCGCCTTCTTTTTACAGAAGGCGAGAGCCAGATCGGCATATTCTGGGGAAATGCGCACGGTGGAGACCTGGTCTTGACTTTCCACCATGGTAGCACCAACGGAAACCCCTACACACCTACCTGAGCACTCTCGCGACCACCCCGTGAGAGCCCTCTGTTGCCAGGAAATAGTGGGGTTATGACGAGCAAACCAGGGAAGGCCTAGTACCATGGGAAGCGCAGGAGAGTCAATGAGAAAGAGACTGATTCTCTCCTTGTGACCCCCCTGCGTCTCCATGGCCAGGGAGATGGTGGCTTCCCTGATTAGCCTGGACCCTAATGGTCGACTATCCAGACCGTGAACCGGGAAAGGTCTAACCACAAGAATAATGGGGATCCCTAAACTAAGAGCTAACGCTCTGTCGATAAAATTCCCAGCTGCACCTGAATCGACAAGCGCCTTATGCTGGGAATGCGGGGAAAACTCAGGGAAACAAACAGGTACAAACAGGTGGACAACAGAGGACTCTGGGTGAGAGAGGTGCAGACTCACCAGGGGTGACGCCAGAGTGCCCTGCCTGCTGCCTTGACTCCCAGAGGAACCAACCCGGCACCGACCAGCAGTGTGCCCTCTGCGGCCACAGATGGTGCACGTGAAGGCYCCTCCTCCAGCCTCCCTACGCGCAGCCCTTCCCAACTCCATGGGCACCGGAGCGGGAGTGCTGGGAGATGGAACCGACAGAGCCCCCTCAGGACGTCCACGGGTGACCAGCAGGTTATCCAACCGGMTGGACAGATCCACCAGTTGGTCAAAGGTGATGGTGGCATCCCTGCAGGCACACTTCCGTTGGACGTCCTCGCGCAGGTTACATCGATAGTGGTCGATGAGGGTCCGGTCGTTCCATCCTGCTCCGGCGACCAAGGTCCGGAAGTCAAGCGCAAACTCCTGTGCACTCCTCGTCACCTGCCTCAAATGGAAGAGTCGTTCCCCCGCCTCAAAGCGGTCCAATGCCGCGTCTTCCTCTCCCCACACGGCGTTTGCCCACTCCAGAGCTCTCCCCGAGAGGCAGGAGACGAGGGCGGACACTCTCTCCCTTCCTGAGAGAGCTGGGTGAACGGTGGCCAGGTATAAGTCCAGTTGTAAGAGGAACCCCTGGCACTGTGCGGCTGTCCCATTATACTCCCTGGGAAGGGAGAGACGCATCCCACTGGAGCTGGATCCGTACGGGACGGGTAGAGGTAATCCCGGTTGTGCTGGTCGAGGCGCTGGAGAGACTTCGTGTCTCTCCCAGTGGTCCATGGTCTGGACAACGCGATCCATCATGGCACCGAGATGATGTAGCATTGCCGCGTGTTCCTGGACGCGCTCCTCGACTCCTYTGACTGGGGTACCTGCTCCTGCTGACTCCATGGTAGGTGTAAGATTCTGTMAGGCGTGTGCGTACTGGTGCTGAAGTCAGGTGCACGAGAGCAGAGAATTGTGAACAGGCGCACACTTTATTTCGGCAGGAGAGAATATACAGACGGATGCAGATGTGTCCAAAAACCTACAACCAACAAGGCAAAGTGTAAAACGCGCACAAACAGTCACAACCATCAAGTGTATACAAACAGGCTTCGTGAAATTACACGAGTGAAAACGCATGCAAGCCTAGTGCGTACAAAAACACGTACCACATAAAGAATCTTACACAAAGACATGAGGGGGAACAGAGGAATAAATACATGTAGTGTGATTGGGGAATGAAAACCAGGTGTGCAGGGAACAAGACAAAACAAATGGAAACATGAAAAATGGAGCGGCGATGGCTAGAAAGCCGGTGACGTCGACCGCCGAACGCCTCCCGAACAAGGAGAGGAGCCGACTTCGGCGGAAGTCGTGACAATCACCCATCTCATATGTATATACTGTACTCTATACTATGCCACTGTATCTTAATCCAATGCCGCTCTGACATATATGTACTGTATATATATTCTTAATCCATGTCTTACTTAGCTTTACGTGTTTTTTGGGTACATGTTGTGAAACTGTTAGATATCACTTGTTAGATATTACTGCACTGTCAGAGCTAGAAGCACAAGCATTTCGCTACACTTGCAATATCATCTATCATCATTGTATGTGACCAATTAAAATTGGATTTGATTTGAAGTATATTTCATATTTTCAGAACCAAACACTATCTAGGTKCTCTCCTCCTCTCAAATACCATCCTTCTCTGTTTGAGCCAGGTGTTTGAGWAGGCTTAACAGCTCCAGTGCCACTCTTGATAAGGGCAAACATTTTGTATTTTTTRGAGGAGGGTGAAAGGATAGCAGGCCCAGCTGTCAAAGTGAGAGAGTAGTCTATTCTGGGTTAAGCAGGTTTTTGCCTTAGCACTACACAGCTGATTCAAATGATCAAGTCATCATCAAGCTTCAAGTGGTATGTATGTATTCATTTGTGATGCTATCCTTGATCTGATCCTGCTATTGTCACATGCTACACCWGCACATGTATCTATCTATCCAATGTTATCTTGTTTTGTTATAAATAATATTATACTCATAATAAACAGGAAGTATTATTAAAGAGATGCTTTAAATTGAAATACAGTCCCAGAGTTAATTATCCAAGGTCAGTTTTGCATTTCACCTCCTGATGATTATGATGACTGACYGTRTTAGAATAAAAAACACGTCATCGCCACCTCACCCCCTCTTAAGATAACCTTCGGGCCGACTGGGAGCCCAAGGSTGGTTAGGAGACACAGCAAGAATCAAATCAAATCAAATGTATTTATATAGCCCTTCTTACATCAGCTGATATCTCAAAGTGCTGTACAGAAACCCAGCCTAAAACCCCAAACAGCAAGCAATGCAGGTGTAGAAGCAAGGTGGCTAGGAAAAACTCCCTAGAAAGGCCAGAACCTAGGAAGAAACCTAGAGAGGAACCAGGCTATGAGGGGTGGCCAGTCCTCTTCTGGCTGTGCCAGGTGGAGATTATA
>NC_036840.1:25541523-25547832 GCF_002910315.2 Salvelinus sp. IW2-2015 | reverse complement strand
ATTATAACAGAACATGGACAAGATGTTCACAATGTTCATAAATGACCAGCATGTCAAAAAATAATCACAGTAGTTGTCGAGGGTGCGCAAGTCAGCACCTCAGGAGTAAATGTCAGTTGGCTTTTCATAGCCGATCATTAAGAGTATCTCTACCGCTCCTGCGGTCTCTAGAGAGTTGAAAACAGCAGTCTGGGACAGGTGCACGTCCGGTGAACAGGTCAGGGTTCCATAGCCGCAGGCAGAACAGTTGAAAAGAGACACTATGTAATTGTGATGAACTGAGAGAATATTAGGGTAACACTGTAATTCATTAATCTTATGCTGTCTTCCCTGCTCCTCTGTTTTACCTCTTTCCTTTTCTGTCGTCTACAACTCTCTCCCACCTCCTTTCTTCCTCTTCTCTATATCACACCAGGGCTTTGTCTTTAAGTACATATTGAACTTGAATTTAAATTAGAATATTACAATTATAGATATATTTACTATAACTCGCCATGTGTTATGTTATTTCAATAACAGCTTGCTTAATCACTTTCACATGAATTAGCTGTTTCACTTCTCCGCTGGTATGAATTGAGATACTTCTATTTGCCAATTAAGTATCTTTATTGAGATTACTACCACCTATCCCTCGTGTTGCCGGGCTTTATTACATGTCAAGATGCAAGGAGGTTAGATAGGCATAGCTGTATTTAGGTTAATACTATGAATTACAAATTCAGCCTTTACTTAAAATCTTGTTCAGTCATGTTTTTGCATAGATTACAATGTGTACTCTCTCTCGATTTCTCAGTGAAGCAGAGAGATGGTAACCACTGTTGACATGTATAATTGTAATACGTACACGCAGACACAGCATCATGTGCAAAGAATGGAGTTTTGATATCACCTACGGTATTGGACTATGACTGAAAAAGAACTCGTCTCTCAGAGATCATACCTGAGCGCGCACCTGTTATTTGCAAGGAAGCAGTACCATGATCAGCTGAAATCATTTTCAATGTACAAAGCTACCAATGTGGGGAATCTTTGCGGGCGGAATTAACACAGTACTGTATATTAGGACTTGCATCCGTGGGCCACTAGGTAAAGTGCTATATTACTACTCTAATCCATAGGGATTCATTATCGCATTATCAGCGTGAAGTCCGAGTGACCAACAACTATGATAGCTGAGGTTCACAGATAGCGTTCTGACTAAAGTTCATAACAAAAGTCTTTAGAGGTCCATACACAGCATTGGCTTACATACTGCTCGCCCTGTTTCCCACACATCCATAGCATACTTGTTCTATGTTGCAGTTAACCGTGCCCACTACACAAGTAGCAAATAATAGTTAGCTAGGCTATGTTACTCTTCAGCATTGTGAGTTGTCCTGGCAAGATATAATGGTCTCAAGGCAATGCTACGCCAAATGTACTTCAGAATTTTCCCAAGTAATGCATTAGCTAAGCTAGTATGTCTTTTATGTGCGACGAAAACAGGGTCCCCTTAAAACCATGAACAACCACGAATTACAAATTCAATCTCCATGTCATAGCAAGAGCTATAGCTGAGCTTTTGTCACATATGCCGCGGTGCTCGTTTCAACTGTGTAAAATAGTGGCCCGTCACCCAAGATTTAAACTGCCTTGGCGTGCTTCAATTTCTTCTCTGCTACAATATCATTATGTGATTATGTACGGTAGGTTGGATAGGAAAAACACTCTCTAGTTTCTAATGAAACCTTTGTGTTATATCTGTTGAGTAAACCAGAACTCGAGTTGGGCCAAAATTTTCCTGTTGAGGGAAGTGAGAAGTCTGCAATCATGCACAGGCTCTCGTTCTGAGGCGCTTCTATTATTGCCTGTCTGCGTGATGGTTGAGTTTGCGATCCTGTGCGTACCGTCCTTCCCCTGGATGATCAAGCAAGGAGTGAGGAATGGGAATGCGAGTTGGCTACGCAGATCTTGAGGCCTTATTAATAGGCTCGGAACGTGATTGTCCTCTCTTTCCCTTTCGTTCGTGTTCATGACGCAAGGCCAGACCTCAGGATGGCATTCTAGAAAGCTGCCCGTTAATAGCCCTACACAGCATATTTCGGGACTCTGATTTTATTCGATCATAGGGTGTTAGAAACATGCTTAACGTAGTTATTATAACCAGCGTATTATCAGTATTTATGTGCCTCCAAGTATTATTGCTTCTCTCTTCTTAGAGAAGTATTTATATTTTACATCAACTTGGGTAAGTGTAAGACATTTAATTGAGTTCCTACATTTATACTATGTAGATTGAATATGATAGGTGAAGTAGGATGTTCTGTCTGTAACGGGTAGAAATGGTTTATCCATGWWTTTGTCTTTGATCCATTTTGTTTGTTTGCTTTGACAGTTTGTGCTTTTACCGAACCAAACGTAATCCAACCAACCCCTGTGATGGTTACTGAGCTGGGAGGCACTGTGACTCTCACTTGCTTTTGTCCACATGAGTCAGTGATCAGATTTAATTGGTTCAAGCAGATATTTGGACAGAAACCTCTCTACATGACGTCATCTCTTTATGTTGGCCAAGATAGTTATTACTCCAACAACTTTATCAAGGACTTTACTGAGACCAAACGTTTGGGTGTGAGGAGAGGACACGACARCTGTAACTTGACCATATCMAAGACAGAGCCAGGGGACTCAGCTACATACTATTGTTCAACTACAGAAATCTATGAGCTCACATTTGGAGAGGGAACTGTTTTAATTGTCAAAGGTGACTAAATATTTGCTTCTTCAATTTCAAAATGGGTGGCCCTGTATATTGGTATGTTTGTATGACTGCTACGTAAAATGCTAGCGATGAATACATGGCCTTTTATGTATTTCACCAACACATCTTAGTCTTACTTTAGTCTCTCTCTCTGTCTTCAGACTCAGAGTCCAACAGCATGTCTTTGCTCCAGCAGCCTGTGYCTGAATTAGGTCAGCCAGGAGGCTCTGTGACTCTGAACTGTACAATACACACTGAAACCTGTGTAGGAGAACACAGTGTCTATTGGTTCAGACATGGCTCAGGAGAATCCCGTCCAGGAATCATTTACACCCATGGAAACTGGAGTGATCAGTGTGAGAAGAGCTCTGAGGCTGGGTCTATTACACAGAGCTGTGTCTACAACCTCCCCAAGAGGAACCTCAGCCTCTCTGATGCTGGGACTTACTACTGTGCTGTGGCCTCATGTGGGGAGATACTCTTTGGGAACGGGACCAAGCTGGACATTGAGGGTATATGATACAGCTTCTATTTCATTTTATATCTACTGTATAGTCTACSGTGTAGAAYATACMTTTACTTGCYATTCWGGTTTCTTCTAYTACTGTTTGAATTTCAACAGACCATAGARCAGATCCTCTTCTCTTGGTGTCCTGCCTGGGTGTAGTATTGGGTGTCACGTTCACCTTKATCATTGTCCTGGTTTGCATCATGTACAAGATGAACAACACAACATGTGTGCAGTGCAGAGGTAAGTTACTATCCCTTGCTATTCGTTGATGTCACCATTTGTTGTTGTTTCAGTAGTGGAAGAAGTAGAAGTATCCTAATCTTTTGTGTCATTCTTTTCAGGACTCGTCTCACAGNTTTGGTTATTTTTTTATAGGGTGACCCTGAGGGTCAAAGTACCCAACAGTAGACAACTGTATTATACTGATCACTTCTAAAGACAAATAAAGAGTTAAACCAAAATAGCCTTTATCATTATCTTTTTCTTCCCTTAGTATTTCCTGTCTTGACTTTGCACTGATCACAGCCCCCTGTTCCGAGAAGCACCTTATAAGGAGAATATSATTGAGGTCTGAAGTAGAGGAKGGGCCAGTGAGGGTGCGCATCACTTCCTGTGGTGTGACTGACAGTAAGGAGCAGCTCAGTGTAGARCGAGACCTGCTGAGATGAACATCACTGGGCTTCTCATAGACTAACACTGCGGGATGAAATGTCCCTTATGCTCTCTTTTTCACTCTCTTTCGCTCTCTTTYGCTCTCTCTCTCTCTGTGTGTCTCTGTCTCTCTCTCTCTGCGTGTGGAAAAGTAAATACCTGGGTGATTTGAGGGCGTGGGTGGTTTTTACACACCTCTCTCTCTTCATCTGTTCATCTGGACGGTAAACACCAGACCCCTGYCATTCAGTTMGATGTGCAAAGTATGTCAAGAATACATACAACAAGCTAAAATCATTTTCCAAACCCTAAACTGTGCAGGTTTTCTTRAACTATRRGTCCTGAGTTATGAGATTACATCTATAATCATGCACTCTTTCTGCTTACTTTAGGTCGTTGGAGGACGATTTGGGTCTTGGGAGGACAGTCAATTTATCATTTGGGTCTCGTGTTGAAAACATTTAACAACCCTAAAGCATATAACAAGAGGACAAAGTGCAGATAAAGATTGAGTGTCATCTCAATAGTTTTGTCAACTCTTCCTTCATGAAAAAAGAAAGTATTGGTAGCAAACAAAGGTTTGAAATTAAGCCAACATATATTATTCAATGCTATTGCGCTTACAAATAATATTATTATTTATTGTTGGAGCCTTATGATGAAAACCAACAGCCAGGAATTTAGCCTTTATGCAGTGGTGGGTAAATTTACATGATGGATTACCTTAGCCTTTGGGCTGGGCTRGGTTGGGATAGGTAGTATTAGCAGCACCAGAGATCATTCACGGTTTCCTGTCCAAACATCAAAAGAGAAATAWTTTCACAAAATGTTTAATTTCTCTCAAAAAAGATGCAGGAGTATCAAGCAAATATTTGATTGCCTTGATCAGSTAACTGAATTGGGCCGGCAGGTAGCCTAGTGGTTTACCCCCGAGCTGACAAGGTAAAAATCTGTCATTCTGCCCCTGAACAAGGCAGTTAACCCWCTGTTMCTAAGCCGTCATTGAAAATAAGAATTTGTTCTTAACTGATTTGCCTAGTTAAATAAAGKTAAAATAAAAATWAAATAAAATTGCTTTGTCTTCTTAAAAAGTAATTCCCGGGAAGCTCAAACTATGGTAAGCCAGAGGACACATTTCTAAGATTGTAGTCAGCCAATAAAATCTCTCCTTTCAATATTCCCTCCTACTGCATGAAAAGTACATGTAAAGTGCCATCAAGTTTGCACTGTTCTGTGAAGGGAGTAGTACACAGCGTTGTACGAGATCTTCAGTTTCTTGGCATTATCTCGCATGGAATAGCCTTCATTTCTCAGAACAAGAATAGACTGATGAGTTTCAGAAGAAAGGTCTTTGTTTCTGGCCATTTTGAGCCTGTAATAGAACCCACAAATGCTGATGCTCCAGATACTCAACTAGTCTATAGAAGGCCAGTTTTATTGCTTCTTTAATCAGATCAACAGTTTTCAGCTGTGCTAACATGATTGCAAAACGGTTTCTAATGATCAATTAGCCTTTTAAATGATAAACTTGGATTAGCTAACACAACGTGCCATTGGAACACAGGAGTGATGGTTGCTGATAATGGGCCTCTGTACACCTATGCAGATATTCCATAAGAAAATCTGCGTTTCCAGCTACAGCAGTCATTTACAACATGAACAATGTCAAAACTGTATTTCTGATCAATTTGATGTTATTTAATGGACAAAAAATGTGCTTTTCTTTCAAAAACAATGACATTTCTAAGTGACCCCAAACTTTTGAACGGTGGTGTATATAAACAAAATAAAGTATTTTGTTACATTTTCACCTGTCAGCATTATCAAGATTCCATCAGCAAACAGCATATGATTCAAGAAAATCTTCCACAATCGTAGGTCCCAAGGTCCTCTTGCCATGTGGCAGAAATGTTGAGGTGACATGTGTTTTAACCAGCCAACACAGAGAATCACCCATCATCAAATTCGTTGTAGAATTGCACATCACTCTGGTACTTGGAAGATTTAGCAATGTATTGAAGAACAGTTCTGGTGGTGAGTTTGTACCACATCATGTAGTTGGTTCTCACTGGTCATGTGGCAATCAATAGTCACATTGCCCCCTTCTGGAAAGAAGCAGGCTGAACAATGATTTGTTGTTGAGATGTACCTGAATTTAAATAATAAATGGACCATGTTGACAACACATGCACCAAATATAGTAAGAACCTGTAATGTATGTTTAACAGTTTAAGATTAGTAAATTGAGCTAGATGTTACTTACACAGCTTTCCAGATGAAAGAAAGATGAGAGTGTCCTTGCTTGTTCCTTCAAGTGATGATATTGACCTGTGTGAAATGCAGTCTCTCTACAGAAGAGAAAGGAAACTTGTGTTTGCTTTCATTGGTTGATCTCCGGTACCATCTG
>NC_036840.1:25536132-25538001 GCF_002910315.2 Salvelinus sp. IW2-2015 | reverse complement strand
CTATCATATTCATATCTACATAGTATAAATGTAGGAACTCAATTAAATGTCTTACACTTACCCAAGTTGATGTAAAATATAATACTTCTCTATTCATCATTGTAACATTAGACCCTTCTTCACTGTATAGTCGTGGGTCTGACAGTGGGGCACTTACACGCGACTCTAACCAGAATAGAAAGAGGAGTGGGAGGCCCCGGTGCACAACTGAGCAAGAGGACAAGTACATTAGAGTGTCTAGTTTGAGAAACAGACGCCTCACATGTCCTCAACTTGCAGCTTCATTAAATAGTACCTGCAAAACACCAGTCTCAATGTCTTTCAATTCTGGTTAGAGCCAGTTTACGCTGTTCTGTGTGTAATGTTACATGCATCTCTATGCAATGTACATTCTGTGAAGATCAATTAAATGCCCAACCAATAAGCATTGCTGATAGATTGTCATAAAAAATAATAGCTGGCCTTCCTCTATTTCTGTGAGGACAGACGCCAGGAACAAGAAGCAGGTACAGGGAGTGAACATTTAATGAATAATGGACATGAAACAGAACAGGAACTGAATACGGACAGCGTTTGGACGGGGGAAACGGAAACGACAACAATGTTGATACAGGGAATACACAGGGAAGCACACAGAAAGAGGGAGGGCAATCAACAAATTAAAGGAGTCCAGGTGATTCCATTGACGCCCTGCTGCGCGTGATGGTGACCGGTGATGAAGAACAGGTRCGCGTAAAGATGGTGACAGGTGTGCGTAATGAAGGCAGTCTGGCACCCTCGCGTGCCAGAGAGGGAGAGTGGGAGCAGGTGTGACAATTTCAATCTCTTTTAAGGGAGGACAGATGTCCAAACGTCTCAGGGCAATCAGATAAATTTGTCAACATTAAATAAATTGAGTATATATATATTTTTTTTTTTACAAGAAACTGCCATTTAACTTTCCTTACTGCTAGTATTCAGCTTATTTGTGCATTTCATTATATTAAGCTTTCTTGGAAGTAATAGGTCAATGTACTAGATGTCGCCTTCTGATCTTTGTGATCGTTGTTCTTTTTTCCATAGAACTTCTGCCTGTCACTGTTCCACTGACTGTCAGGTCATTGTAGTGGGTGTACAGTCTGAAACATCATGTCTTTTGTAGAGTGTTTTCTTCCACAGGAGAATAGAAACATTATATAGTTGATCATGCTGTTATCATAATGTACAGTGCCTTGCAAAAGTATTCATCCCCCTTGGTGTTTCTCTATTTTGTTGCATTACAACCTGTAATTTAAATAGATTTTTATTTGGATTTCATGTAATGGACATACACAAAATAGTCCAAATTGGTGAAGTGAAGTGAAATGAAAAAAATAATCACCCCCTTTGCTATGAAGCCCCTAAATAAGATCTGTTGTAACCAATTACCTTCAGAAGTCACATAATTAGTTAAATAAAGTCCACCTGTGTGCAATCTAAGTGTTACATGATCTGTCACATGATCTCAGTATATATACAGTTGTTCTGAAAGGCCCCAGAGTCTGCAACACCACTAAGCAAGGGGCACCACCAAGCAAGCGGCACCATAAAGAAACAAGGAGCTCTCCAAATAGGTCAGGGACAAAGTTGTGGAGAAGTACAGATCAGGGTTGGGTTATAAAAAAATATCCGAAACTTTGAACATCCCACGGAGCCCCATTAAATCCATTATTCAAAAATTGAAAGAATATGGCACCACAACAAACCTGCCAAGAGAGGGCCGTCTTCCAAAACCACAGACCAGGCAAGGAGGGCATTAATCAGAGAGGCAACAAAGAGACCAAAGATAACCCTGAAGGAGCTGCAAAGCTCCACAGCGGAGATTGGAGTATCTGTCCATAGGACCCCTTT
>NC_036840.1:25529975-25534008 GCF_002910315.2 Salvelinus sp. IW2-2015 | reverse complement strand
GCCAACACCACTAAGCAAGGGCACCACCAAGCAAGCGGCACCATAAAGAACAAGGAGCTCTCCAAAATCAGGACAAAGTTGTGGAGAAAGTACAGATCAGGGTTGGATAAAAAAAATATCCGAAACTTTGAACATCCCACGGAGCCCCATTAAATCCATATTCAAAAATTGAAAGATATGGCACCACAACAAACCTGCCAAGAGAGGGCCGTCTTCCAAAACCCACAGACCAGCAAGGAGGGCATTAATCAGAGAGGCAACAAAGAGACCAAAGATAACCCTGAAGGAGCTGCAAAGCTCCACACGCGAGATTGGAGTATCTGTCCATAGGACCCCTTTAAGCCGTACACTCCACAGAGCTGGGCTTTACGGAAGACTGGCAAGAAAAAGCCATTGCTTAAAGAAAAAAAATAAGCAACCACGTTTATGTTTTGCCATAAGCATGTGGGAGACTCCCCAAACATATGGAAGAATGTACTCTGGTCAGATGAGACTAGAATGTAGTTTTTTGGCCATCAAGGAAAACGCTATATCGTTGTACAAACCCAACACCTCTCATCACACCCGAGAACACCATCCCACAGTGAAGCATGGTGGTGGCAGCATCATTCTGTGGAGGATCTTTCATTGGCAGAGACTGGGAAGCTGGTTAGAATTGAAGTGAGATGGATGCCGCTAAATTCAGGGAAATTCTTAAGGGAAACCTGTTTCAGTCTTCCAGAGATTAGACTGGGATGGAGGTTCACCTTCCAGCAAGACAATGACCTTAAGCATACTGCTAAAGCAACACTCGAGTGGTTTAAGGGAAAACATAGCTACGTATGCTCAAGTTTCCGTTTTTTGTTCTTATTTCTTGTTTGTTTCACAAGAATACATATTTTGGTGGTAGGCATGTTGTGTAAATCAAATGATACAACCCCCCCCCAAAATCTATTTTAATTCCAGGTTGTAAGACAACAAAATAGGAAAAATGCCAAAAGGGTGAATACTTTCGCAAGCCACTGTATGTTATCATGGCTACATTGGCTACAGTTTTGGCAAGTCAGTTAGGACATCTACTTTGTGCATGACACAAGTCATTTTTCCAACAATTGTTTACAGACAGATTATTTAACTTATAATTCACTGTATCACAATTCCAGTGGGTCAGAAGTTTACAATACTAAGTTGACTGTACCTTTAAACAGCTTGAAAATTCCAGAATATTATATCATGTCTTTAGAAGCTTCTGATAGGCTAATTGACATAATTTGAGTCAATTGGAAGTGTACCTGTGGATGTATTTCAAGGCCTACCTTCAAACGCAGTGCCTCTTTGCTTGACATCAAGGGAAAATCAAAGGAAATCATCCAAGACCATAGGGAGTAGTTCCAATTTGTAAGTCGCTCTGGATAAGAGCGTCTGCTAAAAAATGACTTAAATGTAAATGTAAATGTGAAGGTAGGCAACAACACCTCCACTACACTGATCCAACAAAGGGCCCCACAAGGGTGCATACTCAGCCGCGCACGTATTCAATTGAATCCTCAAGTTTGAAGACAACACAACAGTGGTAGGACTGATTACTAACAACAACGAGAAAGCCTAAAGGAAGGAGGTGAGGGCCCTACCGGAGTGGTGCCATGAAAATAACCTCTMCCTCAACGTCAATAAAATGAAAGAGCTGATCGTGGACTTCAGGAGACAACAGAGGGAACAAGCCCCCATCGAACATGGCCGCAGTGGAGAAGGTGAAAAGCTTCAAGCTCSTTTGCGTWCACAYCCCYGACAATCTGAAATGGTCCACCCACACAGACAGTGTGGTGAAGAAGACGCAACAGAGCATCTTCAACTTCAGGAGGCTGAAGAAATTTGACTTGGCCCATAAGACCCTCACAAACTTTTACAGATGCACCATTGAGAGCATCCTGTCGGGCTGTATCACCACCTGGTTTGGCAACTRCACCGTCCGCAACCTCAGGGCTCTCCAGAGGGTGAAGCGGTCTGCCCAACGCATCACCGGGGGTCACTGCCTGTCCTCCAGGACATCTACAGAAACCAGGTCTCTCAGGAAGACCAAGAAGATCGTCAAGGACCTCAGCCACCTGAGCCACGGCCTGTTCACCCCGCTACCATCCAGAAGGCAGGGTCAGTACAGGTGCATCAAATATGGGACCAAGAGACCGAAAAACGTATATATCAAGGGCATTAGACTGTTAAACAGTCACCACTAGCCGGCCCCCGACCAGTACCCTGCCCTGAACTTTARTCACTGTCASTACACGGYTACCACCAGGTTACTCTACCATGCACCTTAGAGGCTGCTGGACAACAGTATGTACCTAGTCATGGAACACTGGTCACTTTATTAATGGAACACTGGTCATTTTAAATGATGTTCACATACTGTTTTACCCACTTCATATGTACAGTGCATTCTGAAAGTATTCAGACCCCTTGACTTTTTTTGATACATTACAGCCTTATTCGAAAATGKATTCAATAAAATGCTACAAACAAGACCCCATAATGACATAGCGAAAACCAGTTTAGACATTTTTGCAAAAAAAAGAAAAGGAAAAAGAAATACCTTATTTACATAAGTATTCAGCACCTTTGTTATGAGACTCGGAAWTRAGCTCAGGTGCATYCTGTTTCCATTGATCATCCTTGAGATGTTTCTACGACTTGATTGGATTTGGAAAGGCACACACCTGTCTATATAAGGTCCCACTGTTGACAGTGCATGTCAGAGCAAAAACAAAGCCATGAGATCGAAAGAATTGTCTKTAGAGCTCCGAGACAGGATTGTATCAAGGCACAGACCAGGGGAAGGCCCAGAGAGGATGGACAAGATAGAGATAAAATTAATCACTAACCTTGAAAACAAATTCATCAGATGACAGTCTTATAACATCAGTTATACAATACATTTATGTTTTGTTCCAAAATTTGCATATTTAGAGCTACAAATCCTGATTATACATTGTGAATACGTAGCATCGATTCACCAGAATCTCCAAAGATATTTTGGACACTCACCTAATCTGACCAAGAACTCCATATAACTTTACACATAAAAATACTTGTTGTTGGCGCAAATGAAAGATACACTGGTTCTTAATGCAACCGCCGTGTTAGATTTTTTAAAAATAACTTTACCATAACAAACAGCTTGCGTTATTGCGAGACAGCGCCCGCCAAAACAGCAGAGAATAGGAATCAACATTTTCCATAGAAATACGAAATAACATCATAAATGTTCTTAACATTTGCTGAGCTTCCATCAGAATCTTGTACAAGGAGTCCTTGGTCCAGAATAAATCGTTGTTTGGTTTTAGAATCTCCTTTTCTTCTGTCGAATTCGCGCCACAATGCTAGCCAAGCTTGATAACGTTCCATCTTCTCTCACGCAAAGAACGGAAAACTCCAAAGTCCCAATAAACGTTGATAATCTGATAAAATCGGTTGAAAGAAAACATACTTTACGATGTTATTATCACATGTATCAAATAAAATCAGAGCCGGAGATATTCGCAGTGTAACCGAACGCTTATCAGAAGACAATATCGAGGTGCTTCGCACGCCTAGGTAGAGAAAGGAAATTCCTGACCTGCCATTCCAAAAGCTCTTGTTCGACCTCAGATCAAGCTAGACACCCCATTCCACCTTCCACTGCCTGTTGACGTCTAGTGGAAGGCGTATGAAGTGCATGTATATCGATAAATATAAGCCAGTTGAATAGGCAGGCCCTGAAACAGAGCCCCATTTTCAGAATTTTCACTTCCTGTCTGGAAGTTTGCTGCCAAATTGTTCTGTTTTACTCACAGATATAATTCAAACAGTTTTAGAAACTTGAGAGTGTTTTCTATCCAATAGTAATAATAATATGCATATTGTATGATCTAGATATAGAGTACGAGGCCGTTTAATTGGGCTCGATTTTTTCCAATGTGAAATAGCGCTCCCTATTGACAAGAAGTTTTAAGGATGATGGAGGCCACTGTGTTCTTGGGGACCTTCAATTCTGCAGAAATGTTTTTGGTAACGCTTG
>NC_036840.1:25519335-25525736 GCF_002910315.2 Salvelinus sp. IW2-2015 | reverse complement strand
GGAGTTCTCCCATCTCCACAGAAGGAACTCTGGCTCTGTCAGAGTGACCATCGAGTTCTTGGTCACCTCCCTGACCAAGGCCCTTCTCCATGATTGCTTAGTTGGGACAGGCGGCCAGCTCCAGAAGAGTCTTGGTGGTTCCAAAATTCTTCCATTTAACCTTTCAGTGATACCCATCCCGGATCCGGGAGCATCCTACATCAAAAAAGCTGACTAGCATAGCCTGCCCTAACGCACAGGATAGTCATATAATATAATTTTCATGAAATCACAAGTCCAATACAGCAAATGAAAGATAAACATCTTGTGAATCCAGCCATCATTTCCGATTTTTATGTTTACAGCGAAAACACAATATGTATTCTATTAGCTAACCACAATAGCCAAAGACTCAACTGATATTTTCACCATGTTTCTACCGCATAGGTAGCTATCACCAACCGACCAAAATAGATGCCTAGAACTTTATCGCTTACCCATGAACAAGACATATACCAACAACATATCAAGAAGGACAACCATCTCTGCAGCACTCCACCAATCAAGCCTTTATTGTAGAGTGGCCAGACGGAAGCCACTCCTCAGTAAAAGTCACATTGGAGTTTGCCAAAAGGCCCCTAAAGGACTCTCAGACCATGAGAAACAAGATTCTCTGGTCTGATGAAACCAAGATTGAACTCTTTGACCTGAATGCAAGTGTCACGTCTGAAAGGCACCATCCCTACAGTCAAGCATGGTGGTGTCAGCATCATGCTGTGGGGATATTTTTCAGCTGCATGGATTGAGAGACTAGTCAAGATTGAGGGAAGGATGAATGGAGCAGGTACAGAGAGATCCTTGATGAAAACCTGCTCCAGAGTGCTCAGGATGTCAAACTGGGGTTCACCTTCTAATAGGTCAACGACCCTAAACACACAGCCAAGACAATGCAGGAGTTGCTTCGGGACAAGTCTCTGAATGTCTTTGAGTGGCCCAGCCAGAGCCCAGACTTGAACCCGATTGAATATCTCTGGAGAGACCTGAAAATAGCTGTGCAGTGACACTCCCCGTCCAACCTGACAGAGCTTGAGAGGATCTGCAGAGAAGAATGGGAGAAACTACCCAAATACAGGTGTGCCAAGTTTGTAGAATCATACCCAAGAAAACTTGAAGCTGTAATCGCTGTCAAAGGTGCTTCAACAAAGTACTGAGCAAAGGGTCTGAATACTTGTGTAAATGTGATATTTCAGTTTTACATTTTTTATACATTTGAAAAACATTCCACAAACCTGTTTTTGCTGTGTCATTATGGGGTATTGATGAGGAAAAAACAACAATTTAATCAATTTTAGAATAAGGCTGTAACATAACAAAATGTGGAAAAAGTCAAGTGGTCTGAACACTTTCCGAATGCACTGTATACTGTATACTAGTCAAGACCTATCCTAATGAACTATTGCTGGAGATTTACTATTATTCCGGCAAACTACATATTCTATCCATATACTGTCCATATTGTCTATATATCCCATCATATATACATATTTATACTACGCAATCCGACATTAATCGTCCCAATATTTCTAGATTTCTTAATTCCATTCTTTTACTTTTTAGATTTGTGTGTATTGTTGTGTATTGTTAGTGACGACTAATACAATTTTATTTTATTTGATAAATATATGTATGCGACCAATAACATTTGATTTGAACCTAATGTAACTAATACACATGACACACTTTATCCACTCTGTACSACTGTCTGGTTAGTGTGGTTCTCATAGGAGGCAATCTATCAKAAGKGGGATCCTCCTCTATTGGTCTCCTTACAGAGAACCCTGCAGTAGTCCTAGAACACTTGTCTGATTGTGAATGCACTAGTTCTCCCATGACATCATCCTACAATGGCCCCTCCCCCTGATCCCATAGCTATAGAATAGATGGTTCTGTATTACACATGACATGAGATGCTTAACTTGGAGAGTTCAAATATAGTTCATAACCAGTTCTTTGCAGTTTGTTACTGATTTCAGATAACWATATATATGCGAGTAACTTCATAAAGAACTGGTTTGTTGTGACTGCAAGCAGTCAGTAGCAACATGAACAACAGTAACAAATGTGAAAACATTAGATAGACATCCTGCTAAAAACCACAGAGACACAGATAGCAGGTAGGAGGGTCCTGTGTGTACAAAGCCAAAGCCTAGATAAGGCCTTGTACTTAGAGCAGACCGCAAGTACCTGTGAACTTGTTAGATGTGTGTGGGCGGATGTGAGTGTCATGCTATCAACATGTCTAAAAGAAGGTCAAGACATTTCCGAGAAGATATGACTTGAATAAATAGGTTGTGTGCCTTACTTATGCAAAGACTCAATTACAGAACTACACACTCCAACAAATTAGTCATTGTCTTCATCATACAGTTCACTCTACTACCGGTTTCATTTTCAGTGATTGTTGCTCCTTGTTACTAAGCTACACGGTATTATAACTATTTTGAGGTTAGTAGTAATTTACATTTTTGGCATAAGTTTGACTGCTATTTAGGCTAGACACATAAACTATCACAGAAAAGCACCCTGTTAATGATACTTCATCAAATTAGTGGACATTTTGAACACTTCTACAAGTTGCTGCCAACTCTACTGGTAGTTATGGGGACTTCCATGTTCACTGCTGCTCCCTGTTGAAAGACAAATGGATTGCAGTCCTGCAAGGTGCACTTATACATATTCACATTTTGTCAATAGTTTGTGAAAACGGCTCAGTTACTACGTGAACAKTGTCATATTTGAAATCAGTCTCTCAACCATATCAATTCTGTTCAAAGTATATTCCGCTAAGAAGTTTATTTTTTAGTTTACTTATCTCATGGAGCAGTGGAGATTCCTCAGTGGAGGAAGTGATTTCATAAAAATAAAAACATTTAAAAASGTATAMTTTTTTAGRTAAAACTATACTAAATRTAATCACTTCACCAAATATTYGACTAAAACATAYTATTTTGCAAAGAAGGTCTACAGTAGCTTCAACAGCACTCAGTAGGGTAACACCATGGTGTAGCTGGTGGACARCTAGCTTCCGTCCTCCTYTGGGTACATTGACTTCAATACAAAACCTAGGAGGCTCATGGTTCTCACCCCCATCCATRGACTTACACAGTAATTACAATAACTTCCGGAGGATGTCCYYCAACCTAKCAGAGCTCTTGCAGCATGAACTGACATGTTGTCCAACCAATCAAAGGATCAGAGGATTAATCTAGTACTGAAAGCATAAGCTACAGCTAGCTAGCACTGCAGTGCATAACATCTGGTGAGTAGTTGACTCAAAGAGAGAGAAAGACAATAGTTGAGCAGTTTTGAACAAATACATTTCTTCCAAAATGAAGGATTTTTTTTTCACTTTTCAGTTTCACTTAGTTAAGTAGCAAATACAGTTGGCTAGTTTAGCCTACTGATACACCCTGCTCAAACAGAGGGATGCTATGTTAGCTAGCTGACTATCCAACACAATACTGGAACTCTTCCAATCTTCCAAGTCATGGTAAGCTTTTGACTTTACTAATTTCTTGTCAAAGTGGCCCGCCGGTGTACGGACCATTCACTGTAAAGTTAATGCATGATTGTAGCGAGTTTACTAACGCGTTAGTTCTATTAGCTATGCTGACTATGACGTTACTTTAGCTAATATGGTGACAACGATGTAGGCTGTGTGTAGCAGTTTGGCYTGGAAAGGTTTTTTCCCCTGGTCACATACAGCTGATGTGCTGTGCATTGAAGTCCACAAGCGGTTCTGTTGAAAAACKTTTATTTAATGGTAGCAAACAGAACAAAAAGGGGATTAACATACTTGAATTTGTCCAATAGACACTCTCRTTTGCAACTGTTGGACTMATGATTTTCTCCTTGTTCAGCTAGATGAAGGCAAGAGTGTGCAAGGCGTATTGAATGTCACTGTCTGTCCATGTGTCACTGTCCATCACCTCACATTTGTCTTCCGACCTGTGTGCACCTACGTTGTAARCTTCTGTTCATAGGCTAGGTTGTAGCAACCTCATGATGGGTATAGGGACAATTTGAGTACCATGTAATTGCCTAAACCAATCGCTGTTACATTGAACGGGGTGAATGATAGTCACCCATCATGCTGTAATAGAAATAAGGCCATGCTCATGAAAAAAAAGTCTGAACGCCACTGTCATGGAGAGGCAGAATTGTGTTCTTAGTGAAATGGATCTTTGTTGTTTGGATGGACAGAGGTGTGTAAAGAGAGAGTGTGGTTAGGATTGACGGTCATTGCTGGGGGTTAGAGTTGAGTTTACGTGAGTGGAACATCTATTTAGGGCAGTSAGAACACCACAGAGAACACCACAACACCACAGAGTGTTGACAGTTTGAGAGGCTAAAACACCAGCAATTGATACATATTTACAGTTATTATGCAACCAACCACCGTTTTGACAATTGCGCATAGGCTTCATATGGTTGTAGGTCGCACACTGAATCTGTCGGTGAAAGTGTAGATAATGTAACACAAAAATTCAGTCGGCTATCAAACTTGCTATGACAAGACGTTAACTTTTTTCCAAAGCAGTTTATTTTTATTTGATATAAATGGAACAACAGTATCAATGTAAAAATGAGCATGGCAGATTACAAGTCCATTGTAACACACTGAAAAACCCATAATTATTACATGTAAAGTGTAGAAACGCACAGAATCAATGCAGGCTATTAAAGGAGGAAAAGTTGACATTTTCAGTATCGTTTTGGTGCTCACTACCAGGAGTACACAGTGTCTGTCTTCCATGGCGCTCCTCTGTCCCTCGGCCTTTGGTTTCTTCGTGGAACGACGTTCAGAGCGGCGTAAATGGACTGTGTCTAACACCTTGATTCCTGCAGCAAGCAGAGCAAAATGTAATAGTAAAATATGTATATGGTGAGTTAAGACCTATAACATTGTGGAAGTATTTGTGAAAAGATAGGAATATTAGTTGCTTCTAGAAAACTTACAATAATAAATGTATATTTTCATATTTTTGATTGAAGGAAAAAGACCATGTTCAGCAACAACTAAACAAGTGTGTATGGCGTAGGTTATCTTCTGGTTTATCATGACTGGGGACTGCTAGGTAGCTCTGGCTGAAGTGGGTTCTTTTAATCAACACAAATAATCAAATAATCATTATCATCATCATTCCTACAATGAAGAGACTGTGTTATGACGCAATTTTCACCAAACAACATGTCAAATATAATGTAACTGTACCATCAATTGAGGAAGAGACATGTATTTCCGCTTACCTATGCACTTGCTCATCTTGTACAAAACACAAGTAAGGAATGATGAGGGATGACACAGACCCAATGCTACGCCACGGCAATACATGAAGAAGATGGTCCTCCTTACAACCATCTGTGAAATATCAAATAGGGATAGGAGACACTGAAGACACTGACGGGATAAAGCTATGACATGTGTTAGAGACACCAACAAGACTCGCCTGATCTGAGTCGTTTTTATTCTCTCAATACTCAAAAGATAGTGCTGAATGATATAGAGAAAACAAAAGATATCTGCATGATCATAGAATGAACAACGATATCTGAAGTGAATATACCGAAAAAACAAAAGATACATTGAATCGGTAAAGAAAAAACAAAGATATCTGAATGATACAGAAAACAAAGATTTCTGAATGAAAGAGAAAAACAAAAGTAACTGAATGACACCTTCCCTGCAATCTAGATTATAACAAAACACAATGTCAGAAGTATCACTTACGGTCAATGTCCAGCTTGGTACCGTTCCCAAAGAGTATCTCCCCACATGAGGCCACAGCACAGTAGTAAGTTCCAGCATCAGAGAGGCTGAGGTTCCTCTTGGGGAGGTTGTAGACACAGCTCTGTGTAGGAGACCCAGCCTCAGGTCTCTTCTCACACTGATCACTCCTGTCTCCATGGGTGTAAATGATTCCTGGATGGGATTCTCCTGAACCATGTCTGAACCAATAGACACTGTGTTCTCCTGCACAGGTCTCAGTGTGTATTGTACAGTTTAGAGACACAGAGTCTCCTGGCTGGACTGATTTAGACACAGACTGATGTACAACTGTCTTACTGTTGGACTCTGAACCTGAAAATAAGTAAATATTTTTAATTTTTTTACCCCTTTTTCTCCCCAATTTCCATGAAATTGAATTGGTAGTTACAGTATTGTCCCATCGTTCCATAGAGGGGTAGGCCATAACAGTTTGTAGGCCAAATCGATCGAATAATACAAACGATTTTGTGAGAAGACAGATTTTCGGAATGTCTCATGGTCTGACAAACACCGCTCTAGCTCTGTCACCTTTCACCGCAGATACGGAAGAGTTGGATAGGCAGTTGCAGTGGATTGAGACTCATCCAATGCA
>NC_036840.1:25439486-25519310 GCF_002910315.2 Salvelinus sp. IW2-2015 | reverse complement strand
GAACGAGATATCTCTTAGCTTTATGAAGGAGTTGTGTGTTTTTTTGTGTTTTATTGCTTAATTCACATTTCCACGGGCGGGCGAGGACAATCCACCTTTTAACTGTACATCGGAGGTTGTCACAATAATAAGATTTCCTTTAGTTATTATTCTATCAACATCTTTGTGTATAATCTAAGATTTGTAACTATCTGAAAATAAGAATTCTCTCTGTACTTGTCCAACAATGAGAATGGTTCCTTCTCCAAACTCACCCTGTTTCCATAAGAGCTCCCACAGTAGTATAAAGCTTGAAATCAGAGAGTTCCATGTCGAGATTCTTAGGTGTATTTTCTCCTTTGTCACTTTCCACTGCGAAGCGAGGGTTACCTTTAAATTCAATGGTAGAGATTGTGGCGCCACTAATCATCTTTAAAAAAAATGGTTGCAATGACGCGAGATATATTCCAAGGGTTGTTGTACCAGGAATGTTACTGGCCATGGTACATTCATAGAAAAGAGCAAAGTACTGTGTCTTCCAACATTGGGTGAATGAGACAGAATTGGCTGAGGATGTGCTACAGCTGGAACGTGATCTATAACAACAACACCACAACAAAACTGCTTAGCTACTTCACGATATATTAGACAGCACATACTTATTAAAATATGCTATCATTCTAGGTGGATTGCACGAAATCGACTGTAATAAATGTTATGGTAACACTCACACAAGACGAGAAATAAAACAATTTTACTTTACCCATTTGTTTAAGGAGGAAATATATCACACACAGTGTGATCATCTTTGAAGGTATCACTGTGAGTGGAAAAAAGTTCTAACCAGTGTACAACAATTCAACAATGGGGTTATTGGTGATTGCGTCGAACTGGACGCGTCATTTTTGTTTACGCTCAATTCAGACAACTTTGGTCTTTGTATTGTACCTGACTCCTGAATGGTCTTGCAAGAAAATTGTGGTTGGTATATTCTACCAATTCACTCTGGTCAGACCTTGTGAAAATTTTACTTTCTATCTGTTTACCATTTGTGTCCGCATCCACATTTTTAGGCGCATTTGATGTAGGCTATCTTGTTCTCCATTGCACTGAAGTTAAGATAAACTACAAGTGCCCCTAAAGATAAATATACTCTTTTGACCAAAGTATTTAATCAGATGAACAGGTAAAACAAATACTGTATGGCGTCTCATGCCTATCATTCACAAAAACATCACTGCACCACTGATTGGAAACCTCAGCCAATCACTCTCTGGTGAATGTTGTTTCTCATAGGAGGAGATCTATCAAAGGAGGTTCCTCCCTCTTTTGGTCGTCTTCCAGAGGACCGCTGCAGTAGTCTTTGTGTCTCACTAAATGTCTGATTGCGAATGTACTGAAATTCTCTCCCATGACATTCATCACTACTTGTCCTCCCTGGATTGAGATTGTTAACTCAGAAGGTTCAAAAAGTTCACTAGCAGGTCCTTGTGGTTTGAACTGATTTCAGATAACTATCCACATATCAGAGTAGGTTTACGGCTGCAAATTGTCATGGCACAAGTAAAGATTGTAAGAGACAACAAACTTACAATCAAATAGACATCCTGCTGAAACACACAAGGAGACACAGAGTGCGGTAGCATGGGTAGATACGGCCTCATCTTGCTTAGAGCGGACGCAAGTGTACCTGTGAATGGTTCTCTGTGTGTAGGTGGGTGTAAGTGGCATGATATGGAGACGTCTGAAAAGAGGACAATAACATTTCAGAGGAGGAGACCTCCCGGGTGGCGCAGCTGGTTATGGACATGCATCGCAGTGAACCAGTTCACAGGTACACTGCGGACCGCTCTAAGCAAGATGAGGCCGTATGTACCCTGCAACTCTGTGCCACCAGAAGATACTCTGTGCACATAAGTAGATTCTGGGATCGAGCCCAGGACCTCTGTCCAAGTCAGCCGCGACCGGAGAGAGCCTCATGGAAGGCGCGCACAATTGGGGCGCGCATAGAATATCGGCAGGGATAGTCTTGTCTCATCGAGCACTTAGTGACTCCTTGGAGTGCCGGCGCAAGTGCCCCTGACAGTCCAGTGTACAGTGTTCCTCCGCATGATTGTGCGGCTGGCTCTGGTTGGATGGCATTGTGTCTCCAAGAAGCAGTGTGGCTTGGTTGGTTGTGTGTCGGAGGATCGCATGGCTCTCGACATTCGCCTCTCCCGAGTGCCGGTATGGGAGTTGTGCAGGCGATGAGACAAGACAGTGACCGACTAACCGGATTGGATTACCACGAAATGTGGGGAAAAAAGGTGCTGCTGCCCAGCAGCGCTTTGGTTCACGTGCGTCTTCATATGGCTTAGCAATTGCACCTATTACTGACTATTAACTGTATCATCCACTCGCAAATGTTTAGATATTTTTCTCATTTAATTTCTCACAATTATGGTCGTACAGGAACCTTTGTCTGCTGTTGCTTGGCCTTTCCTCGTGATTCTTCCCAACTGTTAACGACTTTGAACGTAGTGGGGAGACGCTAACCAAAGTAATTGATTCTTCTAGCTCCCGACTATGCCGAAAAGGAATCGAATCTCCTGAAGATTCAGTAATTTTTGGGAACGGAGGAAACTCTGTTTTAGTTTTACTGGCTTTCTGATGCCCGTACAATTGTGAGTTATTTCAATTACACGTGTATTAATCTTTTACGGAGTCATTAGCCGACTATACGGATATTAACAAGTGTAGTGTTTCAATGCACAGTCTCTTGTCAGAGATCAAATGTTATTTTGTGAGAATGCAAAATTGAATTTTCATTCAAAACAGGAAAATATTATTGTTCATGTTGATAATAGAACAATGTTTGTTTAGGTTAGTTTTTCCTAAGCTAGCTTGCAGTGAAGACGGCTAGCTAGTAGTAAAAGCTTAAAAAGAAGACTCATTAGCCAATCATAAAATAATTCGCAAGCAGGAAGGCAACCATCATTATAATATAATCTGGCTTAACAGCCAATGTGTATTTTTTAAATTAGTATTGAAATAAATAACCTCACTTATAGGAATGGGTAAATGTTTACAAGTGTGGGAGCTATTCCCATTTAAAGGCCATCACTCGAAGAACCACATATTTGTGAGACAAGAGACAGGCAACCAGTGTGAGGCTGTAGCGATTAGTGGATACGCAAGGCTGTTCTCAGGAGCTGGTCTGAGACTTTTTGGTAGCAGGGTTAAGGAGAAACTTACGCAGCAGGTGTAAAGATAATTAACAGGCAGGTTTCGGAGATTTAATGGTGGCGTTAGGTAGAATTGGTTAAGGTTAGAGAAGATTTATTTAAATGCAAAGAAAAAACAGATACGTGACTTTGCAAATGAATATATTGTCTATTGTATAAATTGTTGTAACCACGTATTATCTAATGATCCTCATGAGATTCCAAGGAAAGTTGAGTTCATGATTGTTCAATGATTAGTGACTTTTTTGACTAACCTATCTTCATCAAGTTGCTTGCAAAACTCTACTGTGAGGCAGTCAATGGGAATTCCATAAGTACACGCGCGAACCGCATGAGGGACGACAGTACATATTGCAGTCTGTCATTAGCAACAGATACATACCAACTATATTTTAAACAGTATGTGGACTACGCTCTTCAAAAATTAGTGATTCTACGATTTCTGCTCACGCCCGTTGCTTGACAAGGTGTATAAAAATTCGAGCACAACAGCCAGGGATCTCACATAGAGAAATCATTGGCAATAGAATGGCCTCACAGACGGGACCGTGAGAGCCGCAGATGCGCAATTTTGTTCTGCGGTTGCAATACATCATCCCCGAGTTGCCAAACTTCCCTCTGGAAGCAATGATCCAGCACAAGAACTGTTCCTTACGGGGAGTCATAGTGGGTTTTCATGGCCGAGCGCCACACTACAGCCCTAAGTTACACATGCGAATGCCAAGCATTGGCTAAGGTGGTGTAAGTTACACCGGGCCATGGACTTTGGAAGACAGTGAGAAACGCGTCTCTGGAGTGATGAATCACGCTTCAACACCTCGGCGTCCGACGGAATCGAAATTGCAGTTTGGCCGGATGCCAGAGATACGTGCCGGAAGCTAGTGACAACTGTAATAGTCGGTAATTTTCAAATGTTCTGGCTAGACCCCTTCAGTTCCAATGAGGAATCTAATTAGCGAATATAATAACATTCTAGCATCTTGTCCCAACTTTGGTGGTAACAGTTGGGAAGGCCCTTCCTGAGTTTCAGCATGAAATTCCCGTGCAGCAAAGCGAGGTCCATATTAGAAATGGTTTGCGAGATCGGTGGAAGTAATTGACCTGCTGCACCAGAGCCTGACTCGAACCCCATCTGAACACATTTGGATGAACTGAATAACGCCGACTGTGTGACCAGGCCTAATCTACTTTAACATCAGTGCCGCGACGTCACTAAATCATCTTGGCTGAATGAAAGCAGGTCTCGCAGCAATTTCAACATCTAGTGGAAAAATCCTCTACCAGAGAGTGTGAAGGCTGTTACAAAAGCAAAGGGGGGACCTACTCCCATATGAATGCCCATTGGAATATTGTTAAGAGATGTTTCGTAAAGAATGAGCAAAAAGAGGGTTAAGTAATTGTATGTGGGGGTGATCATGGCTAGTGAAAGCATTATACTGTGAAGGGTATATGGGGGAAAACACATACAGAAGGTGACAAGTCAAGTTCTCATCCCTGTCATTCGTGTCTGAACTCATGTGTAGTCACGCTAGTTGAGCGTTTGGTAGGGTGTAGTCCTCGTGGGTAAGCACTCTTCACTGTAGCCTAGTATACATTAATAACAAGATTCTTATTTTAAACTCTGTGAAACGATGATTGTAGTTTGCGAGTTAATCTAAACCTATGATCTTGTAAGTGAACAAATACGAGGCTACATGGCATAACAGTATATAATGGACTGTGTTGCTAATTGTCTGTGTTGTGAACAAATTGAAAGATGAGAGAAAACAAGTGACACCATATAGGACATCCTGAACTGACAGCCACCAATAGAGAACACAGGGTGTCGGACAAATGGCCAGCAGGCGATGTCCAAGCGTAGAGACGGACTCGTTGATGGTGCTCATCAGCTAGAACCACAGAGTACAGGTACCTGTGAACGACTTCGCCTGTGTGGGTGCAATGCATGGTGGGTTTTGTATTTTTATCAGTGGTTGTGTTGCAGAATGCGCCTGCAATCCAACATCAGGATCAGACATACAGGTACATAGACACAAAGAAGAAATAAGTCTATTTACGTCAGTCAGTTGTTTAAATCGAATATAATATTAATCTAAAGAAAAAGAACATTACTCGGGATGTTGTCTGAAGAGCTATTTTAAATCAAAATGCATCATCCAACTCTTTATAACAAGGTCGAGGTCAGCATTAGAATAAAAAAAAAAAAATAAGCAGATAATTAGACAACTCAGAAATCTCTAATAAAAATAACGTATCATTTATTTCAGACATAAGTGAAATAATTTCCATACTTTTAATGCAAAAGGTCGATCTATGCCATCTAGCTCTTGATGTATTTCCTGGTTGGGGTGAGATGATGATGAACGAATGGTCCATACAGAGAGAGACTCGCAGTTCTTCAATTGAATGGAGAGAGGACCAAGATTCTCAATAGTGATAATCAGTGACCACGTTCTAACATCCAGCTTGGTCCCGTTCCCCAAACAGTAATTTCCCATGCGGCCACTGAGGCAACAAGATAGTAAGTCGCAGCTGGGTATAGGGTAAAGGTTCATCTGGGGAGGGTTGTAGATCACAGCTCCGTGGTAGGAGACTCAGCACAGGGCTGTCTCACCTTGATCATCCTGTCTCGCATGGGTCGTTATTTTGTTATTTGGTATTTTGTACATGGAGTCCCGTTAGCGGCTGCAAAGGGCAGGAAGGAGATTAGTTCCTTCCAAAAGGATGACAACGCCCTAAGCACACAGCAAAGAAACACAGGAGTGGCTTTGGGACACTCTCTGAATGGTCCCAATCAAGCAGTTGTAGATTGTGTATAATCTAAGATTTTTAACTATCTGAAAATAAGAATTCTCTCTGTACCTTTCACAATGAGAATGGTTCCTTCTCCAAACTCCACCTTGTTTCAATAAGAGCTCCCACTTTCCACTGAGAAGCGAGGGTTACCTAAAAATAATTTTGCATTTTTTTACCTCTTTTTCTCCCCAATTCCGTGATATCCAATTGGTAGTTACAGCATTGTCCCATTGCTGCAACTCCCGTTCGGGCTCGGGAGTGGCGAAGGTCGAGAGCCGTGCGTCCTCCGAAACACGATCCCGCCAGACCGCATGGCTACTTGGTACAATGACGATGTCAGTAAATCTTTTGAATATCCAAAACATCCCTACCTAACATTTGTTTAATAATGATAGGATCTCATTATGACAATACTTTACCCATAAGAGTCACTTTCTATTTTTTACAACCCCTTTCTTTTTTTTACTAATGTGTCTAAGCCCTGTCTAAGCCGGCGAAGGGGGTGGGGGATTCTACTAACATATATGGACTTGTTTTAAGAAGGTTATACCAAGGATCATGTTGCTAGTTGATTATTAATTTTAAGACCCCTTGAAGTATCCCACAAAAAATATTAAACAATTATTTGATTGAAAATTGTACTTGCCTTTAATGCTATTAGCACATACAAACACATTGAATAACATATTCACTRCATGGAACAACAGATAGTCCCCCCCMAAAAAATCTTAARGAAGTTTGTTCTGGAGTGTCTGTCCTTTGTCTGAGAGATATAATATATATTTTTTAAACATTTATTTAACCCCTTATTTTTGGCAGTAAACASTCTCCATATATACCTCCATGCTCTAGACTCAGACGAGTCTTGTGCAGAAGAACCGACATGTACGTTTTCGTGAAAGTCAGAGGGGTGATATTAGTGTGTAGCCCAAACCGTTCAGACATTACAGACAGAAGTTGGCAGATCGGCTGTACCGACTGCAGACAAGTCCCAAGACGCAAAACGTAGAGCACCATCATGTTCATGAGAGTCTCATCGTTCCATAGATGGGTAGGCCATAACAGTTTGTAGGCCAAATCGAATGCTACAGACAATTTTGTGAAAAGACGGATTTTCGGGAATTGTCTCATGATCTGACAAACACCGCTCTAGCTCTGTCACCTTTCACCGCAGATACGGAAGAGTTGGATAGGCAGTTGCAGTGGATTGAGACTCATCCAATGCAGAACGAGATATCTCTTAGCTTTAACTGAAGGATTTGTGTGTTTTTTGTGTGTTTTATTGCTAATCTCAATTTCCACGGGCGGGCGAGGACATCAACCTTTTATGTACAATTCGGAGTTGTCACAATAATAAGATCCTTTAGTTATTATTCTATCACATCTTTGTGTATAATCTAAGATTTGTAACTATCTGAAAATAAGAATTCTCTCTGTACTTTCCACAATGAGAATGGTTCCTTCTCCAAACTCACCCTGTTTCCATAAGAGCTCCCACAGTAGTATAAAGCTGAAATCAGAGAGTTCCATGTCTGAGATTCTTAGGTGTATTTTGCTCCTTTGTCACTTTCCACTGAGAAGCGAGGGTTACCTTTAAATTCATGGTAGAATGTGGCGCCACTATCATACTTWAAAAAAAATGTTGACATGACGCGAGGAATATTTCCAAAGGGTTGCTTGTACCAGGAGAATGTTACTGCCATGTCACCTTCATAGAAACAGWGCAAAGTCACTGTGTCTCCAACATTGGGTGATATGAGACGAATGGCTGAGGATTGTGCTACAGCTGGAACGTGATCTATAACACACACGTCAACAACAAAAATTGCTTAGCTACTCACATATATTAGACAGCACATACTTATTAAAAATGCTATCATTCTAGGTGGATTGCCTGAAATCGACTGTAATAAATGTTATGGTACACATCACACAAGCAGAGAAATAAAACAATTTTACTTACCCATTTGTTTAAGGAGGAGAAATATCACACACAGTGTGATCATCTTTGAAGGTATCACCTTGAGTGGAAAAAGTCTAACCATGTGTACAACACTTCAACAATGGGGTTATTGGTGATTGGTCGAACTGGACGCGTCATTTTTGTTTACGCCTCATTCAGACAATCTTTGGTCTTGTATTGTACCCTGACTCCTGAATGGTCTTGCAAGAAATTGTGGTTTGTATTTCTCCAATTCACTCTGGTCAGACCTTTGTGAAAATTTTACTTTCTATCTGTTTACCATTTGTGTTCCCGCAGTCACTTTTTTAGGCGCATTTGATGTAGGCTATCTTGTCTCCATTGCACTAGTTAAGATAAATCAAGTGCCCCTAAAGATAACATATACTCTTTTGACCAAGTCATTTAATCAGATGACAGGATAAAACAAATCAATTGTATGGCAGTCTCATTCCCTATCATTCACAAAAACATCCACTGCACCACTGATTGGAAACCTCAGCCAATCACTCTCTGGTGAATGTTGTTCTCATAGGAGGGAATCTATCAAAAGGAGGTTCCTCCTCTTTTGGTCGTCTTCCAGAGGACCCTGCAGTAGTCTTTGTGYCTCACAATAAATGTCTGATTGCGAATGTACTGAAATTTCTCCCATGACATCATCACTAACTTGTCCCTCCCCCTGGAYTGAGATTGTTAACTCAGAAGGTTCAAACAGAGTTCACTAGCAGGTCCTTGTGGTTTGGAACTGATTTCAGATAACTATACACATATCAGAGTAGGTTTACGGCTGCAAATTGTCAGTGGCAACAAGTAAAGATTGTAAGAACAACAAACTTACATCAAATAGACATCCTGCTGAAAACCACAAGGAGACACAGAGTGCAGGTAGCAGGGTAGAWMCGGYCTCATCTTGCTTAGAGCGGACCGCAGTGTACCTGTGAACTGGTTCTCTGTGTGTAGGTGGGTGTGAGTGGCATGATATGGAGACGTCTGAAAGAGGACAAAACATTTCAGAGGAGGAGCCTCCCGGGTGGCGCAGTGGTCTANTGTGTGTAGGTGGGTGTGAGTGGCATGATATGGAGACGTCTGAAAGAGGACAAAACATTTCAGAGGAGGAGCCTCCCGGGTGGCGCAGTGGTCTATGGCACTGCATCGCAGTGAACCAGTTCACAGGTACACTGCGGACCGCTCTAAGCAAGATGAGGCCGTATCTACCCTGCACTCTGTGCCACCAGAGATTCTCTGTGCCATCAGAGATTCTGGGATCGAGCCCAGGCTCTGTCACAGTCAGCCGCGACCGGGAGGCCCATGGGGCGGCGCACAATTGGGGCCGGCAGAGATATCGGCAGGGATATCCTTGTCTCATCGCACACTAGTGACTCCTGTGGAGTGCCGGGCGCAGTGCACGCTGACCAGGTCGCCAGGTGTACAGTGTTTCCTCCGACACATTGGTGCGGCTGGCTTCTGGGTTGGATGTGCATTGTGTCAAGAAGCAGTGTGGCTTGGTTGGGTTGTGTTTCGGAGGACGCATGGCTCTCGACCTTCGCCTCTCCCGAGTCCGTATGGGAGTTGCAGCGATGAGACAAGACAGTAACTACTACCGATTGGATACCACGAAATTGGGGAGAAAAAGGCTGCTGCCAGCAACGCTTTGGGTTTCACGGTGCGTCCCTTTCAGATGGCTAAGCATTGCACCTTTACTACTATTACTGTATCTCAATTCCACCTCGCAAAGTTAGCATTTTCTTCTCATTTAATTTCTCAAATTATTGTCGTACAGGACTTTGCTGCTGTTGCTTGCCTTTCTCTGTGATTCTTCCAACTGTTAACGACTTTGACGTAGTGGTGGAGAGTCTACACCAAAGTAATTGATTCCTCTACTCCCGACTTCCGAAAGGAATCGACTCCTAAGATTCAGTATTTTTGGAACGGAGGAAACTGATTAGTTACTCTACTTCTGATGCCCGTACACATTGTGATGTATTTCATTACACCTTATGTAATCTTTACGGAGTCTTGCCCCACTATACGGAACTTACAAGTGTAGTGTTTCTAATGCAAGTCTCTTGTCAGAGATCACATTTATTTTGGGAGAATGCAAAATATGACATTTTCATTCAAAACAGGAAAAATATATTGTTTCATGTGATAATAGAACATGTTTTGTTTAGTTATTTTTTCCTCAAGCTAGCTTGCACTGAAGAGCGGCTAGCTAGCTAGCTAAAAGCTAAAAACAAACATCATTACCATCATAAAAAAATTCAACAGGAGGCAACAGTCATATAATATAATTGGCTTAACAGCCAATGTGTATTTTTTAAATTAGTATTGAAAAAATAACTCACTTATAGGAATGGGTAAATGTTTACAAGTTGGCAGCTATCCCATAAAGCCCATCACCGAAAACCACATATTTGTGAAGACAAAGAGCAGGCAAGCCAGTGTGAGGCTGTATCGCATTAGTGGAAACCAAGGCTGTTCTCAGGACTGGTCTGCAGACTTTTTGTAGCAGGTTAGGAGAACTTACGCAGCAGGTTAAGATAATTAACATGGCAGGTTCGGAGTATTAATGTGGAGAATTAGGTTAAGGTTAGAAAATAGTTATCTAAAATGCCCCAAAAAATCCAGATGACGTGACTTCAGAATAATATTGTCTATTGTATAATTTGTTGGACCACTATTTCTACTAGACTCATGAGATTCCACAGGAAAGTGAGTTCAATGATTGTTCATCAAATTAGTGAACTTTTTTGACAACTTCTACAAGTTGCTGCCAACTCTACTGCTGAGGCAGTCATGGGGACTTCCATAACAGTACACTGCTGCACCCTATTGAACGATACATGAATTGCAGTCCTTCATTCTGCACAGATACATACACTATATTTAAACAAGTATGTGGACACGCCTTCAAATTAGTGGATTCTACTCTTTCTGCCACACCCGTTGCTGACAGGTGTATAAAATCGAGCACACAGCCAGGCAATCTCCATAGACAAGCATTGGCAATAGAATGGCCTCAGAACGGGACCGCCGAGTGCCGAATAATTTGTCCTCGGTTGCAATACTCACTACCGAGTTCCAAACTCCCTCTGGAAGCAATGATCGCACAAGAACTGTTCCTCGGGAGCTTCATGAAATGGGTTTCCATGGCCGAGCAGCCACACACAAGCCTAAGTTCACCATGCGCAATGCCAAGCGTTGGCTGAAGTGGTGTAAAGTTCACCGCCATTGGACTCTGGAGCAGTGGAAACGCGGTCTCTGGAGTGATGAATCACGCTTCACCATCTGGCAGTCCGACGGACGAATCTGAGTTTGGCGGATGCCAGGATAACGCAACCTGCCTGAATGCATAGTGAAAACTGTAAAGTTTGGTGTAGGAAGAATGATGGGCTGGGGCTGTTTTTCATGGTTCGGGCTAGACCCCTTAGTTCCAATGAAGGAAAATCTTAATGCTACAGCATATAATAACATTCTAGACGATTCTGTTCTTCCAACTTTGTGGTAACAGTTTGGGGAAGGCCCTTTCCTGTTTCAGTATGACAATTCCCCCGTGCACAAAGCGAGGTCCATACAGAAATGGTTTGTCGAGATCGTTGTGGAAGAACTTGACTGGCCTGCACAGAGCCCTTATCTCAACCCCATCGAACACTTTGGGATGAACTGAAACGCTGACTGTGAGCCAGGCCTAATCACTTAACATCAGTGCCCGACCTCACTAAATCTCTTGTGGCTGATTGAAAGCAGGTCCTCACAGCAATGTTCCAACATCTAGTGGAAAATCCTCCCAGAATAGTGGAGGCTGTTACAAAAGCAAAGGGGGGACCTACTCCATATTAATGCCCATGATTTTGGAATGAGATTTTGGAAGAGCAGGTGTCCACATACTTTTGGTAATGTATTGTATGTAGGGTGAACATGTGTGAAGCATTACTGTGAGGGTATATGGGGGAAACACTTACAGAGTGAAAGTCAGTCTCATCCCTGTCATTCRTGTACTAACTCATGTGTAGTCTACTAGTTGAGCGTTTGGTAGGGGTGTACCTCGTGGGTARGCCTCTTCACTGTWGCCTAGTATACATTAATACAAGTTCTTATTTAAACTCTGTAAACAAATGATTGTAGTTTGARTKAATTAMACCTATGATCTTGTAAGTGACAAGATACAGGCTACATGGCATACAGTATATAAATRGACTGTGWTGYTMATTGTCATGGTTGTGAACAACATTGAAAGATTGAGAGAAAACAGAGTGACACCACATAGACATCCTGCTGAAAACCACATAGAGACACAGGGTGTGKMAAAGGCCAGCAGGCMTGTCCAAAGCGTAGAGACGGWCTYGTTTTGTGCTCACAGCAGACCACAGAGTRCAGRTAYCTGTGAACATCTCGCTGTGTGGGTGCATGCATGGGTGGGTTTTGTATTTATCAGWAKGWTGTGTCTGCAGAAGCCCTCTGCACACATCCATACAGACATACTGTACAGAACACAAGAGAAGAAACAAGTCTATTTTAGTCAGTCAGTTGTTTAAATTGATATATATTAATACTAAAAGAAGAAGCATACTCAGGGATTTCTGAAGAGCTATTTAATCAAATGACATCCAACTTTTTAAACAAGGTCGCAGGTCATTAGATAAAAAAAAAAAAAATGCAATATTAAACAACTCAGAAATCTCAATAAATAATCATTTTCAAGACATAGTGATAATATTTCCAACATTTAATGCAAAAAGTCGATCATCATCTAGCTTTGATGTATTTCCTGGTGGGGTAGATGATGAAGAACATGGTCAGACAGTAGAGGAGAACTCCAGTTCTTATGATGGAGAGAAGGACCAAGATTCTCATCTGTGGATCATCAGTGACCACGTTCAACATCCAGCTTGGTCCCGTTCCCAAACAGTATTTCCCCACATGAGGCCACAGCACAGTAGTAAGTCCCAGCATCGGATAGGGTAAGGTTCCTCTTGGGGAGGTTGTAGACACAGCTCCGTGTAGGAGACTCAGCATCAGGGCTGTTCTCACACTGATCACTCCTGTCTCCATGGGTGTATTTGTATTTGTATTTGTCATGGATCCCCGTTAGTTGCTGCAAAGGCAGGAAAGGATTAGTCCTTCCAACAGGACAACGACCCTAAGCACACAGCMAAGACAACACAGGAGTGGCTTTGGGACACTCTCTGAATGTCCAATCAARTTGTAGAAACATCAAAGATGATYAATGGAAACAGGATGCRCCTGAGCTCAATAGCAAATGGTCTGAATACTTATGTAAATAWGATATTTCTGTTGTTTACATTTGCAAACATTTTGAAAAACCTGTTTTTGCTTTGTCTTTATGGGGTATTGTGTGTAGGTTGATGAGRKAMACATTTTAGAAGAAGGCTGTAACGTAACAAAATGTGGAAAAAGTAAAGAGGWCTGAATTCTTTCCGAATGCACTGTACAAATACAGGTTTGCCAAGCTTGTAGTGTCATACCCAAGAAGACTCTGTAATCGCTGCCAAAAGTTCTTCAACAAAGTGCTGTGTGAMGGGTCTGAATACTTATTGGTTTTGGGATATAGATTTGATATTTCAGTCATTTTCTAATACATTTGCAAGCATTTATAAAAAACTGTTTTTGCTTTGTCATTATGGGGTATTGTGTGCAGATCAGGGTTTGTAAAAAATATTTTAGCTTGTTTGTTTCCAAAAGTGTTTTTTTAGCTGTCCCAATAGGATAKCCCTTTTTGGTTACAGCTAAAACCCTTTTCAAAGATGGTTCAACATAGAACCCAAAGGGGATCTACCTGGAACCAAAAAGGGTTCTCCAAAGGCTTCTCCTATGGGAACAGCCGAATAACCCTATCAGGTTCTAGATAGGACTTTTTTTTAAAGAGTGTACTTTGCACATTTAACTGAGGGGCAAAGGTCTGGAGTTTATCGTCCAGATGAACAGATGAAGAGAGGTGTGAAAAGAGCATGTGGTTTTGATGCACTGAGAGGTGTGGTGAGAGCTGAATGCCAGTCTTCCTGTAGTGCAGGTTGTTTGTCTTCAGCAGAGAGAGAGAGAGAGAAAGAAAGAAAGAAAGAAAGAAAGAAAGAAAGAAAGAAAGAAAGAAAGAAAGCGAGTGAGAGCGGGAAAGAGAGAGCGAGAGAGATAATGACGCATGTAAGGCTCACCACAGTGGAAAATAACAGTTGGTCAGTGTCACTGTCTAACCCCTTTAAATCATCCCTTCATTTACAGTCACTTAAATACTTTGCCCATTAAAAAAAGAGATTCAACAGCGAGAAAGAGCGAGAGGAAATACTAAGGGACGAATAACATCATGACAAAGGCAATTTTGGTTTAACTCTTTCTTTATCTTTAGAAGTGACAAATACTGCTGGGTACTTTGGCCCTCAAGGTCACCCTATAAAACACATACCAAATCACTAACACAACAGAGATCTAAGTTAAGAGAGGCCAAAAGAGGCAACTACTCCTCTGCAGCCATTAAACAGTTGTGTTTTGACTTCTAACTCCTCTCTAACCACACCCTGTACCACTGAGCTGTGTGRCCTAACKGAGTTGGAGAGGGCCGTAAAGATACGGCAAATCAATGTATTCAAAGATATGGCCAACCAATTTTCCTCCAGTTCCATCCTCCTGTACTACGGAGCTGTGTGGCCTAACTTAGTTGGAGAGGGCTTACAGTAGCCCTGAGGGACAACTAACAAACATACACTGCAGAGATTGATTGATTTACATTTAAATCCATTTCAGTCCATTTAATATAACTACACAGATTCAATTTAGCAAGATTTAAACTTGTATTCAAAGATATGGCAAATCAATGTATTCAAAGATATGGCCAACCAAACTTCCATCCTTCTCCACTTTGTCATCTTGTAGCAGCATACACTACATGGGGGTCCAGCTCCTTCTCTCTTCTCCTCTCCATCTTCCTCTTCTTGGAGGTGAAATTCAGGGCAGCATAATTCAATGCATCTGGATCTTGGTTCTGTAGATTTGCAAACATCATGAAMGAGGCTGCAGTTGTAATTTTCTGTTTCTRWATTGCTTACAAAATAATGTCACTGAAAATAGAGTATTTAACGATACAGTATTTACCTGATCATTTTGTGGTTGTCTTYGAGACTCAGGTCCTGAATATGATGTAAAAGAGAGACGAGAGAACGGAATAATGGATCATTCCATTCTGGTGARCACACTGTCTCTTCTGATAGTCAGTGTRCAGTATGTCATGGGAAAAAAWTTCACATTTGAAGTGTAGTTCACAGGTCGCATATTATCATGAARTGGGYTCCTACCTGTGTTGTGTCTGTTTGTGTCTCGTCTGATCTTGAGGACCAGGATGAKGAYGACTATCAGTRGAACAGCAGTCACAACASCCAGGATCACAACCAGGGRAAGGAGGTACATGGTTCCATCATTATCCTGTCCTACAAAACCAATAGTTAAACGATACCCCATTAATCTAACAATTACTAGCTCACATTAAAGATATGGGTTGAAACTGATGGTTTAAATGATTTTCACCATACAATAACAGACTAAGCATACCTTCAGGACATTGCTCTGGCTCTTTGTCAGAATCCTTGTAACCTTTTGGRTGAATAGGAGAGTTTAATATTCCAGCTACATAAAAGTTGATTGAAAGCTAACTTGTTTCCAACCCTTTTATGTGCATACCTGTAGCACAACATTTCATTGCATCCAGTTGTCACAGCTGAGAATTGATTGAAAAGATTACCTTTAACCATCAGGAAAGTCATGTTGGTGAAGATGAAGTATTTATCAAACATTCCACAGCAGTACAGACCAGAATCAGCTACATCCACCTCTGTGATTTTGAGGAAGATTATTCTATTGTTGATGAACATTTCCATATGGCTGGGCTGAAAACCATTGTGATGCGTGACATACGGCCCAGAGCTGTACATCGACGCGATGCACAGTGGCTCTGAGACGCTGACTTGTTTGAACCAAGCAACGTGTCCTGGTTCTTTAAGGACATAAGTGCACTGTAGGGTGACATTATCCCCAGGATGGACCACCATTGAGGGTGGCGGAGAGACCAACATGACAGGGGTCAAAACTGAAAGAGAGAAAAATWATTTAGAAACATAACTTTCTGTGTAAATCGTATGGAATGTATATCTGGTGTGATTTAATAAAACGCTATTGTTCACACACAAAATCGTTTTTGCACACATATACTACATGCACACCTAGACACAGTCACAACTATTTGAATGACCAATTCTGTTAAAATCTGAACTGAAGATAGAGTAACTTACAGAAGCCGTAGAGGACCAGAGCTGGTACATATATTCGTGCCATTCTGTGTGTACATCTACTCTGCCAGACCATTAAGGAAGGACTGAATCTTCAAATAAGAGAGAGTAACGTAATTTCTGATAATGGGCAGGACATAGTGTGACAACCATATAGCTGCATACACCACAGATTATTGACAAGCCACTAGTTTTTCACTTTTGCATTTGGTTTGMGAGAGAGAACGATAAGACTGATTTATATCATGATCATAGGGGTTCCCAAAATCTAAAATTGTAAATACTCAAAATTGATCAAATCTATTTCAGTAGACCAGCTGGTTAAACATATTTTGTTCATTTTAAAGTAATAACTTTTGAAAAAAAGAGTCTGTATTAGAGTATATATTCCAAGTATGAATCTGTTTTCTCAATGATGATGCCCAGCATGGTTGGATCTAATAATTGCATTGGTCAGGAGATAGAGTGGGTAACTATTGGCGGGAATTGGTGGTGGTTAACAATTGGGGGCACTCTTCTGACTGCACCAAGTAGATCACTTAACTTAGGAACTCTTACGGTTGGCAGGAGCCAGGGGCGGACCAGCCATCTGATATTTCGGGAAAATAGCAGATGGGCTGATCCATCTTTAGCCCAATGGGCCTGTCTAACTTTCTTTTTTTTTTGCACAAAAATGTTCATTATCTGGCTAGTAATGAAATTCATGAAATTGACAACTTACTAAACATCCGAAAACATTCATTTTCTGGCCATCTCTGAAAGACACTTAGATAATTCCTTTGACGATGCAGTAGCAGCTATACATGGTTATAGCATATACAGGAAAGATAGGAATGCAAAAGAAGGTCTTGCTATGTATGGCCAGAGACACATATGGTGTTTTTTTACATTAGATAAAAGTATAGACTCAGAGCTAGAAAATGTTTGAGAAACAATGGGAAAGTAATTATGTTTTGGAAGTAGATAAACTTGAAACCTCCCTTTTGAGAAACCCTGCCCTTAATTGTTTTAGTGCACCTACTGGAGAGCTCTTCTTTATCCACACGCATTAGTCATTGTTCACACCCTCTAAAGCCTTAGCCCGACCCATCTCTTTAAGGATTCACATGTGAGGCCATGTACAAAACAACCAAAGACTTAAAGACTTAAAATTGGTTTATACCATGGGTGTGTTCGTAAATTTAATCTGGAGTGCCAGAGTGTGCTCTGGACATTCGTAAACTTAGAGCGTTGTCAGATTGTCCGTTGTCAGATTGGACGCTCTGGCCGAGGAGTAGCGTTGATTCGCGCATTCTGACCTTACAACAGCAGTCAGGCTCSCAAGCTAACTGGCTAACGTATACTAGCTACTTCCAGACACAAATTAGAGAACAGCTCACTCTGAMCATTTTACTCGCCCTAGCCGAGCTGGTTAGGCTGTTCTTATGTTATCCAGAGCGTTGGTGACTGCAACTATGCTGCTGGCAACAATTTAATTACRCTCTTTTGTTATCGTTTACTGACACCAGCCAAATTCAACGGGTGTTCAACGGGTGTAAATTCATCTGTTATTCTACGCTCTGGCACACTCAGACGAGAGTGCTCTGAAATCGGAGTAGATAGCCAGAGCGACAGTTAGACGTAACTGGTAAGTTCATGAACATTCTTTTGAAATGGTTACTTGTAGAGTGGATTMTTTTGTCTAGACATGTAGCTAGCTAGCTAAACAATGAAAAGATAATCCCAACTCATAATGTTACTACCCCGTATGAATATTCAGGTAGCTAACCGACCAGGTTCAATGTTAGCTAGCKAACATTAGGCTACAACTAGCAGTGCAAATGGCTCTGAGATATAAATAATATTACTACTMAGATCATACAYGTAACTTTAATGTATCGACTTGACTCAGACGAATCATTGACTTTATTGCACTTTATTCCTGGTCTCTTGTCAGCTCGGGGATTCAATCTTGCAACCTTTTGGTTACAAGTCCAATGCTCTAACCACTACCTGCCACCCCTGATCTATACATTATAACGTAACAAAACATTATCTAGTACTCAAAATAAAGTACCTCTTGTATACAGTATTAACATATTTTCCAACAACATTGTTTATTTTCTACTTTCTTTAAACTACCAACCATAACTCTGGATACATTGCTGGAACTCTTTTGTTAACAATGTTTATTTGCCAAGAATTCTTGCCAGGAACTTTTCTGTGATGGCTAAGGGTAGACTGCCCTGACATTGAGACTGTGCCGGAGATTATTCTGCTCCATTATGGCAACATATCTATCTAACATAGTCCTTCAGATGCACAACTTGTTGTCTTGAGTTTTCATGGTCAAGGCTGTAGTTGAATGGCCTCGTCAGGTGCAGGCACTTGTCTAGGCAGTGTGTCAGGCTCTGCCACTTGTAGTCCATYGTGTCTCTGCCACTTGTAGTCCATTGTGTCTCTGTCACTTGTAGTCCATTGTCCTGACTGTGGTTGTATCCAAAGTTTCACAAAAGAAACGTCTCATGATGCTTTTGTGAGTCTTCTCAGTGGTTTAGATGTGGTTGTCAGATTAGGGATAAATCTGCCACAGYAGTTYACTAGTCCTAAGTAAYGCCTTACTTCAGCAGMGTTTGTCGGTCTGCGTGTGTTCTGCACCGCTTCCACCTTTGACTGAGCTGCTCCAATGCCGTTCTTCGAGRSAAYGTRGSCCATGAACTCCATCTCYKTCAGTCRMAATTCACATTTGTCTGTTTTATAATTKTGTATAGCAGGTGAGTTTGTGACTTGATTTACATTCAGTTTTGTCTTTGTCCTGTACATTTTGGAGAAATGTCCATCTTTCACATTTTTTGCATTGTTTACCTTGTGTGATGGAACATGCCCRTCCAGTATRGTCCTCCTGACCACATCTGAAACATTTAACAGTTTRGTCATCATTAGATGGCTTGCTTTTGTTGGATGAAGCAAATATTGTTTTCCTTTTTATGATTTTTTTTGCTCTTGCTTCATTCATTATTGCGGTRAGAGTGTGGTCCCTCTTGCGCAGAAACCATTTGCGCAACACATTTGAGTGACACTTGTCAATCACTTGGTCCCTTRTGAAATCAYATTTCAAATCTCCATAATCACATGTAGCAGCCAACTGTTTCAGTCTGCTCACAAACGTGTCCAATTATTCCCCCTGCACTTGTTCAGCTTGCCTAAACAAATGTCACTCGAAYGTGTTACGCAAATGGTTTCTGCGCAAGAGGGRCCTCACTSTCACCGCTCTAATGGATGAAGCAAGAGCAATGGAGGCTGTTGACCAGCAGGCGTGGAGTGAAGTACTTGTTTATCTTTGTCACTGCGATTTCATAGTCCTTGTCTTCCCCCGTGTCATCTAACGTGGCGAATATACCCTGCAAATCCGAACCTCCCAAGTGCAATAAAATAGCTTGTTTTGTGCTGCATCTTTGACTCTTGAAGCAGTGATGAACAGTTTGAAACTATTAATCCATTTTGCCCATCGCAAACCAACACTGGCTGGCTCGGAATGCACATCAAACGGCGGGAGAGAAGGTAAGCTCAGTGCCATTATTCTTAGCTAGCTGGCACACTTGTTTGCTTGTTAGCTGTGATAACTGAACGGCTAGGTTTTTGTGAAAAGTCCCTTTACAAATTCACTTTTCCTGCACTTTTCCTGCTTCTTGAGTGGATAAGGGTTATTTTAATTCCATGTCTCCGTCACTAGTTGAATCGACTTGACTCAGACTCGGGAATCATTGACTTGTACTTTATTCCTGGTCTCTCAAGCTTAGCCTCCCTCTGTTCCTCCAGTGACTCCTTATGCCCCGCTGGTATTGCGCTACTAGGTGTCGCTAATATACTACACTAACGTTAGCTAGCGAGCCAGCCAGCTAATATTAGCTAGCTAGCTAACAGTACACTTTAACTTGAAATGAAAATGACTTTCTGACAAAAATAATAACTTGTAATATCTCAATATTTTTTATTTGTATTTACAGATGGCATACAAGTTTGTTAATAAGGCACATGAAAGTTCACATGTTCCAGAAGGCATTTCTGCCAAAAAAACGCGTTCAAATGACTCTCCTGTGAAGTAGTGACATGCGACATTTCCTGAGCCTAGTTTCCTGAAACAAGTTACATAGTCCTGTTAGGCTGACAAGGGACCTAATCTCAGATGATGTGGAAGTAATATGGCTACAGGTTCATTTGCCTCACCTAAAACCAATTTTTGTAGGAAGATGCTATAGACCACCAAGTGCTAAAAGTCAGTATTTGGACTTTAMGTGTGAAATGCTCAACAATGCATGTGATATCAACAGAGAGTTATATTTTCTGAGTGACCTAAATGTTGACTGGTTGTCATCAAGCTGTCCACTCAAAAAGAAGCTTCAAGCTGTAACCGATGCCTGCAATTTGGTTCAAGAAATCTGTCAACCTACCAGCATAATTATAAACAGAAGAGGAACCTAAATGTTGACTGGTTGTCATCAAGCTGTCCACTCAAAAAGAAGCTTCAAGCTGTAACCGGTGCCTGCAACAGAAGAGGAACTAAATCCTCCATGTGTATTAACCACATTTTTCTAATTTGGCAGAAATCTGCTCTAAATCAGTATCCACACCCATTGGATGTATTGATCAGAATATAATAGCCATATGTAGACTGGGACTAAAATTGTGTATAAGTGATCAAAGGGTTCCAAAAGGGTTCTTCAGCTGTCGCCATAGGAGAACCGATTTTGGGTTCCAYGAAGAACCCTCTGTGTAAAGGGTTCTACAAGGAACTCAAAAGGGTTCTACCTGGAACCAAAAATGGTTCTTCAAAGGGTTATCCTATGGGGACAGCCAAAGAACCCTTTTAGGTTCTATAATAGCGCCTTCTTTTCTGAGGGTACAAGAGGTTATACAATGATTCCTATGTCAAAGACATGAAACATATTTGTTGGTTTGATGTGTGTAATGAGGGACAACCTGACGATGCACTTGAAGCATTTACTGTATGAAAATGCTCCTTCCGGTTACTGAAAGGCATACGCCAATCAAGAAACTGACTATTAGAACTGCCAAATCCCCATGGATAGATGATTAATTCAAAAACTGTATGGCTGAGAGGGATGAGGCAAAGGGAAGAGCAAATAAGTCTGACAATATAGCAGATTGGCAAATATTCAGTAAATTGAGAAATCCTGTAACTAAGCTAAACAAAAAGAAAAATACACTATAATATGGAACAAAGATACAATTATATAAAGAATGCTTAATTGAGTCAGATGACTTGTTCATCACAAAGCCCTTTGATAATGCAAACCACTGTAATTAGTGCGCTGAGAGTCGGGAAGAAAGTTCAGGGAGTGAGTGTTTTAATAAATAAATGAAACAATAAACACGTAACACAAACAAAACACCGACATGAAAACAGAGTCAATAACAGGAAAGGACAAAGGGGAGTGACAGATTTAGGGAAGATAATCAAGGAGGTGATGTAGTCCAGTTGAGTGTCTTTAGGCGCAGGTGCGCAAGACGATGGTGACAGGTGTGCAGGATAATCAGCAGCCTGATGACCTAGAGGCTGGAGAGGGAGAATACGTGACAGTACCCCCTCCCCGACGTGTTGCTCCAGCCGCAGGACACCATCAAAGGGGACGAACGCGGGGATCAGTARCGGACCGGTCACCCCTGCTGATACGCGAGAACCTGTCATGCCAGCTGAGGCACGTGAACCTGTCGAGTCAGCTGGGGCGTGGGAACCTGACAGATCAGTTGAGGAAGGGGAGCCTGGCGATCCGGCTGAGGCATGAGAACCTGACGAGCCGGTGGTAGCAGGGGAGCCTGGTGATCCGGCGGAGGCATGAAAGCCCGACGAGCCGGGTGAGGCAGGGGAGCCTGGCGATCTGGTTGAGGCATGAGAGCCTGTAGAAGTTCCCGACCCGACGTCATTACTCTGACACTAAAGATTAAAAAACACTTCCCTGATTACCTTCCCTATATCTGTCACTCTCTTTGGTTCCTTCCCCAGGCGTCATTGTTTCTGTTTCTGTGTCATGTCTGTGTGTTGTTCGTGTTTTCTTGTTTTGTATCATGTTACGTTTATTTATTAAAACACTCCCTGAACCTGCTTCCCGACTCTCAGCGCACATCGTCACAACCAATTTAATAGCTTTTTTGTTGACAAGATTAACAAACTTAGGCAAGACATGCAAACAACAAAAGCTGAGCCTTCATATTCATGCATAATGGACCAAATAATTAAAGACAAGCACTGTAGTTTGTGTAATTATTGCTATTTATAAATAAGGATAAACCACCGGGTACCAACAACAAGGATGGTAAATTACTGAGGTTGGTAGCGGAATACATTATGAATTCTATGTGCTTCATCTTCAATTTAAGCCTAGCAGACGGTGTGTTCCCTTAGGCCTGGAGGGAGGCAAAGGTCATTCCACTGCCCAAGAATAGAAAAACACCCGTTGCTGGTTCAAACAGCCAACCAATCAGCATGTTAATGGTGTTGATGCAAACCTTTTTTTAAATCCTGGTTGACCAAATATAATTTTATTTAACAGAAAACAGAATAACACCAGACTTTCAGCATGCTTACTGGGAAGGGCACTCAACATGTTTGGCACTGACACAAATGACTAATGATTGGCTGAAAGAAATTGATAATAAGAAGATTGTGGGAGCTGTTTTGTTAAACTTAGGTGCAGCTTTTGATATCATTGACTATAACCTATTGCTGAAAAAACGTAGGTGTTCCGCATTTACAGGCTCTGCCTTATCATGGATTGACCATTACCGATCTCATAGAAAACAGAGGGTTTTCTTTAATTGAACTCTCTCGAATGCAAATTCGGGATATGGTGTACCGCAGGGCAGCCGGGCCATTATTGTTTTCTGTTTTTAATAATGACCTTCCAATGACCTTAAATGTAGCCTGTTTGTCTATGTATGCCGACAACTCAACCGTATACACCAGACCTGGGCAAAGGCCGGCCCGGGGGCATATGTGGCCCGCGACCTGATTCAAAACGGCCCGTGGAATCATGCTCAGATCACATAAAGAATTTGCGATAGTAAAGTTTTGAAAAACGTATTAGTTATTCAAATAAAACGCCCAATCAATACTCGCCTTTGTGTAATGATTTAACTCCCACCGGTTGTGGAACATTTATTTTTGAAGACACGTATAAATAACAACTGCACAAGGACAGACAGTGACTGACAGGCTGACACACACGTCACAGTTACAAATAGTAGCTAGCTAAGAAAAGGAAAGTAGACAATGAATGTAGGGTGTTCCAGCAAGAGTGGGCATCGAAATACTTCTTTATTGAGTTATCAGGGAAAGCTGTGTGCTTCGTGTGCAAAGAGAGCATCGCTGTCTTGAAAGACTACAACTTGTCCCGACACTTCCAGACAAAGCATGCAGAGAAATGCAGGAATATGTCTTCTGAGCAGGAGGCAAGTGCATCGAAAGAGTTGCTTTCTCAGTTGCAAAATCAGCACGGACTTTTCACAAAAGTCCATTCAGCAAATGACAGAATTGCGAGAGTTAGCTATGTACTGTCCCACAAAATTGCTAAACATAGCAAGCCATTCCCTGAGGGCGTTAAAGAATGTTTAATTGACTCTGCAGCAATACTTTGCCCCGACAAGAAAGAGCTGTTTGAAAATGTTTCCCTGTCAAGACAAACAGTGACACGGCGTGTTGAGGACATCACAGAGAATATGGAACAACAGTTGAAAAACAAGGTAAAGGATTTCACCTATTTCTCCTTGGCCCTGGATGAGAGCGGTGTTGCAGGTGACACGGCGCAGTTGTTGATATTCTTACGAGGCATAACCCCAGACTTTGAAATTACAGAGGAACTTGCTTCACTGCAGTCAATGAAGAGCACAACCACAGGGAAATATTTATTGGAGGAGGTTAATAAGTGTGGCAAAGCTGGGACTGAATTTTGAAAAGTTATCCAGTGTGACCACTGATGGATGCCAAAACCTGACAGGAAAAAACGTTGGCCTTTTGAAAAGAATATATGATCAAGTAGCTGAGCTGAACCCAGATCAGAAAATGATTTTCCTGCATTGCATTATTCATCAGGAGGTGCTCTGTAAATGTGTTCTGAAAATGAGCCATGTTGTGGATACAGTCGCTGAAGTGGAAATCTTCATAAGAGCAAACTCTTTAAACCACAGACAGTTTGTCTCACTGTTGGAARAGACAGTYGGGTCATGCAGATCTCTCCTATCACACAAACATGAGATAGCTGAGTTTGGGGAAGGTGCTTAAAAGGGTGTGGGACCTGAAGTCGGAGATTGCTGAGTTTTTGCAAATGAAAGGAAAATATGTGGATTTCTCTTAACTGCAAGATAAAGAATGGTTAGCTGATTTTGCCTTCATCGTGGACATYATGGCCCTCATGAATGAACTGAATTCTAAACTACAAGGGAAGGGCCTTTTTGCACATCAGATGTACAGCCTTGTCAAAGCCTTCAAGGGAAAATTACTCCTCCTGACCCGCCAAGTAGAAGCCCACAATCTTACCCACCTTCCGACACTACTAGTCTGTTCAATATCAGATGATCAGTGGGAGAAGTTTACATCGCTGCTGCGTGCTTTGAACGGGGAGCTTTCTTGTCGTTTTTGGGGATTTGGAAAATGACATGCTGTTGGTTTCCTCTCCTTTCACCTTCAATGTGGATAACGCTCCCACTGACCTGCAACTTGAGCTTATCGGTCTTCAGTCTGATGTAGTGATTTAAGAACTATTCAAAACAATGTCACTGACAAGGTTCTATGCGTCTATCGATGAACAAAACTTTCCAACTATTAGGAGTCATGCTCAGAAGATGTTTGTACTGCTTTGGCAACCTATGTATTCTCAGTGATGAAATATAGCAAGTCAAGGCACAGACCATCTCTTACTGACTCTCACCTCTCAGCAATCCTGCGCATAGCGAGGTCAGAAAATACTTGACTTCACTGCTCTAGTCAATGCCCATCAGAGGCTTCACTCCTCACACTGATTGAGTAGTTTACATGCAATGTTGAGCGCTCTCTTTTTCTAGTGTTTCTGTGCATACCCGTTAACAAGAGTTCTGTCCGTGGTGCTGAATGCACAGTGTACTTTTCCCTCTGTGTAGTTCATTGCATGTTTAATAATGAAAATACCTACCAAAAGGAGAACATGGATGTTGTTTATTTCTGTACATGTTAAAAAAAGTTAAATAAGTAGCATACCTGGATGTGATTTACAGTAGATATATCTGTCAACACAGTCATACACATGATGTATAATCCTGTAATATGATTCTGGCCCGTGATGGCAAAAATATATTCTAATGTGGCCCTCCATGGAAAATAATTGCCCAGGTCTGGTATACATGTTTGCTATGACAGTAAAAAAATAACTGCCACCATTAAGTGGGAAGTGGTCTGTACATTATAAGGCATTGCTCAGCTTTCTTGACATCTCAATCAACCAAATAGGTCCTACAGGCACTAGTTTTGTTGAACCTAGACTACTGACTAGTTGTGTGTTCATGTGCGGCAAAGAAGTACAAAGGCAAATTGACGTTGGTCCACAACAGAGCAGCATATATTGCACTTAGACGTACACTGAGGGTGAATGTCAATAAGATGCATGTCAATCTCCCCTGGCTCAAAGTTGATGAGAGTTTGACTGCATCACTATTGGTCTTTGTGCGAGTTGTTGATGTGTTGAAGGTACCGAACTGTCTGCTCAAGCAGTTGGCAGACAGTTTGGATACTCATCGGTATTAAATACAAGACATGCAGCTAGAGGTCTCTTCACAGTCCCCAGGTCCAGAACAGAGTTTTAAATAGATCCATGACTGCATGGAACTCTATGCCACCTCAAGTACCTCAAGCTAGCAATAAAAACAGATTCAAAATCCAGAAGAAGAAAAACAAATTACTCTGTGAAGGGAGTAGTACACAGCGTTGTACCAGATCTTCAGTTTCTTACTAATTTCTCACATGGAATAGCCTTCATTTCTCAGAACAAGAATAGACAGAAAGTTCTTTGTTTCTGGCCATTTTGAACCTGTAATCAAACCCACAAATGCTGATGCTCCAGATACTCAACTAGTCTAAAGAAGGCCAGTTTTATTGCTTCTTTAATCAAGACAACAGTTTTCAGCCGTGCTAACATAATTGCAAAAGGGTTTTCTAATGATCAATTAGCCTTTTAAAATGCTAAACTTGGATTAGCTAACACAACGTGCCATTGGAACACAGGAGTGATAGTTGCTGATAATGGGTCTCTGTTCGCCTCTTATAGATGTTTGATTAAAAATCAGCCATTTCCAGCTACAATAGTCATTTACAACATTAACAATGTCTACACTGTATTTCTAATCAATTTGATGTTATTTTAATGGACAAAACATTTGATTTTCTTTCAAAAACAAGGACATTTCTAAGTGACCGCAAACTTTTGAATGGAAGTGTATATATATTTCTCTTTGACCTGCTGCTGCTGACTATCAGGCAGTGAGCAGGCTGTTAGTGAGTGAGTGAGTGAGTGAGTGAGTGAGTGAGTGAGTGAGTGAGTGAGTGAGTGAGTGAGTGAGTGAGTGAGTGAGTGAGTGAGTGAGTGAGTGAGTGAGTGAGTGAGTGAGTGAGTGAGTGAGTGAGTGAGTGAGTGAAGGGTGGAGAGGACAGAGGGGTGTGTGTTGCATTGAGAGCACTGGTTGAGAGAGTGCTGCAGCCATCCGTAGCCATGAAAAAAATGTCTCACATCAACACCATTATCCCAGAAACCCTAGACCCACTCCAATTTGCATACCGCCCAAACAGATCCACAGATGATGCAATCTCTATTGCACTCCACACTGCCCTTTCCCACCTGGACAAAAGGAACACCTATGTGAGAATGCTATTCATTGACTACAGCTCAGCGTTCAACACCATAGTACCCTCAAAGTTCATCACTGGGACTGGGACTAAACACCTACCTCTGCAACTGGATCCTGGACTTCCTGACAGGCTGCCCCCAGGTGGTGAGGGTAGGTAGCAACACATCTGCCACGCTGATCCTCAACACTGGAGCCCCTCAGGGGTGCATGCTCAGTCCCCTCCTGTACTCCCTGTTCACCCACGACTGCATGGCCGGGCACAACTCCAACACCATCATTTAGTTTGCAGACGACACAACAGTGGTAGGCCTGATCACCGACAACGACGAGACAGCCTATAGGGAGGAGGTCAGAGACCTGGCCGGGTAGGGCCTATCCCTCAACATAACCAAGACTAAGGAGATGATTGTGGACTACAGGAAAAGGAGGACCGAGCACCGCATCATTCTCATCGACGGGGCTGTAGTGGAGCAGGTTGAGAGCTTCAATTTCCTTGGTGTCCACATCCCCAACAAACTAGAATGGTCCAAACACACCAAGACAGTTGTGAAGAGGGCACGACAAAGCCTACTCCCCCTCAGGAAACTAAAAAAGATTTGGCATGGGTCCTCAGATCCTCAAAAGGTTCTACAGCTGCAACATCGACAACATCCTGACTGGTTGCATCACTGCCTGGTACGGCAATTGCTCGGCCTCCGACCACAAGTCACTACAGAGGGTAGTACTTACGGCCCAGCAATTCACTGGGGCTAAGCTGCCTGCCATCCAGGACCTCTACTCCAGGCGGTGTCAGAGGAAGGCCCTAAAAATTGTCAAAGACCCCAGCCATCCCAGTCATAGACTGTTCTCGCTACTACTGCATGGCAAGCGGTACCGGAGTGCCAAGTCTAGGACGAAAAGGATTCTCAACAGTTTTTACCCCCAAGCCATAAGACTCCTGAACAGGTAATCAAATGGCTACCCAGACTATTTGCATTGTGTGCCCCCCCAACCCCTCTTTTACGCTGCTACTCTCTGTTTATAATTTATGCATAGTCACTTTAACTATACATTCATGTACATACTACCTCAATTGGCCTGCACTTTGGCTAACCGGGCTATCTGCATTGTGTCCCGCCACCCACCACCCGCCAACCCCTCTTTTACGCTACTGCTACTCTCTGTTTATCATATATGCATAGTCCCTTTATCCATATCTATATGTACATACTACCTCAATCAGCCCGACTAACCGGTGCCTGTATATAGCCTCGCTACTGTTATAGCCTCGCTACTGTATATAGCCTCGCTACTGTTATTTTTCACTGTCTTTTTACTGTTGTTTTTATTTCTTTATTGTTCACCTAATACCTTTTTGCACTGTTGGTTAGAGCCTGTAAATAAGCATTTCACTGGTCTACACCTGTTGTATTCGGCACACATGACAAATAAACGTTGATTTGATTTGAGTAGAGGCAGCTGAGGCACTGAGACAGAGCAGCACGCGACCACATCATGACCTACTTACAACTGTTTACCAGTTGTAAGTAGGTCATGATGTGGTCGCGTGCTGCTCTGTGGCGATTTAGATAGGTCATCATCAAGCGAAGGGTTTTACTCATGCTCAGATCTAGGGTCTGGAGCGCTGGCCGAGTGGAAGTTATGGAACTCCCTCGCATGCTTGTGTTATGGGAAAAAGTCCAAAATGAAAATTACATTAAATGTGGAGAGTGATAGGCTACATTTGCATCTGTTAGCCATCAAGTAGGCTATTAATTTATATGTCATTGTATGCTACTGTAGCCTACCAGTTGATACAATAAAACAAATCATTGCAAATCAATTTGTGCCACTTGTGTAGCCTACCTGGTGCTGGCAAACAGATTTAATAAATAACCTATAACTCAGTTTGTTCTTGTAGCATTGTGTAATTATGCAATTATAAATAAAGGCCATGTTTAGTTAATTAAATTGCAAGTTATTAATTGTGATCATGGTCACAGACCTATCAAAAATATATCATTCTCCACATTTAATGTCAGTTTCATTGTAGTCTTTTCCTTGAAATGAGATGTTGGCATATTGGCCTATGAGGGGCTGTAAGCTACCTGTATCTAGCTCAGCAAACCATCGCAAAGTTGAATTGCAATTAAAAACCAGATTTTAGTCAGTAACCTTTGCCTGTTGAAATAACAAGTCAATCTTACAAATAGGCAATAAATAACTACCTCTGACGGTTTAGAGCTTGAGGTAGTCACCTCATACAAGTACTTGGGAGTATGGCTAGATGGTGCACTGTCCTTCTCTCAGCACATAAAGCTGCAGGCTAAAGTTAAATCTAGACTTGGTTTCCTCTATCGTAATCGCTCCTCTTTCACCCCAGCTGCCAAACTAACTCTGATTCAGATGACAATCCTACCCATGTAAGATTACGGACATAATTTATAGATCGGCAGGTARGTGTRCTCTCGARCRGCTAGACGTTCTTTACCATTCGGCCATCAGATTTGTCTCCTTATAGGACACATCACTGCACTCTATACTCCTCTGTAAACTAGTCATCTCTGTATACCTGTCGCAAGACCCACTGGTTGATGCTTATTTATAAAACCCTCTTAGGCCTCACTCCCTTCTATCTGAGATACCTACTGCAACTCTCATCCTCCACATACAACACCGTTCTGCCAGTCACATTATGTTAAAGGTCCCCAAAGCACACACATCCCTGGGTTGCTCATCTTTTCAGTTCGCTGCAGTGGGTCGCTAGCGACTGGAACGAGCTGCAACAAACACTCAAACTGGACAATTTTATCTCAATCTCTTCATTCAAAGACTCAATCATGGACACTCTTACTGACAGTTGTGGCTGTGATTATTGTCTCTACCTTCTTGACCTTTGTGCTGTTGWCTGTGCCCAATAATGTTTGTACCATGTTTTGTGCTGCTACCATGTTGTGATGCTACTATGTTGTTGTTATGTTATGTTGCTACCATGCTGTGTTGTCATGTGTTTCTGCCTTGCTATGTTGTTGTCTTAGGTCTCTCTTTATGTAGTGTTGTGTTGTCTCTCTTGTTGTGATGTGTGTTTTGTACCATATTTTTATTTTTTATTTTTTATATTTTTTAATCCCAGGCCCCCGGTCTCCGCAGGAGGCCTTTTGCCTTTTGGTAGGCCGTCATTGTCAATAAGAATTTGTTCTTAACTGACTTGCCTAGTTAATTAAAGGTTAAATAAAAAAAATGTAAACCTAAATAACGGTTTGTCAGCTTAACATCTGTCACATAATAACGGCACAGTTGCCAGAAAATATCATAGCATACATTTTTTCTTCCTAGTGTTTCTYGCACAGAGATTTCGAGATCCTTTATCCAACTTTCATCACTCAAACTCTCCTGTCGGATTTATCTATAGTTACGCACATGAGCAAAAGGGATTAATTTACAATATTAAACTGGATGGTTTGAGCCCTGAATGCTGATTGGTTGAAGGCCATGGTATATCATGTACCACAGGAATGACAAAAAAATACATTTTACTACTCAAATTAAGTTTGTAACCAGTTTATAATAGCAATAAGGCACCTTAGGGGTTTGTGGTATATGGCCAATATATCACGGCTAAGGGCTGTTCTTTGTGGTATATGGCCAATATACCACGGCTAAGGGCTATGTCCTAAGAAGAGCCCTTAGCAATGGCATATGAGCCATATACCACACCTCCGCTCCTCGGGCCTTATTGCTTAATCATAGCAGTCAAAACAAGTTAAATCGACATCCATTAATGGAAAATTATCTGTAGACTTTAATAAGGGCAATTTATCTTTTCTCTTGCAACATATTCTTAAACTCGCAAGAGTTTCATTGATATTCCTTCTTAATTTGCTCGATAACATTATGGAAAATGGTTTATTGGATAAATGTGTCAACTCCTCTCTTGCTGCCAAAACMTTTTTGGGGCTAGTTTTCAGAAATTGTGTGCGGGTTTTCAGAGGTAATTGGGCTATACATTTTTGCTAGACCCTGCAAACCTCACTGCAGGCTCACTTGTGCTGTGTATGTTGTTAGTGTTGTTCTGTTAGTTTCTCATGACATCTCATGCTCTTAGAGTTTGAGTCTTTCCATTTGGTGTCCCCATAGCATAGGATACTATTTGACCTAAGATAGCGGTTGTGTTTTGTAGTCGGCGCAGTTCATCGCTTCCAGTTGCTGGTTTTATTCCTTGTTAGCATGCTAGCATAGTTAGCATGATTAGCATCCTAACTCCACATGGTAAATACACTATTTAGCTTGCCTAACTGCATTGTTAGCATTGCTAGCGTCATTAGCATGATTAGCAGCCGAGCTCACCCTTGACCCCACTAATCATCTCTGAACGTTTTAACATCTTGGCCATGTACTGTTATAATCTCAACCCGGCACAGCCAGAAGAGGACTGGCCACCCCTCAGAGCCGGGTTCCTCTCTAGGTTTCTTCCTAGGTTCCTGCCTTTCTAGGGAGTTATTCCTAGCCACAGTGCTTCTACATCTGCATTGCTTGCTGTTTGGGGTTTTAGGCTGGGCTTCTGTATAGCACTTTGTGACATTGGCTGATGTAAAAAGGGCTTTATAAATACATTTGATTGACTGATTGCTGTGGCCTCATGTGGGGATATACTGTTAGGAGAAATGTATTTTGTSACCCTACACCAAWCGCGATCAYGACACKCAGGTTAAAATATCAAAMCAAACTCTGAACCAATGACATTAATTTGGGGACAGGTCAAAAAGCATTAAAMATKTWTGGCAATTTAGCTAGTTAGCTTGCACTTGCTAGCTAATTTGTCCTGGGATATAAACATTAGGTTGTTATTTTACCTGAAATGCACAAGGTCCTCTACTCCGACAATTAATCCACACATAAAACGGTCAACCGATTCGTTTCTAGTCATCTCTCCCCCTTCCAGACCTTTTCATCTTTGAACTTATATGGTGATTGGCATCTACACTTTCGTAGTATTACCACGACAACCGGCAAAACAGTTCGTCTTTCAATCGCCCACGTGGGTATAACCAATGAGGAGATGGCACGTGGGTACCTGCTTCTATAAACCAATGAGGAGATGGGAGAGGCAGGACTTACAGCACAATCTGCGTCAGAAATAGGAATGACTTCTATTTTAGCGCTTGGCAACGCAGACGCTCGTTGACGCGCGCGAGCAGTGTGGGTGCAATAATTGAATAACATAGATTCCTAAATGTATTTTGCAACACTTGCGCGTGCGACGCAAGCAGTGTGTTCAGCCTATTAGTTATTACACTGTCTTAGCCAATACTATATTATATATAATGACAAATATAAAAGGTTTATTTCTTTCAAGTGGCGACTGAAGCAGATATGAGGATCCTTGTCGTCCTCTCCATCACAAGAACTGAAAATCTCCTATGCTGTCTGACAATAATCTTCATCACCTACCTAGTCAGGAAAAAGATACATTCAATAATTCAGTTTCTCAATATTTCAGCTGTTAYAAACACAAATGTGGTTTCCTGTCTGTTCAAATGTTTCAGTGCTCATCAGCTTAGGTGACATAATGTAAACTCAAAAGGCCTTTTGCAATGTTGATGATGCAGATTCGCTTGTAATAATGTTCTATATTTCTGTTCAGACTTTCAATAAATAAATMAATATTTAATTAAATAAAWTGAAATGTTTTWTTCAGTACCAGTAAAASTTACACTCTAGATAMCAGTGGCGGTCTGATCCGTTTAAGATGAGGGACRATGATTATTTTTTCTATGAGCATGGCCTTATTTCTATTTCAGCTCATTGGATGACTCTCATTCATATTCCATTCACCCAGGTCATTGTAACATCGATAGGTTTAGGCTACTACATGATACTCAAATTTTCCGTATACCCATCGTCCTATGAATGAAAGTGTGCAACGTAGGTGCACAGGTCGAGAGAAATCTGAGTATTCAAGGTGATAGACATTGACACATTCAATACCGCCTTGCACAATCTTCCCTGCATCCAGCTGATCTAGGGTGTAATCATTAATTATCCAATCCAACAGAGTTTCTACTGGACAAATTCAGGTATGTTTATCCCCGTTTTGTTCCGTTTAATAAAGGTTTTTCAACAGAATTGGTGGAATTAATAGGGTACTAGGGTGTAACAAGCCCCCCGGGGTAACTGCCCCCCCCACCCGTAATTCGCATTAAGACCACAAATGTCACCAAAATATTTATTTTTTTACCTTGGCTGCCACTGCTCTTGCTCAACAAAAGATGTCCTCTGTGTCATCACAACTTTTGGAGATATTTCAACAAAACGATTTTGTGGTAAGTTGAAATTTTGAAAAAGTTCTAGATATATTCCAATGAAGTTAGATCTATAATTGTTTCTTAAATATACAAGAAGTATATAATCAATTTGTTTAGATATAAAATGTAGACAATCTTTGAGTAAAGTAATATGTTGGATTAGCATGTTGGATTAGTGTGTTGGGGGCAACTCGCCCCGTCGTCTTACTACGGGGTAACTGGCCCCATAAAAATTGAGAAATGAGAGGTATACATTATATCCATATGGTACATATAGTGCTCTTATCTCTCAATCATTACCAATGCTAAGCTTTCTGAAGAAACCTGAAACTGTTCTCTTGTAGCATGAGGACAGACAAAGGTCAGAGGGGACGGTATGGCTGTGCTGTTCCGTCTGTTCACTGATGTCTCAGCAGCCAGTCAGGCCTGTGGACCCTCACTCCAGTTCTGTATTCAAGACGCCCATAGCCTCCTGACTCTCTCACTCTCATCTGACACACAGGACGACTAGTCTACGCATGAGGAGATCTTATCATCAAAGATGTAATTATACAATGACATATATTTTTTGTTGTTGTGTGTAGGTAGGTTTCAGGAATACATAAGTATAAAAACCAACTGTAAAATTGCTGACAGAACTTTGCCTGGAAAAGGTATAGAGATGAGATGAAATAAAAACATTTAAAGATATTCAAGTATTTTACATTTGTTTGTATTTTTTTTTTAAGGCTGTTATCTGACTACGATCATCATTCACCCAAGGAGATACAGAACATTTGCAATGCCTCATGTCAGGGGTAGATGGAAACTACTACAACGGGTTCAAACTGACAATGGGACAAGCTCCAGTGTAACTGTTTATGCTCACTCTGGAAGTCCAGAATTCTATGGGGAGTTTGACAACAACCCTTGGTTTGCTGCAGAGAAGAACAGGGACACTTCCCTTTCAGTCGGTCACTCTGTATAACACACTATGTTGCGTTAATTACCAATCATATTCACCTGAAGAAAACTTAAAACCCCCATTGGGCCAATGAATGCAAAGCCCACCCTCAGAAGGCCCGCCTTCCTGGCTATGACAACAGGGCTCACATTCATTTCCTAAATTCTTCATGTCATTCAAATTTACAAATATTTCAAGCACATGAAGACTACTAAATTCGTCTCTAACTTAGATATATGTTAGTGGGGAGAGAATTCTATTACCCCTTGTTGCGAGTTTGGGTTTGAGTATCAGTTTTTGTGTTTGCTAAAAGCAAACTACTTTTTACTCTGCTTGTTAAGCTTATGCTTCCTTGCTTGGGGAGGATTGGTATTTTCTAAAAGCCTACCACTTCTTCTCAGCTTGAGTAAGATGGCCAGTGGTACGAGCAAGTTCAAAAAGGCTAACCAGACGGGTTTGAAACTCCGACCGTGCCCGAGGGGATGTGATTTCACATTGAAAATGGAAGATACTCACAAGTGATGTCCTGTTTGCCTGTAACTGTGTTACAGTGGCCTCAGGGCTGCCGAAGACAGGGAGAGGAGGGTTTGTGGTCCCCGCCTGTAATGCAGGGGACTGGGGTTCAATTCCCCGATCGGCACCCCAGCCAGGCAATGGCCATCGACCGGCGCTGTTTCGGCAGTATGGCTCTCCTCTCCTTTGCAACGGGGTGTCCAGGTTGGAGAAAATTTTTGCACCTGTGATGACTGCGGTAAAGCATCGCTTGACTCTTTTTCCGGTTTTTGACCTGGAATAACTCATTCAGCCAAGTTGCATGAATGTGGAACTGTTTTATAGGGCCGCAGCTAGCTTGCATGCCTGGTCTCGGAGGCTAATCCTAGTCGTCGCTCCCAAATAGAGCACGGCTGGTTCCGGTGGACCAGTGTCATCTCTGGTTGACTTGGTCACAAATAGCCTACCGGAGCGGAGAGAATGTGTCTTGAGCGAGACAATTTCGCCAAACTAGTGTTTGGCTCAGCTATGGAGTCCATGCAGTCCCATTCTGAGGACAAGCAAAAGGAGGAAGTAGCTGTACTTTCTTGCTGCGTTAATGGTGAGAACTTGTGGAATACGACTTTCCAGCTGGGAAAACTGCGCCCACTTCTCAGGCTAACCGTGGAGAGCGGGAGTACGGGCAGACACCGTGTTACGCAGTAGAGCGCACGGTGTCTCCTGTACGTGTGCATAGCCCGGTGCGGGTTATTCCACCTCCCCGCACTGGTAGGGCTAGATTGAGTGTTGAGCCGGATGTCATGAAGCCGGCCCTACATATCTGGCCACCAGTACGCCTCCTCGGGCCGGCTTACATGGCACCAGCCTTACGCATGGTGTCCCCGGTTCGCCTACATAGCCCGGTGCGGGTTATTCTTCCTCCCCGCACTGGTCGGGCGACGGGGAGTATTCAACCAGGTAAGGTTGGGCAGGCTCAATGCTCAAGGGAGCCAGTACGCCTGCACGGTCCGGTATTTCCGGCGCCACCTTCCTGCCCCAGCCTAGTACCACCAGTGCCTACACCACGCACCAGGCTTCCAGTGCGTTTCCAGAGCCCTGTTCCTCCTCCACGCACTCKCCCTATGGTGCGTGTCTCCAGCCCAGTGCCTCCAGTTCCGGCACCACGCACTAAGCCACCTGTGCGTCTCCAGAGCCCTGTACGCACTGTTCCTTCTCCCCGCACTCGCCCTGAGGTGCGTGCCCTCAGCCCGGTACCTCCAGTTCCGGTACCACGCACCAGGCCTATAGTGCATTTCGAGAGGTCAGTGTGCCCTGTCCCTGCTCCCCGCACTAGCCTTGAAGTGCGTGTCTCCAGTCCGGTGCTTCCAGTTCCGGCACCACGCACCAGGTCTACAGTGCGCCTCATCCGGCCAGAGCCATCCGTCTGCCCAGTGCCATCTGAGCCATCCGTCTGCCCAGTGCCATCTGAGCCATCGTGTCCCAGCGCCATCTGAGCCATCCGTCTCCCAGCGCCATCTGAGCCATCCGTCTCCCCAGCGCCATCTGAGCCATCCGTCTGCCCAGTGCCGTCTGAGCCATCCGTCTGTCCCGAGCCATTAGAGCCGCCCGTCTGTCCCGAGCCGTCAGAGCCGTTAGTCAGTCAGGAGCCGCTAGAGCCATTGTCAGCAGGATCTGCCAGAGCACAACCAGACAGGATCTGCCAGAGCCGCCAACAGACAGGATCTGCCAGAGCCGCAACCAGACAGGATCTGCAGAGCGCCAACCAGACAGGATCTGCCCAGATCCGCCAGCCAGCCATACGCGAGCCAGCGCCAGATCCGTCAAGCCAGCAAACAGCCAAATCCGTCAGCCAGCCATGAGCAGCCAGATCCGTCAGCCAGCCATGAGCTGTCCAGCCAGGATCCGCCAGAGCCGTCCAGCCAGGATCCGCCAGAGCCGTCCAGCCAGGATCCGCCAGAGCCGTCCAGCCAGGATCCGCCAGAGCCAGCCATCCAGAACTGCCCCTCAGTCCAGAGCTGTCTCTCTGTCCGGAGCTGCCCTTCAGTCCGGAGTTGCCCCTCTATCCTGAGCTACCTCTCTATCCTGACCTACCTCTCTATCCTGACCTACCTCTCTGTCTTGAGCTACCTTATCCCGGTGCTGCCCCTTATATCGACGGTACCCTTTAAATTAAGTGGGTGGAGTAGGAGGGTGGTCATTCAGAGGGGAATACGGAAGCTGGGTTTGACTATGGTGGGGTGGGGACCTCGCCCAGAGCCTGAGCCACCACCGTGGTCAGACGCCCACCCAGACCCTCCCCTTGAGTTTTAGGGGTGCGCCCGGAGTTCGCACCTTGAGGGGGGGGGTTCTGTCACGTTCCTGACCTGTTTTCTGTTGTTTTGTATGTGTTTGACGGTCAGGGCGTGAGTTTGGGTGGGTAGTCTATGTTATGTGTTTCTGTGTTGGTTTAAGGGTGACCTGATATGGCTCTCAATTAGAGGCAGGTGGTTTTCATTTCCTCTGATTGAGAGCCATATTAAGGTAGGTGTTTTCACTTTGATTGTTGTGGGTGGTTGTTTCCTGTGTCWGTGTTTGTTGCACCATACGGGACTGTATCGTGAGTTCGTTTTGTTTGTAGTCAGTACTTGTTCGTTCGTTCTTCGTTACGTGTAAGTTCGTAGTCCAGGTCTGTCTACTTCGTTTGTTGTTTTGTAATTTGTTCAAGAGTTTTCCGTCTTCGTCTGKTTCTTGTAAATAAATATTATGTCTAACTCCAACGCTGCATTTTGGTCCTCAAATCCCTACTCCTCCTCTTCGGATGAGGAGAAGGAGGAAGCCCGTTACACTATGGAAATAGTCATGGCTGAAATTAGTCAGCATTATGTCCGTATTACCACAGTTCCCTGTGGGTTTGAGCCTTGGGCTGCCATGGCAGCATGCGAGTACACAGATTCTAGGGTACCGACGGTTTTCCTATGAATTTGAGCCTCGGGGTGCCGTGGTTCGTCGACTCTGTTTGAGTCTATGCAGCGTTCATGTGCGCTTTTGTCACGTTCCTGACCTATTGTTCCTTTTTCTTTTATTTATTTAGTTGGTCAGGGCGTGAGTTGGGGTGGGTTGTCTTTGTGTGTTTTGTCTAGTTTAGGGTGTGTGTATTGTTTAAGGGGTTTTTAGTATGTATGGGGTAGTGTTCAGTGTAGGTGTTTAGGAAAGTCTATGGTTGCCTGATTTGGTTCTCAATCAGAGACAGCTGTTTATTGTTGTCTCTGATTGGGAGCCATATTTAAGGCAGCTGTAGGTGTTTGTGGGTAATTGTCTATGTCTGTGTCTATGTTGCATGTTTGCACTTAGTCATTTATAGCTTCACGTTCATCATTTTGTTTTTGTTTTGTTTTCTTCTAAATAAAGAGAAGATGTATTTTTCACACGCTGCGCCTTGGTCCTCTCTCTCACCCAAAGACGATCGTGACAGCTTTGCCTAGTTACAGAAGCTGTTCTGTTGTTGTCGATTTGCGGTTCCTTTTACAAGTTCAAATTTTTCAGGCTCGCAAGGTAAGTATTGTGCTCTGTGTGGCCAGTTTCTTGTAATTGTGGTGTCTATGGACTTGGGCTGCAGCGTTTCAGTGCCCACAGCAAAGTTGCAGCAGGTACTGGTTCCCTGTATGTGGCTTTGACAGTTCAGGCTTCTTGGGTAAGTATTTTAAGCACACTTTTGAAGTCTGTGGGACCTCTGTGTGCTTGGGCTGCTGTGTGCCTCTGAGTTTGGAACTGTCTGAGCCGGCTTGGGCCGGGATTGTGTGTCCCCATAGTATGTTTTACCGAGTGACTGACTGAAAAGGAACGTACTGTTATGAATATAATAGCTGTTCTCTGAAGGAGAGAATGAGGTATAACATATTTTGACCCCGTGCCATCAGGGTGTTTGAGCTTGCTCAAGAATGGTACTGAATTGAAGAAATTAAAGTGAGCCCTGGTGTTATAGCCAGGAAGGCTGGGCTTCTGTGTGCGGGCTCTGCGTTCATAGGCTCAATGGGTGTGTTTTTTGTTTTCTTCAGGTGAAGACAGTACATTTGGAAAGTTTGCTTTTTCCACAATTGTTACTTTACAGCCGTATTCTGAAATTGGTTAAATTAGTTTTTTTCCTCATCAATCTACACACTACCCCATAATGAAACACGATTTTAGAAATTGTTGCAATTTTTGTATTGTTTTTATTTTATTTACATAAGTATTCAGACTCTTTACTCAGTACTTTGTTGAAGCACCATTGGCAGCGATTACAGCCTCGAGTCTTCTTGGGTATGATGCTGCAAGCTTGGCAGACCTGTATTTGGCAAGTTTCTCCCATTCTTCTCTGCAGATCCTCTCAAGCTCTGTTGGATGGGGAGCGTCGTGCACAGCTATTTACAGGTCTCTCTAGAGATGTTCGATCGGGTTCAAGTCCGGTCTCTGGCTGGGCCACTGGTTGTGATTGTGATCATTCTACTGTCATGGGGAATATGCAAGGAAAGTAACAAAGGACCTAGAGGTATAGAAATACTTGTATTTGCATCTGACATGCATATTAATAGATACTAATTAATTTACTGTTATTTATGTTTCACAGTAATGTTCGACGATGTGTCCATAAAAGAGGAAAATATACTGCATTAATAAGATGGCTTGTATAATGTATTTCATGTAATTTTTTTCTTCCTGTTTTTATTCTGAATTGATCATTTACCAACCGCAACTTTTAACCTCTGATGATATACTAAAGTCTATAACTAATATCTTATCATTCTCTCTCTCAAACCAAATGTTTAAGTGGAAAATCCGTGGAGTGGTATGAAAAAAATGATCTCTGGCCATTGTATGCAGCTATGGGTCTCACACCATGTCCCGCCCCTAATCACAAATTACATTCATCTAAAGATGTAGTCCTTCCTTCATGGTCTGGCAGTGTAGCTCTAAACACAGAATGACAAGCAGATATTTATCAGCTCTTGTCATCTACAGCTTGTGTAAGTGATCTAAGTCATTACTAGTTTGTGATTCATAGTTAAGACTAGGTTTAGGTATAGTAGTGCATGAGTGAACAAAAAGTTATATGTTTGGAAATGTTTCTAAACCTTTGTCTTCTCTCTTTCAGGTCTGACCCCTGTTGTGTCTGCCTCTCCTCCTCCCTCAGTGGTAGCCCATCCTGGAGATAATGTCACTTTGCAGTGCACTAATGTCTCTGGAGCTCCAGGACACGTTGGCTGGTTCAAGCAAGTCAACGGCTCAGAGTCGCCCCTATGCATCACGTCTATGTACAGCTCTGAGCCGTATGTCACGCATCACAATGGTTTTCAGCCCAGCCATATGGAAMTGTTCATCAGACATAGAATAATCTTCCTCAAAATCACAGAGGTGGATGTAGCTGATTCTGGTCTGTACTGCTGTGGAATGTTTGATAAATTCATCATCTTCACCAATGCGACTGTCCTGAAGGTCCAAGGTAATCTTTTCAACAACTTTTCTGCTATGACGCCAAATTGCACTAACATGTATTTGAGCTTTCAGAGATATTATTGAGAAAATGTTGGAAAAATAATACTATCTATCGTACTACGGTGGGAATAACAGCGGGAATATTTGTCTCTCCTAATCGTCCAAAAGGTCACAAAGATTCTGAAAAGGACCTTAGAGAGCACTGTGAAGAAGGTATGTTTTTTTCTGCTATTTTAAGTGACAATCTTTCGTAAATGAATTAATATGATGTACCATGAAAGTACCACAGAATAGAAATAAAGTGCAACAGCATCGTATAGTAACCTAGCCAGAGAATACTTGCTATTTCAGTTGCTGATCTACAGATGAGAATCCTGGTCCTTCTCTCCATCATAAGAACAGGAGTTCTCCTCTGCTGTCTGACCATCTTCATCATCATCTACACCACCAGGAAATAGATAAAGCTAAGGCCAATGTCAGTATAGTATATGTAGTTACTTGCTTCACCAAATCCCAACGTACACGGCTGTCTGTTGGGTATCGCAGTTAAACATGTAAAGTAGGCTACAAAAAAGTAGACTAAAATCATTCTAATCCTGATTCAAATACAACACAGATGTTTAGCATATTGTCTGGCTGGTTTTAGGACCATCCGGAGCATCGGAGCATCGCTAGGGGAGAATCTGCCAGCCTGTGCACATTTCTCTCACTTTAAGAAAACAGAGACAGTGCCAAACAGTTTGATTTGCTGGTCAGCCTTTTAGGAAGTGCGCCGATTGCTTTGATTTTGATGTCGCATTTAGCTAATTATCTATATAAATACTCGTGCTTACACAGAAATAAATAAAATCATTCAAAATACAACACCAGAGAGCATGATTTGGCCACAGAGTATCATCTTATTTAAAAAATGGTCTGTGGATTGTTTTAAGCGTGCAATTTGAGCAGTGCACGTGGCAAGACAAACAGCCTACCGAATTGCTTATTGCTGAGTCGTGGTAGTCAGTGAAAAGCTGTTAAATAAGCCTAGGCCTATCGCATTATTTCAAAATACAATCGTAAGAAATACATATTTCAGAAAGAGAATGGCTATTGCTGAAAAGAGAACACATTAAAAAGAGTAATCTGTCTCTACCAATTGAGCGAAAAGTAGTTGTCAGTGTCAGCAGAGTAGGCTACTAATTTGTTTTGTATTAAAAAAGATGTAGCTTATGTCTCCAGTCATACAAAATGTAGTAGAATTGCATGAAATATGTTTATATAAGCCCACACTTTTCCTGTGCATTGAATGGAGAAGAAACATTTCTCATTAGGCCTAGGCCCTCAGGCTTGCATTGTTCAGAACTGTCTGCTTTGTAAGAGGGATTGAGAAATGTGATTCTAGATGCATGAAATCCTTTATTATAAAAGTGAAATTTTATGGTGAAAATATATCTTCCCCAAACTATGGATGTCGAACTTGTTGTGACTTGATAGCGTGCATTATGCATCTATTTCACATTGCGCTGTATGTGCCGATCCACAAGTAAATAAGTCAATTTATGATGAGATTGAGTATATACTATAGTGTTTGACATTGTACAGGTTGCTTTCAATAAAACATCATAAGGTGTACAGTGTTCGATTTACCTGCTGGGTGGCAAGGAGGCCCACAGCTCCACTAAAACCAATGACAACTGCATGCCGTTTTCAAGGGATTGTATTATAAATGTTAATTATTTGGTTGTAATATCACCTCTTGAAGAGCATGGTCAGACGTACAAATATTTGATTATTCTATGCAAAACAATTGTGCACATTTAGCTCTATCATCAGAGTTATACAGCAAGTAACTACATGTTTTTCATGATCAGTAAACATCAATTTATCATTGATCATTTGCAGTGATAATTAATGCCTTGGGCTATTTGCTTTTGTTTTTGCTGTTCTCCAAATAGTATAATAAAGTTTTTATAAATGGTGTAGAAAAAAAAATCCCCCCACCCCACTTTGTCATACCCTAAGTTTAGCTGAGCTGATGCCACTGCATATGTATGCACCTGTTGAATAAGCAATGTTTAATTTGAACCGGATCCTTTTCTGGCAGGATCCGGCTCAAATTAAACACCTCTCAGTTGTGGACCATTTCACTCCAGAACCTATTTGGCTGCGTCCGGTCCCTCTACATGAGAAACATTTTATGTTGTCGTCTCATTAATTCTCCTGTCCTCTAAAAATGGTTTTATGTGAAAACGTAGATTTTCAGCCCGCGCCTGATATTCTAAGAATATATTCGAACAATGAATTAGTGTTAGGTCGCCCGAGTTTATGGTTACTGCATTATACCTATGTTTGAGACCAACACATGACCGTTGTTGTGGTGAGACAGAGAAGCGTGGCTGTATCTCTCGCAGAGCTAGAATGAGATTCACTTTCTGTGGTCTCTCTCCCTCTCTCTGCTCTGATAGACATGAGCCTGCAACTCTCATGTCTCCAGCATTGCACTTCATCGTTTATKTCCTTATAGAATCATAGCCGCGGTAAGAGTGCTGAAAGAGCTGCAGCACCTCTGATTCACTGAAATAAATTTGCCAATGTTATATAATTACTGCTGTCTGTTCAGAAAGAAATCAAATAATTCAGAATACTACTCCTGGGGTCAGCCTATAATGTAGCCACAGAGGACTTTTTTTTTTTTTTTTAATGGCCTAGCTGTGGATTGTTTTTATGTAGACCAATCACAACGCATATAGCCCGGGATGGCGCTGCAAATCAGTCAATTAACAGCATGCAGCCAGCACAAGCCTTTTGCAATATTTTTTATACAATTACCGGAAAACACAGGTTGGAAAGCAAATGGCTCCTGCTTAAAAGAGCAGACTCTAATCTGACTTTAGGCTACCAAAACATTTGATCAACTTCCAAATTGGCCTATTGAGCGAACAAGAGAAATATGCTTTTGGCACGAGAGTATAGGCTATTGCCAGCAGTGAGCTGCGCGTCATTGGGTGAGTCAGTGAGAGTGGAAAGCTTTTCTAAGACTATAATTTCCTCCTCATATTATACAATACGTGTCTCCACACACCTAGGTCTAGGCTATTGATGGATTCAAGACGAGGTCGTTATTATTGATCTCAGTTTGTCAGTGTCAAAGTAGCCTGTCATTTCAATCACTTGTGCGGTATTAAAAAAGATTCTGCTAAAGTCTCCAGTCATATAAAATGACATAGAATTGCATGGAATGTGTTAATAAAAGGCTAAATTCTTCCCATGTTTGCAACTTCTGTAAGCACTTCTACTTGCTCTATGCCACTGCGCAAATGTGATGATATGCATGCACTGCTTTACTACAAAGGTACTTTTCTTTTATCCGTTCCTGTACTTCAGAGCCCCGGCACCTCACGATTTACAACTTAAGCACTGAGTATTAATAAATATCACTGAGAACATTGAGAATGACTGAAGTTGTTTTTCATGAAGGAAAAGAGTTGGCAAATGTATAAATAAATGATACTTTTGTTGTTGTTGGCAAGTTACAAGGTATCTGTACTTTGTAGTCTTTTTGAATGCTTTATAGTATGGGAAATACTTTTATCTTGTTGGTATTTTTGTATTTATACTTGAACATCTAATTGCGCAGCAGGGGTCTGCTCTAGTGTTTWTCATCCAGATGAACAGATGAAGAGAGGTGTGAAAAGAACGTGTGTGGTTTTGATGCACTGAGAGGTGTGGTGAGAGCTGAGAACTGAAGGCCAGTCTTCCTGTGGTGCAGGTATTTTTGTCTTTAGCAGAGAGAGAATGATGCATGTTAAGTCTACCGCAATGGAAAATGACAGTTGGTCAGTGTCTCTGTCTCACATCCCCTTATCGCCAATCCCCCCTAAAATCACCCACACATGTACACTCAAATGCTTTACCAACCTCACTGATGTGTTGGCAGGTAGACTGGAAATCTGGCGAGAGAGAGAGATAGGACATAAGGGCCATGTCATCCCCCAGTGTTAGTCTATGAGAAGCCCAGTGATGTTCACCTCAGCAKGTCTCACTCWWCACTGAGCTGCTCCTTCCTGTCACTCAYACCACAGGAAGTGATGTGTTGCTCAAYGGTCCCTCTACCTCAGAGCCCAATCATATTCTCCCTAACCCTATCCCTAACKTTAAGCATAGCCCTAACCCTAACCTTAACCATAGTCGTATAGCCCTAACCATTTTAGCTCATGATCAGAGMCAATAACTAATAATATCAGGTCATCACTGTCTCACTGTTGTTGATGCACTTATAATGTCAGTTAGACAATGAAGTACAAACTGCAAAMAAGGGGCATTAGCTGACACCWATAGAGGACCTTTTCACACATATGAGTCAAGGTACACCAATAGGGATTATTCAGGAATTTCATATAACTTCACAGGTCACTGTTCGAAGCMGGACTGATGATACAGTAGACTCAAAGACATTCTCAAAGAGAACCAAGAAATTATCCTGCAAATACGGTATGATTTAGGACCAGAAGCATACCACCCTGCATCCCACTGCTGTCTTTTCTCTGAAGTTAAGTAGGGTTGGCTCTAGTTGGTCTTTGGATGGGAGACCAGATGCAGCCAGAAGTGGTGTTGGAGGGCCTGTAGGGGGCACTCTTTCCTCTGGTCTAAAATAAAATATTCAAATTCCCCAGGGCAGTGATTGGAGACATTTCCCTGTGTAGGGTGCAGTCTTTTGGATGAGGTGTTAAACGGGTGTCCTGACTCTCTGTGGTCACTAAAGATCCCATGGCACTTATTGTAAGAGTAGGGGTGTTAACCCTGGTGTCTTGGCTAAATTTCCAATCTGGCCCTCAAACCATGGACAATGAATCATCCCCAGCTTCCAATTGGCTCATTCCTCTCCCCGTAACTATTCCCCAGGTCATTGCTGTAAATGTTCTCAGAACACTGAAAGTGTTCTCAGTCAACTTACACTGAAGGCTGTTGTATAAAGCACCTGTCTCTGGATTACATCTTCAAACTAAGGGCAACCATGGCATCTGTGACAGAGAGGGAGAAGCGTTCATCTAGGCATACGGGTAAGAGAGTCTAGCTAGCTATTTTTCCAGATATTATACGTTTCTAATTTTGTCAGAAAGTCATTTTCATTGCAAGGTAAAGCATACTGTTAGCTAGCTCGCTAACGTTAGCTGGCTGGCTCGCTAACTAACGTTATGTGTATGATCTGTGTAGTAATATTATTTATGTCTCAGAGCCATTTGCAGTGCTAGTTATAGCCTTATGTTAGCTAGCTAACTAACATTGAACCTAAATAGTTGGTTAGCTTTAGCTACCTGTAGATTCCTGCAGGGTAGTAACGTTATGAGTTGGCATAATGGTTCATTGGTTAACTAGCTAGCTAGATGTCTAAACAAAATACTCTACTAGTAAGGGTGTGGTTAGAGAGGAAGCGTTAGAAGTCAAAACACAACTGTTTAATGGCCGCAGAGGAGTAGTTGCCTCTTCTGGCCTCTCTTAACTTCTTGTCAATATGGGGGCGCTGTTTCCACTTTGGAAAAAATCGTGCCCAAATTAAACTGCCTCGTACTCTATTCTAGATCGTACAATATGCATATTATTATTACTATTGGATAGAAAACACTCTCAAGTTTCTAAAACTGTTTGAATTATATCTGTGAGTAAAACAGAACTCATTTGGCAGCAAACTTCCAGACAGGAAGTGAAGAATCTGAAAACGATGCTCTGTTCCAGGGCCTGCCTATTCAATTGCCTAATTTCTATGGATTTGCATGCACTGCATACGCCTTCCCACTAGATGTCAACAGGCAGTGAAAGGTGGAATGGGGTGTCTACCTTGATCTGAGGTCGAACAAGAGCTTTTTGGAATGACGTGACCACAATTCTTTCTCTACCTAGGCGGCGGAAGGACATCGACATTGGCTTTCTGAAAAGCGTTCGGTATACACGGTAGATATCTCCGGCTCTGATTTTATTTGATAGATGTGATAAAAACATCATAAAGTAGTTTTTTTCAACCGAGTTGTATCAGTTTATTCAAGTTTATTGCGAGTTTTGGAATTTTCCTTTCTTTGCGTCAGGAGAATTTTGGGCATGTTCGCGCCACATGGCTAGCTAAGGTTGCTAATTCGACAGGAGAAGAGGACATTCTAAAACCAAACAACGATTTATTCTGGACCTAGGACTCCTTGTACAAGATTCTGATGGAAGCTCAACAAAAGTAAGAACAATTTTATGATGTTATTTCGTATTTCTGTGGAAAATGTTTAGTCCTATTCTCCGCCTTTTAGCGGGCGCTGTCTCGCAATAACGCAAGCTGTATGTCGTACTAAAGTTATTTTAAAAAAATTAACAGAGCGGTTGCATTAAGAACCAGTGTATCTTTCATTTGCTGTACAACATGTATTTTTTAGTAAAGTTTATGAATGAGTTCTTTTGATTAAATTAGGTGACTGTACAAAATATCTCCGGAGAATTTCGTGCATTTTGGCTACGTATTCACAATGTAAAACCACGATTTGTACCTCTAAATATGCACATTTTCGAACAAAACATATATGTATTGTGTAACATGATGTTATAAAGACTGTCATCTGATGAAGTTGGTCAAGGTTAGTGATTAACTTAGATCTCTGTTGTGTATATTAGTGATTTGGTTATTTATAATAAGGTGGCCTTAAAGGGCAAAGTACCCAGCAGGTGACGTTGTATTGTATTAGTCACTTATAAAGAGTTCAATCAAAATTGGCATTCTCATGATATTATTCGTCCTTTTAGTATTTCCTGTTTTTATTTGCACTGATCACAGCCCCCTATTCTGAGAAGCAACTAGTCACCTTTTAACCTCTACGCTTCTCTCTTCCGGATCCGGGATCCTCCTCATAAAAAAGCTGACTAGCATAGCTAGCCTAACGCGACAGGGATATCATATAATATAATTTCATGAAATCACAAGTCCAATACAGCAAGTGAAAGATAAACTTCTTGTGATCCAGCCATCATTTCCGATTTTTAAATGTTTTTACAGCGAAAACACAATATATATTATATTAGCTCACCACCAATAGCCAAACAACAACGCCATATTTCACCATGTTTCCACCGCAAAGGTAGCTTTCCACAAAACCCACAAATAGAGATAAAATGTATCACTAACCTTTGAACACTTCATCAGATGACAGTCTTATAACATCATGTTATACAATACATTTATGTTTTGTTCGAAAATGTGCATATTTAGAGGTAGAAATCCTGGTTTTACATTGTGAATATGGTAGCCATGATGCACCAAATTGTCCGGAGATATTTTGGACAGTCACGTAATCTAACCAAAGAACTCATCATAAACTTGACAAAAAAATAATGTTGTACGGCAAATGAAAGATACACTGGTTTCTTAATGCAACCTCTGTATTAGATTTTAAAAAAGAACTTTAGTAACAACATACAGCATGCAATATTGTGAGACATGCGCTCACCAAATTCTCCGCCTTGTTGGAGCCAACACAAACCACAAAAATACTACGATAAATATTCTTTTACTTTTGATGATCTTCCATCAGAATGTTGTGCAAGGAGTCCTAGTTCCAGAATAAATCGTTGTTTTGTTTTAGAAATGCAATTTCTTCTGTCGAATTAGGAACTTTGGCTAGCCATGTGGAGGGCACATGTCCAAGAAATTTTGCGCCTGGAACGAAACATTCCAAAGGTCCAATAAACGTCGAATAACTGGTCAAACTCGGTTGAAAATCCTACTTTATGATGTTTTTTCTCATATGTATCAATAAAATCAGAGCCGGAGCATTTTCGTGTGTATACCTAACGCTTTTCAGAAGACAATGTGAGGTTCCCTGGTGCGCAGTTGAATACTGACAAAAGAGCGGACCTGTCACTCCAAAAGCTCTCATTCGGTCTCACATCAAGCTAGACACCCCATTCAACTTCTACTTCCTGTTGACATCTAGTGGAAGGCGTATGAAGTGCATACAGATCCATAATATAAGCCAGTTGAATAGGCAGGCCCTGACACAAAGCCCATTTTCAGAATTTTAACTCTCCTGTTTGGAAGTTTGCTGCCAAATTAGTTCTGTTTTACTCACAGATATAATTCAAACAGTTGTAGAAACTTCAGAGTGTTTTCTATCCAATAGTAATAATAATATGCTATTGTATGATCTAGAACAGAGTACGAGGCCGTTTAATTTGGGCACGATTTTTTCCCAAAGTGAAAATAGCGCCCCTATTAAGAATAAGTTTTCAGGAGAATATGAGTCAGAGAGGAAGAGCGCTCAGTGTTGCGTGAGACCTCCTGAGGTGAACATCCCTGGGTCTTCTCTCTCTTCTCTCTTCTCCCCCCCCCCCCACCAACCCAACAGGCAGTGTAGTTGGTGAAGCATCTGTAGTTGAATCTCTTTTTTTGTAAGTATGTAGGTGTAAATGCGTGTTGTGATTTGAGGCGGGGGGGGAGGGGGGGGGGTAATAATAAGGGCTTGACATGCATCATTCTCTTTCTCTGCTGAAGCACGAGCACCTCGCACTCCGTTCTCACCACAGCTCTCATCTCAGTGAGTTTGAGACTGAGGCGTTTGTCAGTTCTTAATTCACAGTAGGGCCGTTTGAAAAAAAGAGTGCATTTGTAAGGTTACAATTGTTTTTCCCCTCTCCAATCTACACACAATACCCCATAATGACAAAGCAAAAACAGGTTTTTAGAAATGTTTGCAAATGTATAAAAATACAAAACTGAAATATCACATTCACATCAGTATTCAGAACCTTTACTCAGTACTTTGTTGAAGCACATTTGGCAGTGATTACAGCCTCGAGTCTTCTTGGGAATGACGCTCCAAGCTTGGCACACCTGTATTTGGAGAGTTTCTCCCATCTTATCTTCAGATCACTCAAGTCCTGTCAGGTTGGAAGGGGAGAGTCGCTGCACAGCTAGGTTCACTCAAGAGATGTAAGACTCGGGATCATGTCCGAGCTCTGGCTGGCCACTCATGGACATTCAGAAATTTGTCCCGAAGCCAGTCCTGTGTGTCTTGGCTGTGTGCTTAGGGTCATTGTCCTGTTGGAAGGTGAACCTTCACCCCAGTCCTGAGGTCCTGAGCGTTCTGGCAGCAGGATTTCATCAAGGATCTCTCTTACTTTTGCTCGTCAATCTTTCCCTTGATACTGACTAACCAGTCCTTCCGCTGAAAAGTGTCTTCCGTCTGGCCACTCTTGCATAAAGCCTAATTGGTGGAGTGCTGCAGAGATAGTTGTCCTTCTGGAAGGTTTCTCCTATCTCCAAAGAGGAACATTGGAGTGCTGTCAGAGTGACAATCGGGTTCTTGGTCACCTCCCTGACCAAGGCCTTCTCCCATGATTGCTCAGTTTGGCCGGCGGCCAGCTCTAGAAGGTCTTGGTGGTTCCAAAACTTCCTTCCATTTAAGAATGATGGAGGCACTGTGTCTTGGGGACCATCAATACTGCAGAAATGTTTTGGTAAATCTTCCCCAGATTGTGCTAAACCTCAATGGCTTTGGTTTTTGCTTCTGACATGCACTGTCAACTGTGTGACCTTATATAGACATGTGTGTACCTTTCCAAATCATGTCCAATCAATTGAATTTACACACAGGTGGACTCCAATCAAGTTGTAGACACATCTCAAGGATGATCAAGGAAACAGGATGCACCTGAGCTCAATTTGAGTCTCATAGAAAGGTCTGAATACTGTATAAGGTGTTTCTGTTTTTTTTATTTGTAACAAATTTGGCTAACATTTTCTAAAACCTGTTTCACTTTGTCATTATGGGGTATTGTGTGTAGATTGATGAGGAACATTTTATATTTAATCCATTTAGAATAAGGCTGCAAAGTAACAAAATCTGGAAAAGTCAAGGGGTAATAAATACTTCCTGAATGCACTGTATATACACTGCTCAAAAAATAAAGGAACCTAAAAAAACACATCCTAGATCTGAATGAATGAATAATTCTTATTAAATACTTTTTCTATACATAGTTGAATGTGCTGACACAACAAATCACACAAAAATTTATCAATGGAAATCAAATGTATCAACCCATGGAGGTCTGGATTTGAGTCACCCTCAAAATTAAAGTGGAAAACCACACTACAGGCTGATCCAACTTTGATGTAATGTCCTTAAAATAAGGAAAAGTGACGGCTCAGTAGTGTGTGTGGCCTCCACGTGCCTGTATGACCTCCCTACTACCGCCTGGGCATGCTCCTGATGAGGTGGCGGATGGTCTCCTGCGGGATCTCCTCCAGACCTGGACTAAAGCATCCGCCAACTCCTGGACAGTCTGTGGTGCACGTGGCGTTGGTGGATGGAGCGAGACATGATTGTCCCAGATGTGCTCAATTGGATTCAGGTCTGGGGAACGGGCGGGCCAGTCCATAGCATCAATGCCTTCCTCTTGCAGGAACTGCTGAGCACACACTCCAGCCACATGAGGTCTAGCATGTCTTGCATTAGGAGGAACAGGGCCAACCGCACCAGCATATGGTCTCACAAGGGGTCTGAGGATCTCATCTCGGTACCTAATGGCAGTCAGGCTACCTGCTGGCGAGCACATGGAGGGCTGTGCGGCCCCCAAGAAATGCCACCCCACACCATGATTGACCACCGCCAACACGGTCATGCTGAGGGATGTTGCAGGCAGCAGAAGCGTTCTCCACGGCGTCTCCAGACTCTGTCACGTCTGTCACATGTGCTCAGTGTGAACCTGCTTCATCTGTGAAGAGCACAGGGCGCCAGGGCGATTTTTGCCAATCTTGGTGTTCTCTGGCAAATGCCAAATCTCGCCTGCAACGGTGTTTGGGCTGTAAGCACACCCCCACCTGTGGACGTCGGGCCCTCATACCACCCTCATGGAGTCTGTTTCTGACTGTTTGAGCAGACAATGCACATTTGTGGCCTGCTGGAGGTCATTTTGCAGCACTCTGGAATGCTCCTCCTTGCACAAAGGCGGAGGTAGCGGTCCTGCTGCTGGGTTGTTGCCCTCCTACGCCTCCTCCACGTCCTCCTGATGTACTGGCCTGTCTCCTGTAGCGCCTCCATGCTCTGGACACTACGCTGACAGACACAGCAAACCTTCTTGCACACTCGGCATTGATGTGCCATCCTGGATGAAGCTGCACTACCTGAGCCACTTGTATGGGTTTGTAGACTCCGTCTCATGCTACCATAAGAGTGAAAGCACCGCCAGCATTCAAAAGTGACCAAAACATCAGCCAGGAAGCATAGGAACTGAGAAGTGGTCTGTGGTCACCACCTGCAGAAACCTCCTTTATTGGGGGTGTCTTGCTAATTGCCTATAATTTCCACCTGTTGTCTATTCATTTGCACAACAGCATGTGAAATGTATTGTCAATCAGTGTTGCTTCCTAAGTGGACAGTTTGATTCACAGAGTGTGATTGACTTGGAGTTACATTGTGTTGTTTAAGTGTTCTCTTTATTTTTTGAGCAGTGTATATCCTGTAAAATATATATATATTTTTTGCAGACTGCCTTCTTGAACATGTGAACCTTATTTAAAAACGTGTATTGGATCTGTTAATATGAATAAAGATGTTCAGTTATGAGCTCTGAGCTACCACAGAGAAATAAATATCCTTCCTGACTAGTCATGATGTGGCTGAGAGATGAGTCCTGATTGGTCTGTCATGTCACAGGGTTCTGTCTATAAAGAATGGGGGCTTTGCGGTTCAGTGCAGATATATATCTATATATCCATATTGCTACTGCAGATGTTTGGAAATATGTAGCTATGGACAATTGCAAAAGTATTGCTATAGCCCTCAAAGCATTACTTCCCTAAAAATATTTGGGATTAAGTAGAGAAGACTACTTTCTGGAGGAAAATGCCATGCTGACTCGCTGTGTTTACATGAATGGGTGTGGCTAAGGCTTAAGAGGGTGTGAACAATGCCGTAAACAAAGAACATCTGTCTATGAAGTGTGAAAAGGTCATTTTCCCGACTTACCTTCTTAAGTGGGATAACAAGTTTATCAACTTTTAAACAGAGTAACTTTCCCATGTTTCCACCAACTGCAGTGTATTATATACAATGTTGAAGCTCTGAATCTGTACTTTTCATGAAAAATAAACAAATCACTTATATTTGAGTTAAGCTTACGTACACCTTAGCCAAAAATATACTTTTACAATTCCTGACATTTAATCAGAGTAAAAATTCCCTATCTTAGGTCAGTTGAGGATCACCACTTTATTTTAAGATGTGAAATGTCAGAATAATAGTAGAGAATTATTTATTTCAGCTTTTATTCTTTCATCACATTCCCAGTTGGTCAGAAGTTTACATACACTCAGTTAGTATTTGGTAGCATTGCCTTTAAATGTTTAACTTGGGTCAAACATTTCGGGTAGCCTTCCACAAGCTCCCGCAATAAGTTGGGTGATTTTGGCCCATTCCTCCTGACAGAGCTGGTGTAACTGAGTCAAGTTTGTAGGCCTCCTTGCTAGCACACACTTTTTCAGTTCTGCCCACAAATTTTCTATGGGATTGAGGTCATGGCTTTGTGATGGCCACTCCAATACCTTGACTTTGTTGTCCTTAAGCCATTTTGCCACAACTTTGGAATTATGCTTGGGTCATTGTCCATTTGGAAGCCCATTTGCGACCACCTTTACTTCCTGACTGATGTGTTGAGTTGTTGCTTCAATATATCCACATATGTCCTTCTCATGATGCCATCTATTTGTAAGTGCACCAGTCCTCCTAGCAAAAGCACCCCACAACATGCTGGCCACCCATGTACTTCACGGTTGGATGGTGTTCTTTGGCTTGCAAGTCTCCCCTTTTTTCTCCAAACATAACAATGGTCATTATGGCCAAACAGTTTATATTTTGTTTCATCAGACCAGAGGACATTTCTCCAAAAAGTACGATCTTGGTCCCTATGTGCAGTTGCAAACCGTAGTCTGGTTTTTATGGTGGTTTTGGGAGCATGGCTTCTTCCTTGCTGAGCGGCCTTTCAGGTTATGTCGATATAGGACTCATTTTACTGTGGATATAGATCGTTTTCTACCTGTTTCCTCCAGCATCTTCACAAGGTCCTTTGCTGTTGTCTGGGATTTTATTGCACTTTTCACACCAAAGTATGTTCACTCCTAGGAGACAGAACGCGTCTTCTCTTCATAGAGCGGAACGACGGCTGCGTGGTCCCATGGTGTTTATACTTGCGTACTATTTGTTTGTTCAGATGAACGTGGTACCTCAGGCATTTGGAAATTGCTCCCAAGGATGAACCAGACTTGTGGAGGTATACATTTTTTTCTGAGGTCTTGGCTGATTTCTTTGATTTTCCCATGATGTCAAGCAAAGAGGCACTGAGTTTTGAAGGTAGACCTTGAAATACATCACAGGTACACCTCCATTGACTCAAATATGTCAATTAACCAGAAGCTTCTTAAGCCATGACATCATTTTTTGGAATTTTCCAAGCTGTTTAAAAGGCACAACTTAGTGTATGTAAACTTCTGACTCACTGGAATTGTGATACAGTGAATTATAAATTGAATAATCTGTCTGTAAACAATTGTTGGAAAATTACTTGTGTCATGCACAAAGTAGATGTCCTAACCGACTTGCCAAAAACTATAGTTTGTTAACAAGAAATTTGTGGAGTGGTTGAAAAATGAGTTTAATGACTCCAACCTAAGTGTATGTAAACTTTCGACTTCAAGTGTATAAAGACAGGGAAATCACATTTTTGACTGCACTAGGACTTTAATGCTTGTACAATAGGTGGATACACAGGGGTTTGATGAATGCAAGTAACATACTACATATACTCTACTGACATTGGCCTTAGCTTTGTTTATTTCTGGTGGTGTAGTTCTTATGATATAGAGAAGGACCAGGATTCTCTCGCTAGGTTACTATAAGATGCTGTTGCACGTTATTTATAGTCTGTGGTACCTTCATGGTACATCATATGACCTTTTTTACAAAAGATTCTCACTTAAAATAACATAATAAACATACCTTCTTCACCGTACTCTGTCAGGTAATTTTCAGAATCTTTGTGACCTTTTGGATGATTAGGAAAGTAAATATTATAGTATTTCATCTCCAACATTTTCTCAATAACATCTCTGATACAYCAGATACATGTTAGTGCATTTGGAGTCATAGCAGACAATTTGTTGAAAAGATTACCTTTGACCTTCAGGACAGTCGCATTGGTGAAGATCATGTATTTATTGAACATTCCACAGAAGTTTAGACCAGAATCAGTACATCCACCTCTGTGATTTTGAGGGAAATTATTATATTACTGATGAACATTTCCATATGGCTGAGCTGAAACTGTGTGATGCTGGACAGTTTGCTCAGAGCTGTACATAGACACGATGAATAGGGGCTCTGAGCCATTGACTCGCTTGAACCAGCCAACGTGTCCTGGAGCTCCAGTGACATTGGTGCACTGCAAAGTTACATTATCCGACCTGAAAGAAAGAAGACAAAGGTTTAGAAACAATTCCAAACATAGAACTTTCTGTTCACTTATGCACTAATACCTAAACCTAGTCTCAACTATAAATCGTAATGACTTAGATAACTTACACAAGCCATAGAGGACAAGAGCTGATACAAATGTGTGTGCCATTCTGTGTTYAGAGCTACACTGCCAGACTGTGAAGGAAGGAGTCCATCTTTAGATTAAAGTAATTTGTGATTAGGGGCGGGACATGGTGTGAGAGCCATAGCTGCATACAWTGACAACATATACTTTTTTCTTACCACCAACAACTAATTTTCCACTCTTACATTTGATTTGAGAGAGCTAAGGATAATATATTTTAGTTGTAGGCTGTATTGTRCCATTTTAAGTTGGTGAAACATACTCTTTATTGTAAATTTTAAAGTAAAAATGTTTAAATAAAAGGGTCTAGGTGACAGTTAGTAAATATTAAAAATATGTTWTCACAGTGATGACACCCAGAACAGTTGCATTGAATAATTGTATTGGGCGGGAGGACCCCCTGGTATGGGTACCTTTTGGCGGGAATTGGTGGTCATTGGCCAATAGGGGGCACTCTTCTGACTGCACCAAGTATATGAACCCTGAAGTGAGGAAACTGTTGCGGTTGGTAGGAGCATTGGCTTGTAGTCCACCTTATATATACCTTAAAGGGGATTGTCCTTTGAAAATGAAGATCATGCATTAGCTAAGACTTCATTCTTCATCCAAAAAAGTGACATTCTGAGCTTCGCTGCATTAAATTTGAAAAGCATTGATCATAGAAGACAAACACAATAGTGTCAGCCCAACAGGACACTCAGCTCTGTCCATCTGTCTCTTTTAATCTGGGTTAGGTGAACACCACAGGAGCACTTAGCTACCACTGGGGAAACCAGGAAATTCTGCTGAAATGCTAAATGACATACCGCAGACTATACAATGCATCTCAGAAACTAAATAGCTCATTTGAGAAGTCTTGTTCTACAGGGGTAGACTTTCCACAAAAGACACAGGTTTTGAAGAGGCAGCTATTAAGATGTTCGCACCACTGTGCAAATTTCTTCTTCTTGGACAAAATCGGTAAGTTGTATTTACTTTATCTATGAATGGTATATTCAATAGAACAACATTTCAAAAGAAACTCTGACATGTGTTAGGTTCTAATTCTCAGAGTTAAAAAACTCAACAGACACTATGAAAGCTTAATAACCTCTTGACGCTAGAGGTCAGATTTTTTTATATTTTTAAAAAAATAACGTTCAAGGTAAACGGACTATTTCTCAGGGCCAGATCGTAGAATATGCATATAATATCACAGATTAGATAGAAAACACTCCAACGTTTCCAAAACTGTCAAATATTGTCTGTGAGTATAACAAAACTGATTCTGCAGGCGAAAACCTGAGGAAATCTAACCCGGAAGTATTTTTTATTTTTTTATCTGTGTTTCCTGGCCCGTCTTTCTTCCATTTAAAGGGGTATCAACCAGATTCCTTTTCCAATGGCTTCCTCAGTGCCTGTGACCAGGCTTTAGACAAAGTTTCAGGCTTTTGTTTAGAAAAATTAGCGAGATTTTTCAAAACTAGTCAGGTGTCCTCAGATTAGTTCCTGTGTGCGAGAGTGTAGCGCTTCCATTTTTCTTTTTCTCTCTTATTGAGTAGGTTACGGTCCGGTTGAAAATATTATCGATTATGTTTGTTAAAAACAACCTGAGGATTGATTATAAAAAACATTTGACATGTTTCTACGAACATTACGGATACTTTTCTTTCGAACGGAATGAGGCTTTGGTTCTGTGAACATACACGCGCAACCAAAATGGCGTTTTTTTGTTATAAAAGTTATATTTATCGAACAAAAAGAAACATCTGTTGTGTAACTGGGAGTCTCTGTGAGTGCAAAACATCTGAAGATTATCAAAGGTAAGCGATTCATTTTATTGCTTTTCTGACTTTCGTGACCATGCTAATTTGGGGCTAGCTGTTGTAGCATTGATTGATACACTCACAAAAGCTTGGATTGCTTTTCGCTGCAAAGCATATTTTCAAAATCTGACACGATAGGTGGATTAACAACAAGCTAAGCTGTGTTTTGGTATATTTAACTTGTGATTGCATGATTATAAATATTTTTAGTAATTTTTTGAATCTGATACGTTTGGGAATTTTCTTCTGCTTTCAGGACCGGAACGAGGCTGTAGTTTTCTGAAATAATGGCGCAACCCAATGGCGTTTTTTTGTATAAAGTAAATATTTATCGAACAAAAATAACATTTATTGTGTAACTGGGAATCTCGTGAGTGCAAACATCCGAAGATTATCAAAGGTAAGCGATTCATTTTATTGCTTTTCTGACTTGCGTGACCATGCTAATTTGGGGCTAGCTGTTGTAGCATTGATTGATACACTCACAAAAGCTTAGATTGCTTTCGCTGCAAAGCATATTTTCAAAATCTGACACGATAGGTGGATTAACAACAAGCTAAGCTGTATTTTGGTATATTTCACTTGTGATTGCATGATTTAGAAATATTGTTAGTAATATTTTGCGCCCTGCAATTCAGCGGTTGTTTAGGAAAATGATCCCGCTAAAGGGATCCGTAGCGCAGAGAAGTTAACCAAGTTGAAATCTTCACAGAGGGTCAATACAGCTGCATTCAGACAAAGACATTTTTACACAAGCTCTGATATTTAACCATTCCTCATAGGCTGAGTCTCCTCCTACACATCTGTACAAACATCATTCTCTACTGCTAGGCAGGACACTAGTGATACAGGCCATAAACGTTTATATCTCCCTTAAGGTGACCTGACCCGAACTCAACCCCCCWCCATCACTAATCCAKGGCTCTCTCCCCTTATCAATGCCTGCCACATGTAATCACTTCCCTGCACTCAACACATTCCAAGCTTAATTGCAAACACTATATACCTTCCTCCTATAACCATTAACTTCTGGTGTAGACCCTCTAAACCTCAGCACTCCCTCAGTGATATGAAAAATTATATTTCATATTCTCAGAACTCAACAGTCCCCCATTTTGAACAATAGCTTCCTAATGTTCAACTTACATAAACTTGGAAAATACTTAGAAATAAACAAACAATGATAACAAAATGTGAAAAACATTTTTTGTAAATGAACAAACAATGACAACAAAACATTCACAGTGAGGTTTACAAACTCAGAGGCTTGTGGCCTCTGTTCTATGATCATACCTTACACAATCATATTTCCATCTCTCATAGAATACTGATAATAACATGTCCCATGGATCTGTTGACTTCTCCCAGTTCAACGTTCTCCTTCTGGTTCCTAAGAGAGTGATAGCACAAAACTTGCAAAGCAATGAGAAACACAAAACATAACAGTATTAACAATGTGGTAAGCTATACATAATTATACAGTATATGCATGAAAACCAAAGTCTGAGACCATGACAATTCCCACTCTCTCTTCACCTGACTCTATGCCTCCAGGAAACTTTTCTGCTGGATTCCACAAAAATGAAAGCCCTAAAAAGCCTCCTCATGCTTTCGCCCAGTCTTCCCCTGTCCGGCCCCAGGATGTGTTCCCGAGCCATGTAATTTTCACTTTGTTCCCCATCTCCTCCATTGCCACCTGATAGGCACGTCACCTGATAGGAAGTTCAGTGTTCATTAATAATCTGGAGGAAAGGTTCTCCTCACCCTTATTCATGACCGAGCCATCTCTCCCTGGTACCTTTCATTACACAAACACCAATTCAGTCTATGAAATGCAGACTCAGTCAGACCGGAGGCATCTCTCTGACATGAATGTAATGTGGCTGTTTGTTTTTATCACCAAGGCATCGTAAATTAACTGTCAGCTCAAGCTTCAGAGACCCAATTCAGAAGAACAGACATTGTGAAAGTACTAATATAAAAGTAATGTGATTAACATAATGTTGTAATTCTACAACAGCGTTCTCAATGGACATTGTTAAATCGGGGCTTCATAAATTCGCTCTGGATATCTGCTCCAATTTCAGAGCACTCTGTTCTGAATATGCCAGAGTGCAGAAKAACTGTTGAATTTACAATCACTCAACACCTGTTGAATATGGCTGGTGTGAGTAAACGTTGGGGGGGAAATRGTCAGAGTGAGGTATTCTCTCATTTGTGTYTGGAAGTAGCTAGCAAGCTAGCCAACTTTAGCCAGTTAGCTTGGGTGCTTGACTGCCGTTATGAAGTCAGAACGCTCAGATCAACTCTGTTTCTCGGCCAGAGCGTCCAGTGTGCGGGTCTAAACAGTCTGAATTTACGAACACACCCAAAGTCATAAGATGTCTAGCTAGTAATTTGTTATGCTAACAAGCTAGCAAGAGGCTGCCGGTAGACAGCCAAAACTCAACTGAGAGGTTACCATTTGTTTACAGTATACTAAAATGAACTAATAGTATATAGTATGTAGTATATACTCATTAAGTATGTAGTATACAGTATGTTCGTATGGGTATCCGAAGATAGCTTGAGTATGTGAGTATGTTGATAAAATGTGTACGTATGCTTTGATGGCAGGTTTGAAACCTGTTATCAAAATGGATATTGCAGCTTTAGTGGACCAACATTTTTCATTGGGATGAAATAGTAAAGGAGGTTTTGAGAGTGGAATCCAATTCTGCTCACTTTGCAGCGTTGCGTCTGGTTAATACGGTCACAGTGAAAGTCACCCTGTTTAAGTTGTGGGGCAATTGGTCATTGGAAAAGTGAGTGTAGGGGCAATAGAGCTCATAATTACGACAGGAAAGGTATTATATTTAGTGGGGTAACGGGAAGAAAGAATCGAAAGCATTACAGATACTACCTTTGTCTTTGAACATAGGTCCAATTACAATACCCAGATCATTTAACATGGCGACGAAAGTGGAGCCGATTTTGGGGTTGGATAATCCTTGCGAGAATCAAAGACCGTGGATTCTTAAAGGTAACATTAAAATTGGATGTATACATGGGCGAGAGCACGAATGATGTGTACAAATAGTCCAACTTAACTGCCTTGCTCAGGGGCAGAACGACCAATTTTCACCTTGGGATTCGATCTAGCAACCTTTCGGTCACTGGTCCAACGCAGGTGTGCGCAATGATGATTACCAGATGTGTGCAATGTGGGTTGCCAAGACCGGTGGTTAGTAGACAGTTGACGTCGAGCACCGGAGGGAGGGAGCAGGAGTAGGCGTGACAAATTGACTGTATATTTTCCAATCTGCTACGTTGTCAGAATTATTTTCTATTCCCTTTTCCTCATCCCTTTAAGCCATAGAGTTTTTCAATTYGTCATCTATCCATGGGGATTTGGCAGTTCTAAAAGTCAGTTTATTGCGGAGCGCATTCCTATCAGTAACCGGAAGTAGCAATTTTACAAACGCTTCAAGTGTGGAATCAGGTTGTTCCTCATTACACACATCACACCAGCAAATACTTTCCATTTCTTCGACATAGGAATCATTTCGAAACCTCTTGTATGACTGCTTATTTTAGTACCACTCTTTGGAACCTTGGAATTTCAACATATATATTATGATAACAACATCTGATGGGTGTGGATTCTGCTTTAGGGCAGATATCTGCCGCATTAGTAAATACCCTGGTTGGTTGACTGATAACCTGAACCACATTGCAGGCATCGGTTACAACTTGAAGCTTCAATTTTGAGTGGACAGTTTGATGACAACCAGTCAATATTTAGGTCACCTAGAAAATATACCTCTATTGATATTACATACATTATTGAGCATTTCACACATATAGTCCAAATACGCACTTTTAGCACTCGGTGGTCTATAGAAACTTCCTACAAGAGTAGGCTTTAGGTGAGGCCGATGAACCTGTAGTCATATTACTTCCACATCATCTGACATCAGATCCTCTCTCAGCCTAACACGAACATGACTCCGGACATATACAGCAACACCTCCTCCATTTGCATTCCTATCTTTCCTGTGTATGCTACAATCATGTATAGCTACTACTGCATCATCAAAATGAATCTTCGAAGTGTGTTTCAGACATGCACAGAACATGAATGTTTTCTGATGTTAGTAAATTGTCAATTACATGAATTTCATTATTAGCCAGATAATGATAATTTTGTGGGGAAAAAAAAAAGTTACAGAGGCCCAATGTGGCTAAAGACGGACAAGTCCATCTGGCATTTCAGGCAAATGCCAGATGGCCAGTCCATTATGGCTTCTGCAAACCATAAGAGATCCTACGTTTAGTGATCTACTTAGTACAGTCAGAATAGTGCCCCCTTTTGGCCAACCACCACCAATTCCAGCCAATACCTACCAACTCCAGGGTGTCTCCTGACCAACACAGTTATTAGATCAAACCATGCTGGGCATCATCATTGACAAAACAGATTCAGATTTTAAATATTTGTTGTCATCCAGACTTTTTCCCGAAGGTTATTACTTTAAAACTGACAAAATGTGGTGGATTGCAATACATTTGATAAATTCTGAGTATTTAAAATGTTGTATTCTGGGAAGCTCTATGATCATGATAAAATATAATTCTCTCTCTCAAACCAAATGCAAAAATTGAAAACCAGTAGCTTGTTATCAATCTGTGGTGTATGCAGCTATATGGTTGTCACACTATGTACCGCCCATAATTACAAGTTACTTTCATCTCTCATATTTGAAGATTCAGTCCTTCCTTAATGGTCTGGCAGAGTAGATGTACACACAGAATGGCACGTATATATGTACCAGCTCTGGTCCTCTACGGCTTCTGTAAGTTACTGTATCTTCAGTTCAGATTTTAATTGATTTGGTCTTTCAAATAGTCGTGACTGTGTCTAGGTGTGTGTGTAGTATATGTGTGAGTGTGCAAAATATTTTGTATGTGAACAATAGCTTTTTATTAAATCACACCAGATGTATATTCCGTAATAATTACACAGAAATGTGTGTTTATAAATCTGTTCTCTCTCTCTTTCAGGTATGACCCCTGTCATCTCGGTCTCTCTGCTACCCTCAGTGGTGGTCCATCGGGGGCATAATGTCACCCTGCAGTGCACTAATGTCCTTAAAGTCCCAGGGCACGTTGCCTGGTTCAAACAAGTCAGCGTCTCAGAGCCTCTGTGCATCGCGTCGATGTACAGCTCTCAGCCGTATGTCAAGCATCACAATGGTTTTCAGCCCAGCCATATGGAAATGTTCATCAACAATAGAATATTCTTCCTCAAAATCACAGAGGTGGATGTAGCTGATTCTGGTCTGTACTGCTGTGGAATGTTCAATCATTATTTCATCTTCACCAACATGACTGTCCTGATGGTTCAAGGTAATCTTTTAAACGATTTCTCAGCTGTGACAACTGAATGCTATGAAAGTTTGTGCTACAAGTGTGCACATAAAAGGGTTGGAAACATGGCAACGTTCAATCACCTTTTATTGTAGTCAGAATATTAAACTCTCCTATTCATCCAAAAGGTTACAAAGATTCTGACAAAGAGCCAGAGCAATGTCCTGAAGGTATGCTTAGTCTGTTATTGTATGGTGAAAATCATTTAAAACATCAATTTTAACCCATATCTTTAATCTGAGCTAATAATTGTTTGATTATGGTGTATAGTTTCTATACTTGTGATTCTAAATGATAATTTTTTGATAGGAAAGGATGATAGATCAATTAACCATTTCCCACTGGTTGTGATGGGTGGTAGTGTAATGGAACTATTGGTATTGTAGGAGAGCATAATGATGGAACCATGTACATCCTTTCCCTGGTTGTGATCCTGGGTGTTGTGACTGCTGTTCTACCTATAGTCATCCTCATCCTGGTCCTCAAGATGAGACGAGACGCAAACAGACACAACACAGGTAGGAACCCACTTCATGATAATATGGGACATGTGAACACTTCAAATGTGGATGTTTTTTCCCATGAGGAGTAAGTGTGCACATTAAAATGGAATGATCCATTCTCTCGTCTCTCTTTTATATCATTTTCAGGACCTGATTCTCAAAGACAACCACAAAATGATCAGGTAAAACTGATCAGGTAAATAGTGCATGATTAAATACTGAAATAATAGCAATTCAGCAATCGTGAAAATAACATGTTGGCAAATCTACAGAACCAAGATCCAGATACAGTGAATTATGTCGCTCTGAATTTCACCTCCAAGAAGAGGAAGATGGAGAGGAGAAGAGAGAAGGAGCTGGACACCCATGTAGTGTATGCTGCTACAAGATGACAAAGTGGAGGAGGATGGAAGAGGAGGAAAATTGGTTGGCCATATCTTTGAAAATATTGATTTGCCATATCTTAGAATACAAGTTTAAATCTTGCTCTTTTCTGTGTAGTTATATTAAATGTATTAAAATGTAAATCAATCAGTCTCTGCAGTGTATGTTTGTGAGTTGTACYTCAGGGCCACTGTAGCTCTCTCCAACTCAGTTAGGCCACACAACTCAGTGGTACAGGGTGTGGTTACAAATGAGGAGTTAGAAGTCAAATCACAACTGTTTAATGGCGCAGAGTAGTTGCCTCTTTTGGCCTCTCTTAACTTAGATCTCTGTTGTGTCTGTTAGTGATTTGGTTATTTTTTTATAGGGTGACCCTGAGGGGGCAAAGTACCCAACAGTGAACAATTGCATTGTATTGATCACTTCTAAAGACAAATAAAGCATTAAACCAAAATTGCCTTTATCATGATGTTATTCCCCCCTTAGTATTTCCTGTCTTGGCTTTGTACTGATCACAGCCCCCTATTCTGAGAAGCACCTTATAAGGAGAAAAGGATTTGGGTCTGAGGTAGAGGAGGGACCAGTGAGGGTATGCATCACTTCCTGTGGTGTGAGTGACGGGAAGAAGCAGCTCAGCGTAGAGGGAGACCTGCTGAGGTGAACATCACTGTGTATCTCATAGACTAACACTGGGGGATGAAATACCCCTTATTCTCTCTTTCTCTCTCTCTCCTTCTCTCTCTTTTCAAATGCCTCTCAAAGAAGGTAACCTATTGTTAGATGGGTAAAAAAAAAAAAAAAAGCAACATTTAATATCCCTTTGAGCATGGTGCAGTTATTAATTACACTTTGGATGGTGTATCAATACACCCAGTCACTACAAAGATATAGGTGTCCTTCCTAACTCAGTTGCCGGAGAGGAAGTAAACCGATGAGGGAATTCATTCTGAGACCAATGACATTAAAACATCTGTTGTTGGGTTCTGAGAATATGAAAATATACTTATTCATGTCACTGACGGAGTGCTAAGGTTGAGGGTCTACACTTGAAGTTAAGGGTTATAGGAGGAAGGTATATAATGGGTGCAACTAAGCTTGGAATGTGTTGAGTGCAGGGAAGCGATTACATGTGGCAGGCATTGATAACGTGAGACGGGTGGAGATCTTAGATACAAACAATGTCACTGAGGGAGAGAGGGTAAGGTATAACATTTACATTATGTCAGGATATGTTATTSTTAGCCATCAGGGWTCCTCTGGGAGGAGAAGAGACACAGGCTGGTATCAATAACCATGACAGCCTTGAGCTGGGGAGGAGTGAGCACTTTGGGGGTATAGGTCAGGTTAGATGAAGTGAGGAAGAACAGATATCACTAAGGTTCTGTCTAGCAACAGAGATGCGTTGGCTGTTCAGTTGTGGAGGAGGAGACTCAGCCTAGGAGACAGGGTTTAATATCAGTGCTTGTGTGAAATGTTTTTTTTTTGTCTGAATTACAGCTGTATCGACCCTTTGGGAAGAATTAACCTGTCTCACCCCCCGTTCCGCTAGCGGAACTCCTCCCACATTCCACTGAAAAGGCAGAGCGCGAAATTCCAAAAATKTCTTTTGAAATATTTAACTTTCACACATTAACAAGTCCAATACAGCTAATGAAAGATACACATCTTGTGAATCCAGCCAACATGTCTGATTTTTTAAATGTTTTACAGGGAAAACACAATATATATTTATGTTAGCTCACCAACAAATAGAAAAAAGCACAGACATTTTTCACAGCACAGGTAGCAAAATCAAAATCAACCAAACTAACCTAGAACAAACCAAAGAAACCAAGAAACAACTTAATCAGATGACAGTCTTATAACATGTCATACAATAAATCTATGTTTTGTTCGAAAAATGTGCATATTTCAGGTATAAATCATAGTTTACATTGCGGCTACAATCAGAAATTGCACCGAAAGCAGCCAGAATAATTACAGACACCAACGTGACATACCGAAATACTCATCATAAAACATTTCTGAAAAATACATGGTGTATAGCAAATTAAAGACAAAGATCTTGTGAATACAGCCAATATTTCAGATTTTCTAAGTGTTTTACAGCGAAAACACAATATAGCATTATATTAGCTTACTACAATAGCCTACCGCACTACCGCATTCATTCATCAAGGCACGTTAGCGATAGCAATAGGCACGTTAGCGTTAGCGAATAAACCAGCAAAAGATATTAAATTTCACTAACCTTCATAAACATTCCTCAGATGACAGTCCTGTAACATCAGGTTATACATACACTTATGTTTTGTTCAAAAAATGTGCATATTTAGAGCTGAAATCCGTGGTTATACAACGTAGCATAACGTAGCATAACGTGCTAACGTAGCATCTTTTTCCCAGAATGTGCAGATATTTCTATTAGACTCTCACCTATTCTGACCAAATAGCTATTCATAAACATTACAAAAAAAYACATGTTGTATAGGAAACGATAGATCCATTAGTTCTTAATGCAATCGCAGTGTTAGAATTCTAAAAATATCTTCATTACGACATAAGACTTAGTTATGGTAAGGGAATAACCAAAACCTGAGCGCAAAGCTACTAGTACACAGTTCGACAGATATATGAAATAGCATCACAAAATGGTTCCTACTTTTGCTGATCTTCTATCAGAATGTTGTACAAGGGGTCCTTTGTCCAGAACAATCGTTGCATGGATTCAGAACGAACTCTTTCCCTCTTGAATTAGCAAGCACACTGGCCATGCAGYGCTAAGCTCTCCAACGTCAACAAAGTCGAACAACGCAACACGCCGAACGACATGAATAAAGTTAAATAATCTAATGAAACTATATTGAAAATGATAACACAGCATGGTAGCAACACCACAAGCCAACATGGTTTCAACACATGGCAGCAGCACAACATGGTACAAACATTATTGGTCATGAACAACGATACATCACACAAAGCATCCACAACTGTCAGTAAGAGTGTCCATGATTGAGTCTTTGAATGAAGAGATTGAGATAAAACTGACCAGTGAGTGTTTTTTGCAGCTCGTTCCAGTTGCTTGCTGCAGCGAACTGAAAAGAGGAGCGACCCAGGGATGTGTGCGCTTTGGAGACCTTTAACAGAATGTGAATGGCAGAACAGGTGTTGTATGTGGTGGATAAGGGCTGCAGTAGGTATCTCAGATTGGGGGGAGTGAGGCCTAAGAGGGTTTTATAAATAAGCATCAACCCGTGGGTCTTGTGAGGGGTATACAGAGAGGACCAGTTTATAGAGGACTACAGAGTGCCGTGATGTGTCCTATAAGGAGCCTTGATGGCAAATCGGATGGCCGAAATGGTAAACAACATCTAGCTGCCCTTACTTGATGATCTATAAACTAAGTCTACTTAATCTAGCATTGGTAGGATAGTCATCTGAAAGAGGAGCGATTGCGATAGAGGAAACCAAGTCTAGATTCAACCTTAACCTGCAGCTTTGATGTGTGCTGAGAGAAGCACGGTATCGTCTGGCCATCCTCCCAAGTACTTGTATGAGGCGACTACCTCAATTTCTAAACCCTCAGAGTCAATAGGCAGTCAATGACAATAGCAGCACAACATTGCTTAGAATCAAGGGCAATGGTAACATAATTGAGAACTATTGAGGTTGCAGTGACACATCCATAACCTGAGCAGATACCAGATTGCATACCAGAGAGAATACTACAGACATCAAAAAAGCCAGTCAGTTGATTATTGACAAGTTCTTCCAACACTTCTGATAAACAGGGCAAAATAGGAATTGGACTATAACAGTTAAGATCTTGATCTCCCCCTTTAAATAAAGAACACGCACTGGCTACCTTCAAAGCAATGGGATCTTCCCCAGAGAGGAGACAGCTTAAAAAAGGTCAGAAATAGGCTTGGCGATGATAGGGGCTGCAACCTTAAAGAAGAAAAGGAAACAAACCATGAAACCCAGAAAGGATCTTAACCTGATCTTTGGGGGGTCAAGTTTACTGTATGTTGGGCATTTATAACTTGTGTTATATGTAACATAAAATAAAGTAAAAACTCTGTTCAAAGTCTTGCACAGCGCCCAGACAAGTAGAAGGGTCACTATCCCCAGAACGATGTTGGAGACGACCAAGGCTAGATCAGTAGGACTCAGATCAAATGGAGAATCATGCTCTGGAACTGCGGAAAGGGTGTCAGGGAATCCATATTGTATTCATGAGCACTTAGGAAGATCAAACAGTAAACAAATAGAACCAAAAGCTAAAAGGTGATATTGTATAGCTTGTTGAGTCAAATGTATGAGATCATTTGGAGGTAGGCTGTTTGCACGAATATATAGTATCGTTGGGGATATTTACAGATTAAATGGAATTTACCTCGGTCCCATTCCCAAACAGTATCTTCCCACATGAAGCCACAGAACAGTAGTAAGTCCCATTAGAGGCTGAGGTTCTTCTTGGGGAGGTTGTAGACACAGCTCTGTGTAGGAGACCCAGCCTCAGGGCTCTTCTCACACTGATCACTCCTGTCTACATGGGAGTAAAGGATTCCTGGATGGGATTCTCCTGAGCCATGTCTGAACCAATAGACACTGTGTTCTCCTACACAGGTCTCAGTTTGTATTGTACAGTTCAGAGTCAGAGTCTCCTGKCTGGACTGACTCAGACACAGGCTGCTGGAGTACAGACACATTTCTGGACCCTTATCCTGACAAGATCGATAAACGCATCGAATATCTATAATATTACTGTAGAAGTGTTCAAACTCAACATTTGTTAAATAAACATCTCATCTGATTAAGATATAACACCGTATAACACCATTGACACCGTATATCTGTAAATTCAATTTTACAAAAACGTACCTTTTACTATGAGAATGGCTCCTACTCCCAACTCCACCTTGTTGCCATAAGAGCTTCCACAGTAGTATGTGCCTGAATCAGAGAGCTGCATGTCTGAGATCCTTAGGTGATTCTTTTTTGGGCCATTTTCCACTGAGAATCGAGGGTTATCCTTAAACTGATGTTAAAATGTTGCTTTCCTGTCAAACTTAAAGGCGGTTGAGAAGAGTTGAAGCTTATCTCCTAAGTGTTGCTTGTACCAGGAGAAATGCATGTCCATGTGGCCTTCATAGAAGCAGTGCACAATCACTGTGTCTCCAACGTTGGCTAATATGAGACCACTGTCCTGAAGTATGGATGAGGATTCAGTACCAGCTACTACATCTATTAAGGAACATGAACAATATAGTATATTTGCTGTTACATACCCAAAATACAACTTAGAATATTCAAAGTGTCTGTAAAGTATTACATGTAATATCTCAAGCATCCATATCAAGGGCAGACATCTCATAAGCAGACATACATAAAAGTTGGACTTACCCATCTCTACAAGTGGAAATAGACAGTGTGATCCTCTTTGAAGGTGTCATCCTCCTCACAACCTGTTTTTGGTGGAAAAAAGTCCACCAATGTAGACAACACTTCAACAATGGAGTTGCAGGTGATTGGTCGAACTGGACCCATCATTTTTGTTGACGCCTTATTCTGGAAGAACAATCTCCTTCACATTGTTCAGAGTCACAGGCTGGACTAAATCAGACAAAGATTGTATTATATTCTTATCCTTATAGATTTAGTACAAATTTGGTAATAATCATTCAAGTTTGGCATCCCTTATTCTTTATCACTACAGCTACTGTGGTCAACATCAAGAGAATCAGTTGTGAACTTGTTAGGAGCATGCATGCAATGACGCTGTCATCCACTAGGGCTTCTATCACCACAGTCACTTCACTAAAAAAATCTCTAACTCAGGGTTTACACTCAATTGGATGGATAGCATCACTTCATATGATTTTGATATTGAGGAAGCAGATTCCTCTAGTCCTATAGGTGATACTAATACTTCACTGTTAAAACTGTTGTGTTTGACTAAGAACTACAGATCTAGTTGAAATAACCTAATACAAAGCTCAGTGTTTCACAGATTTCAGTTGACTATGTTTAGATGAGCTGCCTCATCAAAATAGTTGGTTTACGGTTGTTAAAATGGTCAACTTGAATAGCAAGTAGTATCGCCTAGAGTATGAGATAGCTAAGAGTTCTGAGACATCTGGCTGAAAACCACAGAAAGAAAGAAAGAAAGAAAAAGAGAGAAAGAGAGCGAGCGCGAGAGAGGAGAGAGAGAAAGAGCAGAGAGAAAGAAAGAGAGCAGAGGGTTATGTGTACAAAGCCAACAGGACCTAACAAAGTGAAGATACATTCTCATCTTGTGTTCATCACAGACCACAGAGTAACTGTAAATAGGTTGCTGTGTGTTTGAGGGCGTTAGCGGAATGATAAGAGAGAAAAACGGTTTAACACTACAAATTAAAGCTGCAATGTGTAACTTTGACGACCTGACCAAATTCACATTGAAATAAATATATATATAAAATCACACACACACACCTTTCATTGACATTTTCAACCTGTCCCTGGCCGATTCTAATACCTACATGTTTCAAGCAGATAGTCCCTGTGTCCAAGAATACCAAGTTAATCTGCATAAATTAAATACAAAATAAATAAATACAAAATTTCAGGAATTCTACTTACCCCTGCATCTGTAGAAGAGACTACTCGACATGTCAGAGAGACTGATCCTGAAAAGAAACACACAGAACTCATTCTTCCACTGCAGGTACATCTGTAGATGGTGATATTAAAGAAGAGCAACTTCTAAAAGGTTGTCACATACCTCTGCACTTCAGACACTTTCTCTGGTTCATCTTGTACATGATGCAAACAAGGACAATAACCAGGATTAACAAGTCAATGCTACACCCAGGCAGTACACCAAGAGAAGAAGGTCTGCCCTATGGCTTGTGGAGAAAAACATTGATAGAGGACACTCAGAATATCAAGTAAGTGTTCTACACAATAGATTAGTAAAATATTTAAAAAGATGCAAGCCATATCACCTACCTTGAATGTCTAGCTTGGTCCCGTTCCCAAACAGCATCTCCCCACATGAGGCCACAGCACAGTAGTAAGTCCCAGCATCAGAGAGGCTGAGGTTCCTCTTGGGGAGGTTGTAGACACATCTCTGTGTAGGAGACCCAGCCTCAGGGCTCTTCTCACACTGATCACTCCGGTCTCCATGGGTGTAAATGATTGCTGGATGGGATTCTCCTGAACCATGTCTGAACCAATAGACACTGTGTTCTCCTACACAGGTCTCAGTGTGTATTGTACAGTTCAGAGTTACAGAGTCTCCTGGCTGGACTGACTCAGACACAGGCTGCTGGAGCACAGTCATGTTTCTGGACCCTGAACCTGACAAGAAAGTGTGAAAGGCCGTACCTATTCACTGACGAAATCCTAGGCGGGACAGCACAAAATGAGACACAGACAAGTGACCAAAAAAAAGAAATAAAATAAAAAAGAGGTTACTGTATTGGGAGTTCTTTCAACTCTCCCAGGACTGAACAAATAAAGGCCAAGGTAATGGCTAACCAAACAAAATTWAAAAAATTAAAAATAWCAGTTGGCAACAAACGCCAATCCAACAGCTTGAGCTGACCCTATAACCGGGTCAGCTCAATCCTACTGTCCTGGAATTCGCCATAGTCTCCGGCTCATAATCACTATGTCTCTGCCCCTTCAGTCAGGTCCTTAAGAGAGCACAAACAATCAGTAAACTGGCCTCAGGTGAGCTCATCAGTAGTGGCTGTACTGCGGCCCACCTCCAGGAGAGGGTGTAGTCGGACCACTTGTTCCAGCCATACCAGGTCTCGGCGAGAAAGCGCATCCGCGTTCCCGTGTAGTTTTCCAGGTTTGTGAACCACCTCAAATTTAAACAGCTGCAGTGCTAGGAACCACCTCATTATCCAGCTATTGGTGTCCCTCTGTGCCGCCATCCACTTGAGGGGGCATGATCTGTGACCAGATGGAAACTTCTCCCCAGGAGGTAGTACCTCAGATACCCTAGCACCCATTTAATCTCCAGCGCCTCTCTCTACAGTAGCATAGTATTCGGCTACGTCTCTGGTCACCCCCAGCCAGTATGACCGGGTGAGTACCATCAGCTTTTTTCTCCAGTTCTAAATGTCTGCCCAAGACATGGGAGTGGGCCAAGTGCAGCGCAGTGTCTTGATATGAACTGAGTACTACAAATAGTTCGAACTCCCCCTCCCTTCTCCTACATATCCAATATAATAGGATGTGACGCATGTCAAAATATGGGAAACGTAACTCACCCTCATCCTGTAGCCTCTTCCCAYCAAYTATTGTCACTTCGGCCATAAGCCTTAGCACCTCTGGATCTCGCTTTTGGGCCGTGCGAAAACTGACCCATAAGGTCTTCGGAAAGGGAAAMTGCTGTAGCCGTCGGACGGTGTTCGATCTATGTTGCCGTCGTTGGTCTCCGTGCCAAACACCGGCCAGGACTCCTCTGGTGTGGACTCTGCGAAGATCTGTCGAAGCCGTTCTCTTTCCTCCTGCCTCTTATCCTTGCCTGCCTGGATCCCTCTTCGCCTTGGCTYGATTCCAGGGCACGTCTCTTCGAAGACCCGCCGCAGCCGTCGTGTGGACTCCTCATCATGCTTCTCCTGTTCCCCTAGTAGACCGTCTAGTCACCCCGTGTGTTTTACTTTCTTTCTCCGAAGTTTATGGCGGGCAACCGGGTTATCGGGTTATGTGCCAGGCCCATRCGGTGCTGTGAGCTCCTCTTCTCGTCAGCCCTTCTCATGCTTCTCCACATTGGGCCACAACCGGTGGAAGAGTGGCAAGTCACGACCGAGGAGGACGGGAACTGACAAGTTCGGTGACAGGCCCCTCACCATAGTGACCTTTCCCACAGGTGTGGTCWTCTTTACTCGGGCCCRGGGGTACCCCTGGACGTCGCTGTGTATGCATGATACCTTCMCTTCGCCTTAACATTGTCCAGTCGTCCTGTATATCCCTTTGGCTGAGGGAGACCATACTGCCAGAGTCCAGGAACGCAAATGTTTCAGTTCCGCCTATTCTCACCGGAACACGCCGGGCGGGGGCCGTCTTTACCTGCCAGCAGGGCGCTTGATGAGGAATATCCCTTGCCTGGGAGGGGCCAGGGCTCAGGTTAGGGGACTCGGTGGGCATGGGCTCATCTTTTTTCTGGGCAGTGTCGTACAATGTGTCCTAGGGCTTGACATTTAAAACACCGGTTCATGTCTCATTCTCTCCCTCTCTGGTGGCAGCTTCTCTCACTTCTTCTCCACTCRKAGTAGGGCTTCTTGTGCCGGCTTCCCACACCTACAAGCCTCCAAAAGGGACTCTGTAGCCCTAGAGTTCTCAATAGCCCTGACTAGGGCATCCAGTGTCTGGGGGTTGCTCTGGCTTATTGTTCTTAGTAGGGTAGGCGGCAGCTCTCAAGCACTTGTCAACCATGATTGTCTTCAGTAGTCCCGTAACGGACCGGGCGAACCCCAGCCAGCCTTTCACTAGGCGGACTAACTGGAACGCTTGTACTCTGGGTGATTCGTCATCCCTGTAGGTCCATCCGTGAAACCTCTGGGCTCTCTCRCAATGGTTCAGGTTATACCGAGCCAACACCTCTGCCGTCAACTTGTCGTAGTCCAGCTCAGCTTCTTCGCCAAGGTCGTAATAAGCCACCTGTGCTGGCCCTGATAGCAGGGGCCTGATCAGCCTGGCCCACTCTCCTTCAGGCCATCCGTCTTACCTGGCCTTCCGTTCGAAGGCCAGGAAGTAGGCCTCAATGTCGTCCTCCTTGCTGATCCGTGGGATCAGGATGTTCACGCTCGGTGTGGCTCTCCTGTCTGCCAGCCTCTCCCGTTGTCAGGTCCTGTTGGATTGCGGACAGTGTTTGACCCAGCTGTTGCCGCCAGCTGGGTCAAAATGGCCTTGATCATCTTCTGTCCTTCGCCTTTGCTATGGGGCGGGGGGGGGGGGATTCGATCAGTCTCTGCTTCTTTTGCCCGCATTCTCCACCAATGTAAAAGGCCATACCTATTCACTGACGAAATCCTAAGCGGGAGCACGAAATGAGACGCAGAAACGTGACTTTAACATTTTTTGGGGAGGAAACTGTATTGGGTGTTCTTCTTTCAACTCTCCACAGGACCATACAAACAAAGGCCAGGGTAATGGCTAGCAAAATATATATATATATAAACTAACAGTTGTTACCAAACACCACTCCAACAGCTTCAGCCGACCCTATTACCGGGAAACCTACTGTCGGGGAATTCACCATAGTCTCCAACTCATAATCACTCTTTCTCTCTGCCCCTTCAGAGAGMACAAACAATAATCAGTCAATTGAWCTCAGGTGAGCTCATCAGTAGTGGCTGTACTGCGGCCCACCTCCAGGAGAGGGCGSAGTCGGACCACTTGATCCGGCTGATCCCTCACAAAGGTTTGTAAGTCAGTAAATCTGTTCCCATCGTATTCAAAACGTAATGTGGGAAAAGTCCTCAAGATTATAGTTTATAGTTGCAGAACATTGGTTACTATTTCCTTTGTCTCTAAATTCAGATGTTGTACCTTTCACAGTGAGAATGAGTCCTGCTCCAAACTCCACATGGTTGGCATAAGAGTTCCCACAGTAATATGTGGCTGAATCAGAGAGCTGCATGTCTGAGATCTTTAGGTGATTCATTCCTTTACCGCTTTGCACTGAGAAGCGAGTGTTACCCTTAAATTCATGGTAAAATGTTGCATTCTTGTTATACTTGTAAAAGACTGATAAGATTTGAAGATTGTCACCCATTGTTTGCTGGTACCACATAAAGTACAGTGCCAGGTTGCCTTTATAGAAGCCGTGCAAAGTCACTGTTTCTCCAACATTGGCTGTAACAAGATGAATTTCCGAGGATTTTGTAGCAGCTAGAATACACACAGAAACATGATCCATTACTAACACAAATCCTTTATATACCAAAAAAATTATATTGATGAATTGCTTCAATAAAGAACCCGAGTGTACATCCCTTAAGCAGAGAAATATCAAAGCTGGACTTCCTCAAATCTACAAGAAGTGCCAGTATGTCCTCTTCACAACCTGTGTCTTGAGTGGAAAAAGTCCACCCATGTAGACAACACTTCAACTATGGGGTTATTGGTGATTGGTCGAACTGGACGCGTCATTTTTGTTAACAACTTATTCAGCCAACCATGGTCTTCGTTAGTGAAAATCTCCCATATAATCCATGCAAAGCGAACCAATGCTTACTGTATAGAATATTTTGTAGATGGTGTGTGAAGCATAGACACTTTATGGTGTCTAGAGGATAATTACATTTTGTTTTTTAATATTGTATAGTTTGCTATGTGGGCACCAACTGAATCAAATATGTCCAATACTGAGGCAGTGTGAAAATAGAATAAGTATGCAGTACATTTTCAAGCATACATTACACACACATGTACCTGTATCCTCTTGTTATTAAACTCAGTTGTGTGCCTAAGATAGATTTAGCCCCACCCCATGCAACAGTTACAGGCAGTACTCCTGATGACCTGTAGGGGGACTGTTATACATAGAACATGTCCTGATGTGTAGGGTGAACAGGGGTGGAGCATTACTGTGAGGGTATGTGGGTGAAACACATACAGAATGAAAGTCAGTCTCATTCCTGTCATTCATGTACTAACTCAAGTGTAGGCTACTAGTTGAGCGTTTAGTAGGGGTGTACCTCGTGGGTAGGCCTCTTCACTGTAGCCTAATATACATTAATACAATTTCTACTTTAATCTCTGTAAACAAATGATTGTAGTTTGAATGAATTAAACCTATGATATTTTAAGTGGTAAGATACAGGCTACATGGCATACAGTATATAAGTGGACTGTGATGCTTATTGTCATGGTTGTGAACAACATTGAAAGATTGAGAGAAAACAGAGTGACACCACATAGACATCCTGCTGAAAACCACATAGAGACACAGGGTGTGTAAAAGGCCAGCAGGCCTGTCCAAAGCGTAGAGACGGACTTGTTTTGTGCTCACAGCAGACCACAGAGTGCAGGTACCTGTAAACATCTCGCTGTGTGGGTGYRWSCATGGGTGGGAYTAGCATTTATCAGTAGGTTGKGTCKGCAGAAGCCCTCTTCACACATTCATACAGACATACTTTATGTACAGAACTCAAGAGAAGGAACAAGTCTATTTYATTCAGTATGTTGTTTAAATKTATATTTCTTAATGCTAAAATAAGCAACGTATACAGGGATTTCAAAAGTACAATTTAATCAAATGAAATATAACTTCTTAAACAAGGTCACAGGCCATTCATTTTTAAAAATGCAATACGAAACGACTCAGCAATCTCAATAAATACTTATTTTCAATACTTTGTGATGATATTTCCAACATTTACTGCAAAACCAAAGTCCATCGACATTTGTCTTAGATTGATCTATTTCCTGGTGGTATAAATGATGATGAAGATGTTCAGACAGGAGAGGAGAATATTCTCCAGTTCTTATGATGGAGAGAAGGACCAGGATTCTCATCTGTGGATCATCACAGTGACCACACTCAACATCCAGCTTGGTCCAGTTCCCAAACAGTATCTCCCCACATGAGGCCACAGCACAGTAGTAAGTACCAGCATCAGAGAGGCTGAGGTTCCTCTTGGGGAGGTTGTAAACATAGCTCTGTGTAGGGGACCCAGCCTCAGGGCTATTCTCACACTGGTCACTCCTGTCTCCATAGGTGTAAATTATTCCTGGACGGGATTCTCCTGAGCCATGTCTGAACCAGTAGACCAATAGTTATCCTTCACAGGTCTCAGTTTGTATTGTACAGTTCAGAGTCKCCTGGCTGGACTGATTTAGACACAGACTGCTGTAGAACTGTCTTGCTGTTGGACTCTGAACCTGAAAATAAATATCATGTCAGTAAATCTTATTTTATTTTATAATTTTTTTATTGTATTTTTTTAAACAAATTTTTCTCTCCAATTGGTAGTTACCGTATTGTCCCATTGCTGCAACTCCCATACTGACTCGGGAGAGGCGAAGGTCAAGAGCCATGCGTCCTCCGAAACACGACCCCGCCAGCACTGTGCACCTGGCGACCGTGTCAGCGTGCATTGTGCCCAGCTCGCCACAGGAGTTGCTAGTGCAAGATGGGACAAGGACAACCCGGTCGGCCAAACCCTCCCCTAACCCGGACAATTGTGCGCCGCCTCATGGGTCTTCCGGTCGCAGCTGGCTACCAAGTAATTTAACAGTTACAGTACATCAGAAGACAGGATAAAACAAGTAAATTGTATGTTAGTCTGATTCTCTATGATTCACAGAAACATCCACTAACTGAAGTGTAACACCCGAGAGTGCTTGTCTTATTGGAATCTTCAGCCAACCACTACATGACATGTTATTCACTCTGTTTCACTCTCTGGTTATTGTTGTTCTCATAGGAGGCAATCTATCAGAAGGAGGTTCCTCCTCTTTTGGTCTTCTTACAGAGGACCCTGCAGTAGTCTTTGTGCTTCACAAAGACTGTCTGATTGAGAAAGTACTGAGAATTCTCCCTCCCCCTGGACTCTACGATCTAGAATAGATGGTGCTGTATCAGACATGAGACGGTTAACACAGAGGGTTCAATTAGAGTTCATTGGCAGTTCCTTGTGGTTTGGAACTGATTTCAGATAACTATACACATATCCAAGTAAGTTTACGGCTGCAAACTGTCAGTGGCAACATTAACAAGTAAAGATTGTAAGAATAACAGTCTTACACCAAATAGACATCCTTCTGAAAACCACAATGAGACAAAGAGAGCAGGTTGCRGGGTCCTGTGTGTACAAGGTCAGCAGACCTGACGAAAGCATCGATAAGGCCCCATCTTGCTTAGGGCARACCGCAAGTACCTGTAAACTGGTTCCCTGCGTGTAGGTTGGTGTGAGTGGCATGATATCGACACGTCTGAAAGAGGATAAAACATTTCTGAGGAGAGATGACTTGAAGAAATAGATTGTGTGCCTTACTTATGCAAAGACTTCCTTGAAATAAATTCAAAAATGTGATATTTAAGTTTTTTATTTGTTTGCTAAAATGTATTTTAAAAACTGTATTAGCTTTGTCAGTATGGGGTATTTTGTGTAGATTGAGATTTGTGGCTCAGTTGGTAGAGCATGGCGCTTGCAACGCCAGGGTTGTGGGTTCATTCCCCACGGGGGGACCAGGATGAATATGTATGAACTTTCCAATTTGTAAGTCGCTCTGGATAAGAGCGTCTGCTAAATGACTTAAATGTAAATGTAAATTTTAAAAAATCCATTGTAGAATAAGGCTTTAACAGAACAAAATGTGGAAAAAGTCAAGGGATCTGAATACTTTCCGAATGCACTGTATATACAAAAGTATTTGGACACCTCTTCAAATTTGTGGATTGTATTATTTCAGCCACATCCATTGCTGACAGGTGTATAGAATTGAGCATATAGCCATGCAATCTCCATAGAGAAACATTGGCAATAGAATGGCCTTAATGAATAGCTCAGTGACTTTCAACGTGGCACTGTCATAGGATGCCACATTTCCAACAAATTTTCCAATTCAAATTTCTGCCCTGCTGGAGCTGCCCCGGTCAACTGTAACTGCTGTTATTGTGAAGTGGAAATGTCTAGGATGAACAATGGCTCAGCCGTGAAGTGGTAGGCCACACAAGATTATATAACGGGACCACCGAGTGCTGAAGCGCGTAGCGGGTAAAAGTAATCTGTCCTCGGCTGCAACACTCACTCTCAAGTTCCAAACTGCCTCTGGAAGCAATGTTAGCACAATGACTGCTCATTGGGAGTTTCATGAAATGGGTTTCCATGGCCGAGCAGCCACACACAAGCCTGAGATCACCATGCGCAATGCCAAGCATCGGCAGGAGTGATGTWAAGCTCGCCRGTATTGGACTCTGGAGCAGTGAAAMTTAGTTCTCTGGAGTGATGAATCACACTTCYCCATCTGGCAGTCTGACGGACKAATCTAGGTTTGGCAGATGCCARGAGAACGCTACCTTCCTGAATGCATAGTGCCAACTGTTGGTRAAGGAGGAATAATGGTCTGGGGCTGTTTTTTATGGTTCCGGCCCCTTAGTTCCATTGAAGGGAAATCATAGCGCTACAGCATATAATGACATTCTAGACAATTCTGTGCTTCCAACTTTGTGGTAACAGTTTGGGGAAGGCCTTTACCTGTTTTAGCATGGCAATGCCCCCGTGCACAAAGCAAGGTCCATACGGAAATGGTTTGTCGAGATCGGTGTGGAAGAACTTGACYGGCCTGCACAGAGCCCTGACCTCAACCCCATCAAACACCKTTGGGATGAATTGGCATGCAGACTGTGAGCCAGGCCTATCGCTGTACTGAGCTGTGTGTAGAGAGAGTGTGATGAGGACTGACAGTCATTGCTGGAGGTTAGAGATGAGTTTATGTTAGTGGAAAATCTATTTATTAAGGCAGTCAGAACAACACAGAGAGGTGTGAYACAGGATACAGCTAAAAMAGAGTTTGAGGCGTCKAAAAGTCTAAAAGTATTGAATGTACTCTGATTTGCTCAACAGACAAGTGGYGAGGAAGGCAGAATCCATCCTGWCTGACTGTGCCCACYTCCACCTATGTTTTTCATGTGTCATGTTGTTGTTTTTATGCTCCTCTGCTGCAAAACCAATTGCCATCTGGGACAAATAMATTTGGAACGTGGAACTACTTTTATATGCATATATGCAGTAATCAGGATGATTGTTGCACAAAATCAATTCTTTGAGTTGTCGGTCTACTGTATGCTCTTCCCTGCAAACCTACCAGTGAAATTGGAAACGTGGTGTTATTTTAAGGCACAAGTTATTTTAAGGCACGTACAATAAAAAAGTCACTGATAGGACTAGTGTGGAATACATCAAATCAATGCAAGTTAATAAAGAGGACAAGTTGACGTTTCAGTCCATGTCAGAATACACCGTGTCTCTGTCCATGGCGCTCCTCTGTCTCCCGGCCTTCCGCTTCTTGTGGACGATGTTTAGAGCGGCATAATGGAGAGTGTCAACATCTTGATCTTGAGAGAAATAGCACAAATATTCCAAATATTGGGTATTAGACTAAAACATTGCTGTATAGTCAAATAACACCTCTAAGAAAATGTATATTTTCATTGAATAAAACATTTCTTGATTCAGCAGCAGCTCAACAAGTGTTAGGTCTGCGTACCTGGCTAATAGTGGGAACTCCCGGAACTCTTGGATGAGGGTAAGTCCCTTTCAATCAAACACATGAATCAACATCATCATTCATACAATGAATGAACCCAGTTGTATGATAAAAAACATGTAATTTGCTCTGTACCAACAATTTCATATATTGTGCACAATGATAATTGCTTACCTCTGTGCTGTTCACATTCTCTCCTGGCCATCTTGATGCACAAACGGACAATGATCAGGATGACACACAGACCAAACGCTACACCCAGGCAGTACATCAACAGTGATGGAGAAAATACTACACCCAGGCAGTACATCAACAGTGATGGAGGAAATGCTACACCCAGGCAGTACATCAACAGTGATAGAGGAAATGCTACACCCAGGCAGTATATCAACAGTGATAGAGGAAACGCTACACCCAGGCAGTACATCAACAGTGATGGAGGAAACGCTACACCCAGGCAGTACATCAACCAACAGTGATAGAGGAAATTCTACACCCAGGCAGTACATCAACAGTGATAGAGGAAATGCTACACCCAGGCAGTACATCAACCAACAGTGATAGAGGAAATTCTACACCCAGGCAGTACATCAACAGTGATGGAGGAAA
>NC_036840.1:25437491-25438901 GCF_002910315.2 Salvelinus sp. IW2-2015 | reverse complement strand
GATGGAGGAAATGCTACACCCAGGCAGTACATCAACAGTGATGGAGGAAATGCTACACCCAGAAAGTACATCAACAGGGATAGAGGAAATGCTACACCCAGAAAGTACATCAACAGGGATAGAGGAAATGCTACACCCAGGCAGTAGTACATCAAGAGTGATGGAGAAAATGCAGGGCATTTTGCTCAACCAGGCATAGAATTTAATCACAGTGAAAGAATGTCCAAAAATATCAGATGTCAGAAGTCTGATTTACGGTCAATGTCAAGCTTGGTCCCGTTCACACAGAGGATAACTTTGACAATCACACTCAGAATCACTGCAGTTGTCAGGCAAGATAGAATGATGAAGAGGGATGGATTAGACTGATCATCCAACACATCTGAAACATGGAAACAGAGCTACTGTAAAATGATTAACTATTATTTCTCAAACACTTTTACCGAGATGCTAATGAGTGATATTGGCTTAAACGTTGAACATCTTCTATCGCTTCAAAAAGATAGATTTACAAAAATGAGAGCAAGTGAGTGGTATACTTTTGGTCTGTACAGCTTACCTTCGACATCCAGTTTGGTCTCGTCTCCAAACAGTATCTCCCCACATGAGGCCACAGCACAGTAGTAAGTCCCAGCATCAGAGGGGCTGAGGTTCCTCTTGGGGAGGTTGTAGACACAGCTCTGTGTAGGAGACCCAGCCTCAGGGCTCTTCTGACACTGATCTCTCCTGTTTCCATGGGTGTATTTGTATTTGTAGTTATCATGGATCCCCATTAGCTGCTGCAAAGGCTGGAAAGGATTACTCCTTCCAATAGGACAATGACCCTAAGCACATAGCCAAGACAACGCAGGAGTGGCTTTGGGACAAGTCTCCCGAATATCCAAACAATTTGTAGACACATCTCAAGGATGATCAATGGGAACAGGATGTACCTGAGCTCAATTTCGAGTCTAATAGCAAAGGGTCTGAATACTTATGTAAATAAGGAATTTCTGCTTTTTATTTTTTAGAACATTAGCAAAACTATCGAAAAACCTGTTTTCACTTTATCATTATGGGGTATTGCATGTAGATTGATGAGGGAAAAAAGCTATTTAATCCATTTCAGAATAAGGATGTAACGTAACAAAATGTGGAAAAAGGGAAGAGGTCTAATCTTTCCGAATGCACTGTACAAACAAAGGTGTATCTTGTAGCACCATACCCAAGAAGACTTAACGCTGTAATCGCTGCCAAACAACAAAGTACTGAGTAAAGGGTCTGAAAACTTTTGGCGGAGGATATACATTTGATATTTCAGTTATTTATTTTTAATACATTTGCAAACATTTCTAAATAACAGTTTTTGCTTTGTCATTATAGGATATTGTGTGCAGTTTGGGGTATGGAAAAATTATTTTAGCTTGTTTG
>NC_036840.1:25406689-25437466 GCF_002910315.2 Salvelinus sp. IW2-2015 | reverse complement strand
ATGTCAGGAGAGAGAGAGAGAGAGAGAGATGAGAAGAGAGAGAGAGAGAGAGAGAGAGAGAGATGACGAGAGAGAGACGAGAGAGAGAAGAGAGAGATGACAGAGAGACTGGGAGAGAGAGGACGAGAAGACGAGACCAGAAGAGAGAGAGGAGATACGAGAGCGACATGACGAGAAGACGAAGAAGAGAGGGCGGATTACACACTCAGTGCGCAAACCGTCAACCGTGATAATCCTGCCGTTTGTTTACGAATTTCTACTGTTGCAGGCGAGACGAGGAGAAGAGGGACTCAGAAGAAGATGAGGAGAGAGGAGAGAGAAGACGAGAGACGAGAGAGAGAAGAGAGAGAAGAGAAGAGAGAGAGATGCGAACGAGGAAGAAAAGAGAAGAATGTCATGTGAGACTCACCACAAGTCGAGGAGAAAATAAAACAGCTGGTCCCGTCTGTCACTGTCTAACCTCCCATCAACCCCGAGACCTCAAACACAAACTGCCTTTTTTACTGTCAGGCTCTCACTAACACCCCCTGAGATCATTAGTGCTATCGCCGACCTGGAGGCCGCTCCGCTACCAGGTGACGTGAGCAGGATCCTGTCGCTTCTATTATACAAATATGGCTACATGTCTCACTCTAAAAATTAACATACTCAATCGCAATGGTGCCAATTCACCCACAGAAGACTCAAAACCAACCCCGCCCTTGCTTAGGCCCTACCTCGTCTGCTCTTATACACAAGTCATGCCACTTAGCCGATTAAGCGCAATCTGCCGCGACACCCCTGTAACATCTGGTCGCCACGACATCACTGCACCCCCCTCCTTGCTCCTCAAGCAGAGACAGTTTTCCTATGCAGTCGACTAGGCGCCAGACGCATGTTCCAAACCTCAGCACCTCATGCAGTGCCCTCCACCGCCGCCGACCTCTCCTCATACCCAAAGGCCACCCCATCATTACTTCTGAGAATCAAGGGCTGTGAATCCAGTGCACAAGCCAAGTCCAGAGAAAGTAATACCCGGTGCGTAAACCACCAATGACAAACCCCCCCGATCTGGCCCCATCAAATTCCTTGCGGAGTTTAAATTGGTCTTCTCCTCCTACTTATTGTCTATACTGTGATGTATTTCACTCTAACCGCTAACTATTATACTGCCTGATTCCATACACATGCACTCATTTGTCTTCTACGGCTGGGTAACTTTGCAGTACCCTCCAGCAGTCACGGCCTATGAAGCGAAAAAATCCAAATGACAATCAACTAACACCCACACAATCATCCAGAGCTGTCCTAAGTAGAGGTAAGTCAAAAGCCAATGGGCAATGATTATCACTACCTCCTGAGCCGGCTCATTTGGTATCAATGAACACCAGTTAGTGTAATTCTTCTGGGTGCGCTGCAGAACTTCTTAACCTACCTCTCCTGAAAACTTCTGGACTACAACCAACACCACTCCTCTTGAGAGACCCGGACTGAGCCTTGGCAGTGAAACCTATATACCCTCCTTAGAAGTCTGGAGAGGTTAGTGACAGATCGGCTACCTTGAGCAGGTCCTTACTGGCAGTATGCCTGCCAACGAATAATCACTCCTCATGAGAACGTTAATTTTCTTATTTACGTGCACAATGCAAACAATTCTTCCCGAGTTTAGTGTCTACACATTACAAGCCTGGTCAAATATAGTCTATACGAAATTTAACAATACTTGCTGTATTCAAAAGACATATGGCCAAATGCGAACATTGCCTTATTTCAAAGATATGCCAACCCAAACCTTGCCCCATCCTCCTCCACTTTATCATCTTGGTCAGCCGAAGGCTGATACACCTTGAGCAATATGGGCGTATTCCCAGCTCACGCTTCCCTCTCTTCTGTCCCTCCCTGATCTGTCAAAAACAGTCTTCTCCCTACCCTCTCACCTCTTTTCAAAGGGCTCTAACCGTCAAAAATCAATCCGAACGGGAGCTGCTCTTCCTCCCGGGCAAGGCGGAGCCAGCCTATAGAGCTTCTAAGACCCTTTGCAATCACAGCCAAGCCTTGATCTTGGTTCTCTGTAGTCATCGGTTCTATTGACACAAGCAAACAATCGCTAGGATGAACATCGTCTATCGCGTGCTTCAAGCATGTGTTAACGTTTTCGGTTTCCTTAACTTGCTTACCCATATAATAAGTGCACACTGAAAATAGTACAAAGATATTTTTACCGAGTACAGTATTTACCTGATCCATTTTGGATGTCTTCGCCATAGTGTCACGAGGCCATGAAACAATCCGACTGTAGAAAGAGAGATACCTGATCACACGCGGAGTCAGCGTGACTTAGGCCTGGGCACAGAAGAGTAGTGGAAGTCAAAATCGAACTCACAATCCTCATAAGGTGAGATAACACTGTTCTTACTGATAGTCCAGTGTAGCGCGCAATCAGACAATATCATGACCACCATTACACATACTTTTAGAGATACCAAACATTTAAGAATCATCTAGAAAGTACGAACACCAGATAAATAAATACCTATCCAAATATATAATCACTGTGCATGAGATCGAGATACTATAAAGAATATATAAGAATAACTCGAAAAGATCGGATCTAAAGAGAAGACCAAAGTAGGGGAATAGAGCAGAAGAGACATCAATACGTGACCCGCCAGTCACACCGCAGTCGCACAACAGCAGAGATTCACAACCAGGGGAAGGATGGTACAATCGTTCCGATAGCACTCAATCCAACCATACCTACCTGCAAGACACCCAATAATGTGATCTCAAAGAACGCCTATAGCCCCCATTAAGCGCAAGCCCACGATTACCTAGCTCACCACATTAATAGAATAACATATCTCTTTCCAAAGTCTCCGCGAGTGTCATCCCGCCATCCATGCTCTGCAACATTCTTTGACCTACTGCTCCTGAATATCTGAAACCTCTTACATTTCCACACCATACATAGACCATTACAGAGAGTAAACAGCGGAACGTACAGAGCCATACCTTCCAGGATCTATATGGCATCCTGAGCGTCTCGTCTCTCTCTCCAATATATCTCTTCTGATTCAAGCCCCTTTAGTGATCACACGAGAAACGCACGTGATCTACTCAAACATATTCCTAGAAAGAATTCTAGCGTACACATGCTGAAAGCCACCTAAACATCTCTAGTCTCTCTCTTCCAGACGCTCTCTCTCTAAATGTGCCCCAGAGGGCACAACCCTTGTAGCGACGTCCCCACAAAGGCCCAAGCTATCTCTATGCAAAGCTCCCCAATATTCTTACACAGTTCCTAGAATGAATACTCTGAACAAGAATGTAAGCCACTCTCACGCAACTTCAAACCCGCAACATAGAACCGTAGTACATGGGCTAGGAGAAGATAGAGTCCGCTTAGTGTAACAATCTCAAAAATTTTCCCGGAAAAACATCCTTGAAACTTCTTCTATAACAGCCATCTAAAAAATCATATTCCACTCACTCCCTCACAATAACAGCCCTGCTTTACCAGCACTTGCACTTGACCCAGTCCTCCTCCCAAACAGAACCCCTTCCAACGACACCTCAAGCTCGGACTCTACTGAATAGCTTACAGATAAATAAGTGAGAAACCAATGTACCTTTTAACCAATGCCTGCTAAGTTTTGTTGTGCTTGTCTATCCCCACCATAGCTATCCCTTAATAGGGTGACATTCCCACTACCTCCACCCCAGTCGCTCTGTGGAATAAAACGTCTGTTCTATAATGACAAAAATAATAAATGTAAAAGATTAGTTGCGTGACTCTGGTTCTGGAGGAAAGACGATCTGTATTTGCTCATGCATGATCGTCTCTATACGTCCTGGACTGAAAATGAAATCAGACGATAGGAATCTATGACAGTGTTCCATTAAGTGCTGGGCTGCGAAAACTCATCTTTTGTTTGACTGCCTTGTAAACATCTGACGGTGGCTGATGAGTCTGTTGAATTAGTCCAGCTCCTTCTCTCTTCTCCTCTCCATCTTCCTCTTCTTGGAGGTGAAATTCAGGGCAGCATAATTCAATGCATCTGGATCTTGGTTCTGTAGATTTGCAAACATCATGAAMKAGGCTRCAGTTGTAATTTTCTGTTTCTAAATTGCTTACAAAATAATGTCACTGAAAATAGAGTATTTAACGATACAGTATTTACCTGATCATTTTGTGGTTGTCTTCGAGAATCAGGTCCTGAATATGATGTAAAAGAGAGATGAGAGAACGGAATAATGGATCATTCCATTCTGGTGAGAACACTGTCTCTTCTGATAGTCAGTGTGCAGTATGTCATGAAAACAAATTCACATTTGAAGTGTAGTTCACAGGTCGCATATAATCATGAAATCGGCTTCTACCTGTGTTGTGTCTGTTTGTGTCTCGTCTGATCTTGAGGACCAGGAGGAGGACGACTATCAGTAGAACAGCAGTCACAGCAGTCACAACAGCCAGGATCACAACCAGGGGAAGGAGGTACATGGTTCCATCATCACCCTGTCCTACAAGACCAATAGTTAAACTATACCCCATTAATCTAACAATTACTAGCTCACATTAAAGAAATGGGTTGAAATTGATGGTTTAAATGATTTTCACCATACAATAACAGACTAAGCATACCTTCAGGACATTGCTCTGGCTCTTTGTCAGAATCCTTGTAACCTTTTGGATGAATAGGAGAGTTTAATATTCCAGCTACATAAAAGTTGATTGAAAGCTAACTTGTTTCCAACCCTTTTATGTGCATACCTGTAGCACAACATTTCATTGCATCCAGTTGTCACAGCTGAGAATTGATTGAAAAGATTACCTTTAACCATCAGGAAAGTCATGTTGGTGAAGATGAAGTATTTATCAAACATTCCACAGCAGTACAGACCAGAATCAGCTACATCCACCTCTGTGATTTTGAGGAAGATTATTCTATTGCTGATGAACATTTCCATAAGGCTGGGCTGAAAACCATTGTGATGCTTGACATACGGCTGAGAGCTGTACATCGACGCGATGCACAGAGGCTCTGAGACGTTGACTTGTTTGAACCAGGCAACGTGCCCTGGGACTTTAAGGACATTAGTGCACTGCAGGGTGACATTATCCCCAGGATGGATCACCATTGATGGTGGCGGAGAGAACAAGATGACAGGGGTCAAACCTGAAATTGAGAAAACAGATTTAGAAACATAACTTTTGTGTAATTCTTATGGAATGTATATCTGTGGTGTGATTTAATAAAAAGCTATTGTTCACACACAACAATGTTTTTGCACACATATACTACATACACACCTAGACACAGTTACAACTATTTGAATGACCAAATCTATTAAAATCTGAACTGAAGATACAGTAACTTACAGAAGCCGTAGAGGACCAGAGCTGGTACATATATACGTGCCATTCTGTGTGTAGGTCTGCATTGAGAGACCATTAAGGAAGGACTGAATCTTCAAATAAGAGAGAGACGAATGTAATTTCTGATAATGGGCGGGACATAGTGTGACAACCATATAGCTGCATACACCACAATTTAATAGTTGGGTTGAGAGAGAGAATGGATAAGATATTTTAATTGTAGACTGATGTTTATCAATCATAGAGGTTCCCAAAATATGCAATTGTAAATTCTCAAAATGTATAACATTTATTTCAGTAGACCAGCTGGTTAAACATATTTCGGCCATTTTAAAGTAATAACCTTTGAAAAAAAGAGTCTGTATGACAGTATATATTCCAAATCTGAATCTGTTTTCTCAATGATGATGAATTGTATTGGATCTAATAATTGTATTGGTCAAGAGACCCCCTGGAGTGGGTAAGTATTGGCTGGAATTAGTGGTGGTTAACCATTAGGGGGCACTCTTCCGACTGCACCAAGTAGATCACTAAACTTAGGAACTCTTACAGTTGGCAGGACCCAGGGGCGGACTGGCCGTCTGGCATTTCGTGCAAATGCCAGATGGGCTGGTTCATCTTTAGCCCAACGGGTCTGACTAACTCGTTTTCTTTTGCACAAAATTATTATTATCTGGTTAATAATGAAATTCATGAAATTGAAAACTTACTAACATCAGAAAACATTCATATTCTGGCCATCTCTGAAACACAATTAGATAATACCTTTGACGATGCAGTAGCAGCTATACATGGTTATAGCATATACAGGAAAGATAGGAAGGCAAATGAAGGAGGTCTTGCTATGTGGCCAGAGTCATATGTGACTGACCGGATCGATTTGGTCCTATGTAGAAAAAATTGAAATGTTTTTTTGTTACATTGGAGAAAAGTAGAGACACAGAGCTACAAAATGGTATATCATACACTACAGTTGAGGAACAATGGGAATGTAATTCTTCTTTGAAAGTTGATAATCTTGTAACCTCACTTTTGAGAAAATGGCCCTTGAATTTTTAGTACACCTTCTGGAGAGCTCTTCTTTGTCTACACCCATTCAGCATCGTTCACACCCTCTAAAGCCTTAGCCCCATCCATCTCTTTAAGGATTCACATGTGAGTCCGTGTACTAAACAACCAAAGATTTAAAGACTAAAGACTGGTTTGCACTATGGGTGTGTTGATGAATTTAATATGGAGTGCCAGAGTGTGCTCTGGACGTTCGTAAACTCAGAGCGTTGTCAGATTGTCCGTTTGTAAATTCGGAGCGTTTCACTCTTGGAGCCTTCAGAGCGCATACTGGATGCTCTGGCCGAGGAGTAGGGTTGATCCGAGCGTTCTGACCAAACAACAACAGCCAATCACCCAAGCTAACTAGCTAACGTTGGCTAGCTTTCCAGACACAAATGAGAGCTGGTTGGCTGTTTTTATGTCATTCAGAGTGACTGCAACTGTGCTGCTGGCAGCAATTTAATTGTGCTCTTTTGCTAACCTTACTGACACCAGCCATATTCAACAGGTGTTGAGTGGTTGTAAATTCGTCAGTTATTCTGCGCTCTCAGACGATAGTGCTCTGAAATCGGAGTATATAGCGAGAGCAAATTTACCAGATACGTCAATTGACAGTTGTCGCAGTGACATCATGGACATTCTACTGAAATGGTTAATTGTATAGTGGAGTCTTTTGTTTAGACATGTAGCTAGCTAGCCAAACAATTAACCATAATCCCAACTCATAACGTTACTACCCTGCATGAATATTCAGGTAGCTAACCAACCAGGTTCAATGTTAGCTAGCTAACATTAGGCTACAACTAGCAGTGCAAATGGCTCTGAGATACAAATAATATTGCTAAATAGATCATACACGTAACTGTAATGTATCGACTTGACTTTATTCTTGTACTTGTACTTTATTCCTGGTCTCTCAAGCATAGCCTCCCTCCGTTCCTCCCGTGACTTCTCGTGCCCTGCTGGTATTGCATCACTAGGTGTCGCTAATACACTACATCTCTCCTCTCTTAGATGTTTGACTAACCATTATAAACTGCAGATCTATGCATTATAACATAGCAAAACACTATCTGGTACTCAAAATAAAGTATCTCTTGTATGCAGTATTAACATATTTTCCAACAACAACATACTGTAATGTTTACGTCTTTAAACTACCAACCACAACTCTGGTTACATTGCTAGAACTCTTTTGTTAGCTATGTTTATTTGACAAGAATTCTTGCCAGAACTTGCCAGATCTTTTCTGTGATGGCTAAGGGTAGACTGCCCTGACATTGAGACTGTACCGGAGATTATTCTGCTCCATTATGGCAACATGTCCATCTAACATAGTCCTTCATATGCACAACTTGTTGTCTTGAGTCTTTGAATGGCCTCGTCAGGTGCAGGCACTTGTCTTGGCAGTGTGTCAGGCTCTGCCCAGTTTGTGTCTCTGTCACTTCTAGTCCATTGTCCTGACTGTGGTTGTATCCACCGTTTCACAAAAGAATGTCGCATGATGCTCTGTGAGTCTTCTCAGCGGTCCGGATGTGGTTGCCAGATAAATCTGCCACAGTAGCTTACTAGTCCTAAGAAACTCCTTACTTCAGCAGCGTTTGTCGGTCTGCGTGTGTTCTGCACCGCTTCCACCTTTGACTGTGCTGCTCCGATGCCGTTCTTCGAGAGAACGTGGCCCATGAACTCCATCTCCGTCAGTCGCAATTCATATTTGTCTGTTTTATTATTTTGTATAGCAGGTGTTTGTGACTTGATTTACAATCAGTTTTATCTTTGCGCTGCACATTTTGGAGAAATGTCCATCTTTGCCACATTTTTTGCATTGTTTACCTTGTGTGATGGAACATGCCCGTCCAGTATGGCCCTCCTGACCACATCTGAAACATTTAACAGTTTGGTCATCATTTTGTTCCATTCCCATCTTGTTTTTGTTCACTTTTCCCCCGTTAAATTGCATTGACATTCATACTTTCCATTCTGGCCGCCTGCTGGTCCACAGCCTCCATTGCTTCCTATATCCATTCGAGCGGTGAGAGTGAGGTCCCTCTCGCACAGAAAACGTTTGCGCAACACATTTGAGTGACACTTGACAATCACTTGGTCCCTTATGAAATCGTCTTTGAAATCTCCATAATCACATGTAGCAGCCAGCTGTTTCAGTCTGCTCACAAACGTGTCCACTGATTTCCCCCTGCGCTTGTTCAACTTGCCTAAACAAATGTCTCTCGTAGGGAATGTTTTTTTGTAGAGTGAAGTCCTCGTTTAGCTTTGTCAACGCGATCTCATAGTCCTTGTCTTCCCCCATGTCATCTAACGTGGTGAATATATCCTGCACATCCTAACCTCCCAAGTGCAATAAAAGAGCTTGTTTTTGTGCTCAATCTTTGAAGCAACATCTCAAGAAATCAGTCAGGAAGTTAAAGCTTGGTCGCAAATGGATCTTCCAAATGGACAACGACCCCAAGCATACTTCCAAAGTTGTGGCTAAATGGCTTAAGGACAACAAAGTCAAGGTATTGGAGTGGCTATCACAAAGCCCTGACCTCAATCCTATAGAAAATTTGTGGGCAGAACTGAAAAAGCGTGTGCGAGCAAGGAGGCCTACAAACCTGACTCAGTTACACCAGCTCTGTCAGGAGGAATGGGCCAAAATTCACCCAACTTATTGTGAGAAGCTTGTGGAAGGCTACCCGAAACGTTTGACCCAAGTTAAACAATTTAAAGGCAATGCTACCAAATACTAATTGAGTGTATGTAAACTTCTGACCCACTGGGAATGTGATGAAAGACATAAAAGCTTAAATAAATAAGTATCTACTATTATTCTGACATTTCACATTCTTAAAATAAAGTGGTGATCCTAACTGACCTAAGACAGGGAAGTTTTACTCTGATTAAATGTCAGGAATTGTGAAAAACTGAGTTAAACTGTACTTGGCTAAGGTTTATGTAAACTTCCGACTTCAACTGTAGTGTGTGTTTACCAGAGACAACAATGTGAAGAACAACATGACCTGCACCGAAATCAGAATAGGATATAGGCCAGGGACCAGATGAAGTGTATTTTTCCTTATTGGGGTCTACTACTTTCACCCCTTGTAGTCTTGAAATATTAAATATGTGACCCGTTTCAGGAAACTAGGCGTATGTCGCGGGTCACTACCTCACAGGAGAGCCGTTTGAATTTAAACTTTTTGGGGGGGGCAGAAATGCCTTCGCAAACATGTGAACTTTCATTTGCCTTAATAACAAACGTGTATGCCATCTGTAAAAACAAATAAAATTGTTAAATTACGAGCCTAGTTGGTTTAACCAAAGTTAAAGAGAGCAACCTTCCCGCTAGCCATGATTGGCTGAGATAATGAGTGGGTTCGACATGCCAAGAGATGAGTTTGGATTGGTCTGCCATATAGCACACTTCTGTCTATTTGAGCTGGTCAGTATGTCTAGGTAATCCTCTCTTATGCTGCTTTTGTTTTTTTTATCCTGCATAAGTGTTGCTCTCCACTTTCTGGAGGACAGAGTTTTGAAATCAGTGAAATGCGAGTATGATAGCTAAGGAGATGGAGAAAACACCGGTCTCAGGATTACATCTTCAAACTAAGGGCAACCATGGCATCCAACAGGAGACGCGTTCAACTATGAATGATGTATACGGGTAAGATAGTCTAGTTTGCTACATTTTCAGATATTACACGTTTCTAATTTTGACAGAAAGAGCCATTTACATGGCTAGCTTTAGCCTGATGTTAGCTAGCTAACATTGAACCTGGTTGGTTAGCTACCTGCAGATTCATGCAGGGTAGTAACATCATGAGTTGTGATTATGGTTCATTGTTTACCTAGCTAGCTAGCTAACGTTAGCTGGATGGCTTGCTAGCTAACGTTATGTGTATAACCTTATTATTCATATCTCAGAGCTCTTTGCTTGGCTAGTTATAGCCTAATGTTAGCTAGCTAAAATTGAACCTGGTTGGTTAGCTACCTACAGATTCATGCAGGGTATTAACATCATGAGTTGTGATTATGGTTCATTGTTTACCTAGCGAGCTAGCTACATGTCTTAACAAAAGACTCCGCTATACAAGTAACCATTTTTGGGTGCCTTTGTAAATTCAGTCTTGCCATCTACTCCGATTTCAGAGCACTCTCGTCTGAGTGTGCCAGAGAGAGCAGAATAACTGATGAATTTAAGAACGCTCAACACTGAATATGGCCGGTGTCAGTAAACGCCAGCAAAAAAGTGTAATTAAATTGTTGCTAGCACCACAGTTACAGTCACCAACGCTCTGGATAACATGAAAACAGCCTAACCAGCTCTGCTAGGGCGAGAAAAATGGTCAGAGTGGGGTGTTCTCTCATTATGTGTCTAAAAGTAGCTAGAAAGCTAGCCAATGTTAGCCAGTTAGCGAGTTAAGGTTTCTCACATGCCTTTGTGAGGTTTTATCACTTGGATGTAACTGCTCCCAGTCTGGCTCATAGTGTTCTTATGGCTGGGTCTGGGAGCGGGTGTTAGGCAGCGTATCGGTTGCATTTTTTCGGGTTACCACAGTTCCCCTGTGGGATTGAACCTTGGGCTGCCTTGATGCCCGGCAGTGCGCAGATTGCCCATTTATCCGGGTTACCACAGTTTCCCTGTGGATTTGAGCTTTGGGCTGCCATGGTTCGTCAATGAGGCGACGTGTGAATGTGCATTATCAAGTCACAGCAATTGTCCTGTTTTTTTGGATTTGCAGTTCCTTGTGTGAGTTCAGGCATTCCAGACTCATGTGAGCCTTTTTGAAACCAGTAGGGTACTGCAGGTTTTCCTGTGGGTTTGACCCTCAGGGTGCCGTGGTTCGTCGACTCTGTTCGAGGCTATGCACTGCGAGTGTGCACTTTGCCAAGTTAAAGAAGCTGTTCGGTTGTTGTCGACTTGCGTTTCCTTGTACAAATTCAAACATTTCAGGCTCGCAAGGTAACTATTGTGCTCTGTGTGGCCAGTTTCTTATAACTGTGGTGTCTATGGACTTGGGCTGCAGCGTTTCAGTGCCCATATCCAAGTTCCAGCAGGTTCTGGATCCTTGTATGGGGTTCTGACTGTTCAGGTTTCTTGGGTAATTATTAAGACCACTTTTGGAGCCGGTGGAACCTCTGTGTGCTTGGGCTGCCATGTGCCTCCTAGTTTGGTACTGTCTGAGCCGGCTTGGGGTGGGATTGTGTGTCCCCATAGCATGTTATACCGAGTGACCGACTGAAAAGGAACGTACTGTTATGAATATAATAGCTGTGCCCTGAAGGAGAGAATGAGGTATAACATATTTTGGGCCCGCGCCATCAGGGTGTTTGAGCTTGCTCAAGAACAGTACTGAATTGAGGAAATGAATGCGAGCTCTGGTGTTATAGCCAGGAAGGCTGGGCTTCTGAGGGCGGGCTTTGCATTCATAGTCCCGTTGGGCGTGTTGTTTTGTTTTCTTCAGGTGAAAAGAGTGCATTCGGAAAGTATTCAGACTCCTTGACTTTTTCCACATTTTGTTACTTTACAGCCTTATTCTAAAATGGATTAAATTGTTTTTTCTCTCTCTCATCAATCTACACACAATACCCCATAATGACGAATCAAAAACACGTTTTTAGAAATTGTTGCAATTTTTATTTTTTTATTACTCAAATATCACATTTGCATAAGTATTCAGACCTTTTACTCAGTACTTTGTTGTAGGCACCTTTGGCAGTGATTGCAGCCTCAAGTCTTCTTGGGTATGATGGTACAAGTTTGGCACACTAGTATTTTGGATAGGGAGTGTTGCTGCACATCTATTTTCAGGTATCAATCAAGTTTATTTTATCAATCAATCAAGTTTATTTTATATAGACCTTCGTACATCAGCTAATATCTCGAAGTGCTGTACAGAAACCCAGCCTAAAACCCCAAACAGCAAGCAATGCAGGTGTAGAAGCACGGTGGCTAGGAAAAACTCCCTTGAAAGGCCAAAACCTAGGAAGAAACCTAGAGAGGAACCAGGCTATGAGGGGTGGCCAGTCCTCTTCTGGCTGTGCCGGGTGGAGATTATAACAGAACTATGCCAAGATGTTCAAAATGTTCATAAGTGACAAGCATGGTCAAATAATAATCATGAATAATTTTCAGTTGGCTTTTCATAGCCGATCATTAAGAGTTGAAAACAGCAGGTCTGGGACAGGTGGCGGTTCCATAACCGCAGGCAGAACGGTTGAAACTGGAATAGCAGCAAGGCCAGGTGGACTGGGGACAGCAAGGAGTCATCATGCCCGGTAGTCCTGACGTATGGTCCCAGGGCTCAGGTCCTCCGAGAGAGAGAAAGAAAGAGAGAAGGAGAGAATATATATATATATACACATCTCCAGAGATGTTTGATCGGGTTCAAGCCACTCCTGCAATGTCTTGTCTGTGTACTTAGTCTGACGTCCTGAGCTCTCTGGAGCAGGTTTTCGTCAAGGAACTCTCTGTCCTTTGCTCCGTTCATCTTTCCCTCGATCCTGACTAGTTTCCTAGTCCCTGCCGCTGAAAAACATCACCACAGCATGATGCTGTAACCACAATGCTTCACCGTAGGGATGTTGCCAGGTTTCCTCCAACTCAAGGTTGTAGAAACATATATATATATATATATATGTAGAAACAAGTCCACCTGTGGTAAATTCAATTCATTGGACATTATTTGGAAAGGCAAATAATATATATATATATTTGTCTGCCTTTCCAAATAATGTCCAATGAATTGAATTTACCACAGGTGGACTTGTTTCTACAACCTTGAGTTGTAGAAACATCTCAAGGATGATCAATGGAAACAGGATGCACCTGAGCTCAATTTTGAGTTTCATAGCAAATGGTCTGAATACTTATGTAAATTATGTATTTCTGTTTGCTAAAGTTTCTAAAAACCTGTTTCGACTTTGTCATTATGGGGTATTGTGTGTAGATGGATGAGGATTTGATTTTTCATTTAATCCATTTTAGAATAAGACTATAATGTGGAAAAGAGAAGGGGTCTGAATACTTTCCAAATGCACTGTATAATTGGTCCTTGACTCCACATAGTATGATATACATCATTCCCTCCTTCAGGGAACAGCAGATATAGTCCTAACTGTACGTTTTGTGCTGACCATTTCAGATGCAAAACAGACAGATATTGGGATGTGTTACTTTGCTGCAAAGGACTATGAAACTGTGACCTTTGGGAAAGTTGTGTTTTTGAAGTATGATAGTAAGTAACACAGAAGTTCAATTATATGTAAGTGTCTGTCTTTTTGTATGTGGAAATTATGAAATTCTTGTGGAAACATATGGAGCCTTGGTTTTCTTACGAAATGTGCAAATTCAGCATCTCATTCGGCAGCCTGTGTCTAAGTCAGTCCAGCCAAGAGACTCTGTGACTCTGAACTGTACAATACACATTAAGACCTGTGCAGGACAACAGTGTCTGTTGGTTCAGACATGGCTCAGGAGAATCCCATCCAGGAATCATTTAAACCCATGGATACAGGAGTGATCAGTGTGAGAAGATGCCTGATGCTGGGTCTCCTACACAGAGCTACCTACAACCTCCCAAAGAGGAACCTTACTACTGTCCTGTATTTGTATTTATTATGGATCCCCATTAGCTGCTGCCAAAGCAAAGCAGCTACACTTCCTGGGGTCCAGCAAAATTAAGGCAATTTATACAATTTTAAAAACATTACAATACAGTCACAGATTTCACAACACACTGTGTGTTGTGGGGATGCCACAAGCTGGACATTCAAGGTAATTTCTTTCACTTATTTCACCAATTTACCATTTATAGAGTTTTACAGCATGCATATGTGTAACCTGTATTGTAAGATAAAATGTACTATTACCTGATATTCTTCCAATAAAACATTAATTGAAAATTAGCAGATTGAAATCATGAAATCCTTTGGTTTCAGATTATGATTTTCCGCTGACTCTTACCACTCTTGCACTGGTTGAGATTGTGATCATTCTACTGTCATGGGGAATATGCAAGGAAAGAAACAGAGGACCTAGAGGTATAGAAAGACTCGTCATTTGCATCTGACATGCATATTAATAGCTACGAATCGACTTACTGTTATTTATGTTTCACAGTAATGTTCAACGATGTGTCCATGCAAGAGGAAAATATACTGCATTAGTAAGATGGATTCTATACTGTACTTGATGTCATTTTTTCACCTTCCATTTTTTAATCTGAATTGATAGATTACCAACAGCACCTGTCAATCAGGTAAACTTGGGAACATAATCTCCCCCCATTAAAATGATTAGATTATCATTATTTTTATTATCAGATACATTATTATATTTTAGCGAGCAGAGACCTGATCTGTAAATAAAAGGCTTCATAAAATGCAAAAAAATCTGATAATATCATGTTATCCTCACACGGGGCACCAAATATAGGTAAAGGTATTATTAACTACACCATTTGTTTTGGTCAGCAACCTTACCAATTCCTTAATTGGAAACGTATATATTTCTCCTTCTCATGAGAATCAAACCCGATTGCTGAACTACATAACGTTTGTTTTGGTCGATATCATCGTCATAACAAGCATTCTCTGTTAAATTCTCAACTAGAATTACAACCCCGTCCTTTTGGGCTGACACTACTGTGTATGTCTTCTATGATCAAATGTAATGCAGCCAAGCTTAGAACACCTTAAAGGTATACTATAGTGTGACTAAAAGCTAATGCTACTGCCAACCGCATGACTTCTTCAGTTCAGTGATCTACTTGGTGCAGTCAGAGGAGCGCCCCCTATTGGTTAACAACCACCAACTCCAGCCAATTGTTATCCACCCCAGGGGGAATGCCTAATAAAATGATTAGACCCAACTGTAATGGGTGTCATCACTGTGAAAACAGATGTTTTATATTTACTGTAATTCCGGACCCTTTGTTTAAATGTTAGTACTTTAAAATGGACAATATAAAGTATGTTTAAACTACTTACAATGTTCAATTCTGGGAACCTCTATGATGATTAACCAAAGTCTATAACTAATATCTTATCATTCTTCCTCTCAAACCAAATGTAAGAGTGGAAAATCAGTGGTTGGTGGGAAGAAAAAAATCCTCTCTGGTCATTGTATGCAGCTATGGCTCTCACACCATGTCCCGCCCCTAATTACAAATGTTTTTTTTTCTCAATATGTAATCCTTCCTTCATGGTCTAGCAGTGTAGATCTAAACACAGAATGGAAAGCAGATGTTTATCAGCTCTTGTCATCTATGGCTTGTGTAAGTTATCTAAGTCATTACAAGTTTATGATTCATAGTTGAGACTAGGTTTAGGTATAGTAGTGCATGAGGGAACAGGAAGTTCTATGTTTGGAATTGTTTCTTAACCTTTGTCTTCTTTCTTTCAGGTCTGACCCCTGTTGTCTGCCTCTCCTCTGCCCTCAGTAGTAGCCCATCCGGGAGATAATGTCACGTTGCAGTGCACTAATGTCACTGGAGCTCCAGGACACGTTGGCTGGTTCAAGCAAGTCAACGGCTCAGAGCCCCTATGCATCGCGTCTATGTACAGCTCTGATTCAACTGTCCACCATCACAATGGTTTTCAGCCCAGCCTTATGGAAATGTTCATCAGCCATAGAATAATCTTACTCAAAATCACAGAGGTGGATGTAGCTGATTCTGGTCTGTACTGCTGTGGAATGTTTGATAAATTCATCATCTTCACCAATGCGACTGTCCTGAAGGTCCAAGGTAATCTTTTCAACAACTTGTCTGCTATGACTCCAACTGCACTAACATGTATCTGATGTATCAGAGATATTACTGAGAAAATGTTGGAGATGTAATGCTATCGTACTACAGTGTGAAGAACAGCAGGAATATTTATCTCTACTAATCGTCCAAAAGGTCACAAAGATTCTGAAAAGGACCAAACGGAGCACTGTGAAGAAGGTATGTTTATTCTGCTATTTTAAGTGAGAATCTTTCGTAAATTAATTAATTAATATGATGTACCATGAAAGTACCGCAGAATAGAAATAAAGTACAACAGCGTCTTAAAGCAACCTAGACAGAGATGTATTGTTATTTCAGTTGCTGTTCCACAGATGAGAATCCTGTTCCTTCTCTCCATCATAAGAACAGGAGTTCTCCTCTGCTGTCTGACCATCTTCATCATCATCTACACCACCAGGAAATAGATAAAGCTAAGACCAATGTCAGTAGAGTATATGTAGTTACTTTTCCAAATCCTTATGTACAAGGGCGTCAGTTGGGTGTGGCAGGGTATCACAGTTAAACATGTAAAAGTAGGCTACAAAAAAGTAGACTAAAATCATTCTAATCCTGATTAAAATACAACGGCTGTTTAGCATATTGCCTGGCTGGCTTTAGGACCTTGCGGATCATTGCTAGGGGAGAAGCTGCCAGCCTGTGTGCCTTTCTCTCACTTTAAGAAAGCAGAGACAGTGCCAGACAGTTTCCTTTATTGGTCAGCCATTTCTTTGAATTTGATGTCGCATTTGAACTCGGCCATTTAAGCCTTGCCGCCATCTGTTTTATGCACCGGTTGCTTCTAAATTGATGTTGGCATAATTATCTATATAATTACTCGTGCCTACACAGAAATAAATAAAGTAATTCAAAATACAACACCAGAGAGCATGATTTGGTCAGAGAGAATCATCTTATTTAAAAAATGGGCTGTGGATTGTTTTAAGAGTGCAATTTGAGCAGTGCACGTGGCAAGACAAACAGCCTACCAAATTGCTTATTACTGAGTTGTGGCACTCAGTGAAAAGCTGTTATATAGGCCTAGGCCTATCACATAATTTTTAAATACAATCATAAGAAATACATAGTTCAGAAAGAAAACGGCTATTGCTGAAAAGAGAACACATTAAAAGACTCATCTGTCTCTACCAATTGAGCGAACAGTAGTTTATGTTATTGGCACTAGCGGAGGCCATATCCTCGGTGAGCGCGAGCATATTCACTGTCTTTATCATTGGATCAGTACCACTGGAAAGTTGTTTGGGGACAATCATTTCCTCCTTCAGGCTAGATGGACATCATATTGTACAATTTGTGTCTCCCTTTTCTTGCAGGCTGGATTAGATGGTTGCATTCAAGGCAAGGTCATTTTTAATGATCTGTTGTCAGTGTCAGCAGAGTAGGCTACTGATTTGTTTCGTATTAAAAAAAGATGTTGCTTATGTCTTCAGTCGTATAAAATGTAGTAGAATTGCATGAAATGTGTTTATAAAAAGGCCACATTTTTCCTGTGCAAAGAATGGAGAAGAAACGTCTCTGATTAGGCCTTCACGCTCAGGCTCGCATTGTTCCGAACTGTGTGTTTTGCTAAGAGTGATTGTGAAATGCGATTCTAGATGCATGAAATCCTTTAAATATAAAGGTGCAATTTTATGGTGAAAAAATATCTCCACCAAACTATGGATGTCGGCATTTGGAGTCATCCTTGTTGTGACTTGATAGCGTGTATTATGCATCTATTTCACATTGCACTGTATGTGCTTTTCCACTAGGTTTAAGTCAATTTATGATAAGATTGAGTATATAATACAGTGTTTGACATTGTATAGGTCGCTTTCAATAAAACATCATAATAAGGTGTACAGTGTTCGATTTGCCTGCTGGGTGGCAAGGAGGCCCACAGCTCCACTAAAACCTATGACAACTGCATGCTGTTTTCAAGGAATTCTTATATAAATGCTAATTATTTGGTTGTAATATCATCACCTCTTGAAGAGCATAGTCAGACCTACAAATGTTTATTATTCTATGCAAACCAATTGTGCACATTTAGCTCTATCATCAGAGTTATACAGCAAGTAACTGCATGCTTTTCATGATCAGTAAACATCAATTTATCATTGATCATTTGCAGTGATAATTAATGCCTTGGGTTATTTGCTTTTGTTTTTGCTGTTCTCCAAATAACATTTTAGAGTTGATAAATTGTGTAAAAATGCGGTAAATGAGGGGTAAACTCAACACCCCCCCCCCCCCCCCCAATACCCCACCCCACTTGCCATACCCAGGTTTAGCTGACGCTGACGCCACTGCATGTTTATGCACCTATTGAATAAGCAGTGTTTATAAGCAGCAGGATCCAGTTCAAATTAAACACCTCTCAGTTGTGGACTGTTTCGCCCAGAACCTTTTCGGCTGCATCTGGTACCTCTACATGAGAAAAACCTTTTTTTTTTAAATAAAAGCGATCAAAGTTTGTTCGAGTTGCCACCTCATTAATTCTCCTGCCCTCTAAAAAAAAACGTAATGCGAAAATGTCGATTTTCAGCTCGCGCCTGATATTCTGAGAATTTATTCAAGAATGAATTAGTGTTAGGTCGGCCGGAGTTTATGGTTACCGCATTATACCTATGTTTGAGACCAACACATGACCGTTGTTGTGGTGAGAGAGAGAAGCGTGGCTGTATCTCTCTCAGAGCTAGAATGAGATTCACTTTCTGTGGTCTCTCTCCCTCTCTCTGCTCTGATAGACATGGACCTGCAACTCTCATGTCTCCCGCATTGCTCTTCATKATTTATTTCCTTATAGAACCATAGCCGCGGTGAGGGTGCTGTAKGAGATGCAGCAACTCTGATTCACAGATTTTTTTTTGCCAATGATATATAATTACTTCCGGCTGTTCAGAAAGAAATCAAATAATTCAGAATAATACTCCAGGGGGGAGCCTATAATTTAGCCACTTCCGTCAGTTAACAGCATGTAGCCAGAACAAGCCTTTTTGCAATATTTTTTATACAATCACCGGAAACACAGGTTGGAAAGCAAATGGCTCCTGCTTAAAAGAGCAGACTCTAATCTGACTGTAGGCTACCAAAATATTTGATCAACTTCCAAATTGGCCTATTGAGCGAACAAGAGAAATAGTCTTTTGGCACGAGAGTATAGGCTATTGCCAGCAGTGAGCTGCGCATCATTGGGTGAGTCAGTGAGAGTGGAAAGCTTTTCTAAGACTATAATTTCCTCCTCATATTATACAATACGTGTTTCCACACACCTAGGTCTAGGCTATTGATGGATTCAAGACTAGGTCATTTTTATTGATCTCAGATTCTCAGTTTGTCAGTGTCAAAGTAGCCTGTCATTTCAATCATTTGTGCGGTATTAAAAAAGATGCTGCTAACGTCTTAAGTCATAAAATGACCCAGAATTGCATGCAATGTGTTAATAAAAGGCTAAATTCTTCCCATGTTTGCAACTTCTGTAAGCACCTCTACTTTTCTATGCCACTGCGCAAATGTGATGATATGCATGTGCTTTAATAAAGGTGCTTTATTACAAAGGTACCTTTCTTTTATCCSTTCCTGTACTTCAGAGCCCCGGCACCTCCCGATTTGCAACTTATGCACTGTGTATAAGCATTAATAAATATCACTGTGAACATTGATATTGACTGAAGTTGTTTTTTCATTAAGGAAAAGTGTTGGCAAATGTATAAATAAATTATACTTTTGTTGTTGTTGTCAAGTTACAAGGTATCTGTACTTTKTAGTCTTTTTGAATGCTTTATAGTATGGGAAATACTTGTATCTTTTTTTTTTCTTYTTTTTTTWWACTAATWKAGCAGCAGTGGTCTGGTGTAGTGTTTATCATCCAGATGAACAGATGWAGAGAGGTGTGAAAAGAACATGTGTGGTTTTGATGCACTGAGAGGTGTGGTGAGAGCTGAGAACTGAAGGCCAGTCTTCCTGTGGTGCAGTTCCTTTTATCTTTAGCAGAGAGAGAGAGAGTGACGCATGTTAAGTCTACCGCAATGGAAAATTACGTTTGGTCAGTGTCTCTGTCTCACATCCCCAATCCCCATAAAATCACCCACACATTACACATTACACCCAAATGCTTGACCAACCACACTGATGTGTTGGCAGGTGGACTGGAAATCTGGAGAGAGAGATAGAGATAGAGAGAGATAGGACATAAGGGCCAGGTCATCCCCCAGTGTTAGTCTATGAGAGGCCCAGTGATGTTCACCTCAGCAGGTCTCACTCAACACTGAGCTGCTCCTTCCTGTCACTCATACAAGATGAAGTGATGTGTTGCTCAATGGTCCCTCTACCTCAGAGCCCAATCCTRTTCTCCCTAACCCTAYCCCTAACGTTAACCATAGCCCTAACACTAACCTTAACCATAGCCGTTGCCCTAACCATTTTAGCTCATGATCAAAGCCTGCAGATCTGTCTGGGTGTCAGCCAATAACTAATAATATCAGGTCATCACTGTCTCCCTGTGGTTGATGCACGTATCACCTTCATAATGTCAGTTACACAATGAAGTACAAACTGCAAAAAAGGGGCGGAAGCTGACACCTACAGAGAACCTTTTCATACATTTGAGTCAAGGTACACCAATAGGGATTATTCAGGAATTTCATATAACTTCACAGGTCACTGTTCGAAGCAGGACTGATGATACAGTAGACTCAAAGACATTCTCAAAGAGAACCAAACAATTATATATATATGTTTTGATTAAGGACCAGAAGCGTACCACCCTGCAATCCACTGCTGGCTTGCCTCTGAAGCTAAGCAGAGTTGGTCCTGGTCAGGCTTTGGATGGGAGACCAGATGCAGCCAGAAGTGGTGTTGGAGGGGGCACTCTTTCCTCTGGTCTAAAATAAAATATTCTAATTCCCCAGGGCAGTGATTGGGGACTGATTGGGGACATTTCCCTGTGTAGGGTGAGATGTTAAATGGTTGTCCTGACTCTCTGTGGTCACTGAMGATCTCATGGCACTTACTRTAAGAGTAGSGGTGTTATTAACCCTGGTGTCTTGGCTAAGTTCCCAATCTGGCCCCTCATACCATAATGGCCAATGAATCATTCCCAGCTTCCAATTGGCTCATTCATCCCCCCTCCTCTCCATATAACTATTCCCCAGGTCATTGCTGTAAATGAGAAAGTGTTCTCAGTCAATTTACACTGAAAAGGAATAGCTTGTATAAAACACTGTCTCATTAGCATCTTGACAAGGCACTCTTCAAACTAAGGGAAACCATGGCATCCATGACAGAGAGGGAGAAGTGTTCATCCATGTATATGGGTAAGAGAGTCTAGCTAGCTACATTTTCAGATATTTACATTTCTATTTTGTCAGAAAGTCGTTTTCATTGCAAGTTAAAGCGTACTGTTAGCTACTAGATAACGTTAGCTGGCTGGCTGGCTAACTATTGTTATGTGTATGATCTGTGTAGTAAATATATTTGTATCTCAGACCATTTGCATTCAACCTAACTAGTTAGTTAGCTTTAGCTACCTGTAGATTCATGCAGGGTAATTATGGTTCATTTTTAGCTAGCTAGCTAGATGTCTAAACAAAAGACTCCACTAGTAAGGGTGTGGTTAGAATGGAGAGTTAGAAGTCAAAACACAACTGTTTAATGGCCGCAGATGAGTAGTTGCCTCTTCTGGCCTCTCTTAACTTTTACTCTGTTTGTATTTGTTAATTTGGTCATTTCAAATAAGGTGGCCTTAAAGGGCAAAACACCAGGCAGTTGATGATTGTATTGTATTGTATTGTAGTGGTCACTTATAAAGACAAAGTTAAATCAAAATTGGCATTCTCATGATGTTAGTCTTCCCTTTAGTATTTCCTGTTTTTACTTTGCACTGATCACAGSCCCCTATTCTGAGAAGCAGCTAGTCGCCTTTTAAAGAGAATGTGATATAGGTCAGAGATAGAGGAGGGGCCAGTGTGGAGRAGCAGCTCGGTGTTGCATGAGACCTGCTGTGGTGAACATCCCTGGGCCTCTCACAGACTAACACGGAGAGATGAGCTGGCCATGACTCGCTCGTGCAGTCTCTCTCTCGCTCTCTCTCTCTCACAGGCAGTGTAGTTGGTGAAGCATCTAGTAGTTGAATCTCTTTTTTYGTGAGTAAGTATGTAAKKKWAMYKSSKKKKKKRWTTKRRRRAWGGGGGGTCATAAATMAGGGGCTTAACATGCATCRTTCTCTTTCTCTGCTGAAGACGAGCACCCTGCACTACAGGAAGACTGGCATTCCGTTCTCACCACACCTCTCATCTCAGTGCATCAAAACCACAACCTCTTTTCACCACTCTTCATCTGTTAATCTGGGCGAAAACACCAGACCCCAGCTGCTCAAATAAGGTGTAGAGTATAGAGTGTTTGAAGAATACAAAAAACAAGCTAATAGCATTTCCCATACCATAAATCATTCAACAAGAGTAGAGTGTACATTTTCTCTCACTTTTCAGGGGATTTTTTTATTATTATCTCAATATAAAATAATTTATGGATAACAATGAAGTACCTTACTTTGATTGTTATAAAAAAATAAACAAAAATTACTTCATAGTGAAGAGCACGTTCTCAAGMAATAATTTTGCTAGGACTGTCTGGGAGTGATCTTAGTGTGGAGGGAAAAACTGAAAACTAGCTGAGAACTGGAACTCTCTTTCTTATTGGTCTATTAACTAATTTACAGCCWGGTGATGTTTCAAGSGAGGTCAAAGCTCCTTCCCACCAAAACTGACTGATATTTCAGGAGCTCTTTTTAAACAGCTCTTACACTAAAAGGACATTATATAATTTTCACAATTACACAGTATTATTCCAACCTCATAGTGTGGAAATATGTGACCGGTTACAGAAACTGAGGTGCTTGACGCCAGTTCTTAATTCACAGTGGGGCCGTTTGAAAATATACAGTGCGGAAAGTGGAAAAGTGTTCAGACCCCTTGACTTTTACAGCCTTATTCTAAAATGGATGAAATTATTTTTTTCTCCCTCTCCAATCTACACACAATACCCCATAATGACAAAGCAAAAACAGTTTTTTAGAAATGTTTGCAAATGTATAAAAAATACTAAACTGAAATATCACAATCACATAAGTATTCAGACCCTTTACTCAGTACTTTGTTGAAGRACCTTTGGCAGCGATTACAGCCTCAAGTCTTCTTGGGTATGACACTACAAGCATGGCACACCTGTATTTGGGGAGTTTCTCTCATTCTTCTCTGTAGATCCACTCAAGCTCTGTCAGGTTGAAAGGGGAGGGTCACTCCAGAGATGTTCGATCAGGTTCAAGTCCGGGCTCTGACTGGGCCACTCAAGGACATTCAGAGACTTGTCCTGAAGCCACTCCTGCGTTGTCTTGGCTGTGGGCTTAGTGGTGTTGTCCTGTTGGAAGGTGAATGTTCACACAAGTCTGAGGTCCTGAGCGCTCTGGAGCAGGTTTTCATCAAGGATCTCKCTGTACTTTTCTCTGTTCATYTTTCCCTCGATCCTGACTAGTCTCCCAGTCCCTGATGCTGAAAAACATCCCCACAGCATGACGCTGTTTAGCTGTCCTAAGTAAAGTATCTAGAAAAGCGAATTTAAGTGGGACCATTCTACTACTCTTTTCAAACCATCRTATTCCACAACTCGCATCACCCCACTGGGAACCATCGACACACCTGGCTAGCCTATCTTCAAAGAATTATCTTCCAGARCGAATGGAAGGAGAATAAACTTGTAGTTCTTTTYAGGACTACATGACAAGTCTCTGGATACCGGATGACTGCAGGGGAGAACAACAGAGAAACCCCTTTTGGACAATCAGAGCCTTACAAGCATGGCGTGAAAAGGCCCAAACCCCCCTTTCCAAGGCGTCCCCGTTCCCGAGAAGAACCAAGGCATTTTTACGTAAATAAATTCATGATTTCTTACTCCAAGCGGGTTGCGGTTCGTATAGGAGTACTATAAGTATAGGAGTACTATAAGTGAGAGTAGTTTCTAAAACGTACCAGCGATACGTGTCTCTGTCCCTCTCTCTCGCCCTCTCCATGTCTTTTGTAACAAGCAGCCATATTGTTGTCAGTCCGCTAGGGACCTGTTTTTAATRTATTAAGTATGTATGTTTATCCTGTGTTACCATTTAGTTAGCTAGTAAATAAATAATTAARCCAATTTGTGTAGAACTGAATCATAAGTAAGGTTCTGKTTTTTGAGGATGAAAGGAGACTGTTCAGRATGATGATATGATACGAGGTTATGATTAATACGTTGACTGTTTATAGATGTGATAGGTAAAGACCTTTAGAGTTTAATTCAGGAGATGGTAGCTCTTTAAAGTACCGATCTCGTGGTGCCACAGGTCCTRATGAGTTAATTGTTGCAAGATTAATTTAATCGGTCACCTCCCTGACCAAGGCCCTTCTTCCCCGATTACTCAGTTTGGCCGGGCGGTTCAAGTCTTGGTGGTTCCAAACTTCTTCCATTTATGAATGATGGAGGCCACTATGTTCTTGGGGACCTTCAATGCTGCAGACATTTTTTGGTACCCTTCCCCAGATCTGTGCCTCGACCACATGGCTTGGTTTTTGCTCTGACATGCACCGTTAATTGTGGATCTTMTATAGACAGGTGTTTGCCTTTCCAGATCATGTCCAATCAATTGAATTTACCACAGGTGGACTCCAATCAAGTTGTAGAAATATCTCAAGGATGATCATTGGTAACAGGATGCATCTGAGCTCAATTTTGAGTCTCATAGCAAAGGGTCTGAATACTTATGTAAATAAGTTATTTCTGTTTTTGTTTTTTTATACATTTGCAAAAATGTCTAAAAACCTATTTTCACTTTGTAAATTTGGAGTTGTGTATATATTGATGAGGAATGTTTTTTTTATATTTAATCCATTTTAGAATAAGGCTGTAACGTAACAACATTTGGAAAAAGTCAAGGGCTCTGAATATTTCCCAAATGCACTGTTTATATATTTGTGACTCACCACCTGGATGCGGTCTTATGGAGCAAAATATGAAATGGTGTTTTTTACATTGGATAAAAGTAGAGACTCAGAGCTACAAAATGGTATATCATATACTGCATTTTTGAAGAACAATGGGAAAGTAATTCTGCTTTGAAAGTTGATCAACTTGAAAACCCACTTTTCAGAAAATGGCCTTTGAATRTTTTGGTATCTAGTGAAGAGCACTTCTTTGTCTACACCCATTCAGCATCGTTCACACCCTCTTAAGCTTTAGCCCCACCCATCTCGTTTCGCTCTCGGAGCGTTCAGAGCGCACATTTGACGCTCTGGCCGATGACTTGTTTACCTATGGAWAACATGAAAACAGCCTAACCAGCTCTGCTTGCAAAATTTTCATTACGCTTTTTTTCAGACGTTACCTGACACTGTCCATATTCAACGGGTGTTGWACCCTTTAGCTTAAGACARGTAGCTAGCTAGGTAAACAATGAACCTAGCTRGGTAAACAACGTGTAAGGTCACACACGTTATGTCACGTAAGCTAACAAGCCAGCCAGCTAAYGTTAGCTAGTTAAACCTTTCATSCGTGAGTTCCRAAWATCTCCARCAGTCGCCCCAGCGTGAATTTTTTTTATGCCAGTGGTGTTAGAACGTTCTCTCCATTCCAGAATGGGATTGTTACGCAACAGTACATTTAATCCGCACTGCCGTCAAACCAAGGCAYGCAGCCTRTTTTTATTTATAGGCTATTTTCAACTTGTCAATTTCAAATTATTTTCTAACAAGTTTTTYATTTTCTAAGAACAGTTTCAATTMAGTTGTGTTCTGCCTCATTCATTCACATAAAAGTAGTCATTTTTACTTTTGCGGACCAATAAATATTTTTGACATTTCTGACCCGGACAAAATTCCACAAACACTTGACAATTGTTTGTGCAGTTCAAGTCTGCAGACTTTTGCTCATCTCCCATCCTGCACACACGTGTTCACATCTTCCRTCTGTTGCCTGCATCGCAGTCATAGTTGTTTTCGTTACCAATAATAACTTTGGAAATGTATGCGTTTCTATMAAAGTAAGTGACTTATTRCGTTATAATAGTTTCTGTATGTCGTGTTATGTCGTTTCTACTGTAGCATAATATTTTTGTGTATATTCCTTATAACCGCGAGGTAACGTTGCTCATTTCATAAACTTTATGGTGTTATACTCAATACTTAGGTAGCTAGCTACATTCTTCTATTAGCTCTGGAAAACAATGATAATTGCATCAGAGAAGTATTAGCATCTGTTGTATTTTGAAGCTACCCTGGCCTTATGACTCCCAAGTGGCGCAGCTGTCTAAGGCACAGCGTCTCAGTGCTAGAAGCGTCACTACAGACTGCGTTCCTATCAAAGTAAGTGCCTTATTACGTTATAATAGTTTCTGTATGTTGTGTTATGTCGTTTCTACTGTAGCTAGCATAATATATTTGTGTATATTCCTTTTAACCGTGGACACGCGAGGTAACGTTACTAATTTCATAACCTTTATGGTGTTATACTCAATCGTGCTTATGTAGCTAGCTACATTCTTCTATAAGCTCTGTAAAACTATGCGAATTGTGTGAGAGAAGTATTGGCTTGTTGTATTTTGAAGCTACCCTGGATTTTTTTTTAAATATCTTCTTATACCACTTGGTCGTTTTCTGAGTGCATTACACAAAGCTGTTTATCATGTCCGCCTTATCCTCTGCCCCCATTTTGAGGTTAAAGTCAAGCACACAGTCTGATTTGATTTTTCTCTCTCCCGTCAGATGGTCCACCTTCCCTGTGGTCGACATGGTTGCTGTTTGGACAGTGGAGAGGACATGGACGTCTCGTTTGTCATGCCACTTTACTGCCAGCTGTTGACATTTCTTATTTTGTATAACGGGTCATTTAGGATGGTAGTAGCATTGCTGATGAAATGCAGTCATCGCAGCAGAACTAGGAAGCAGGCTTGTGAAAAGAGGGTGGCAAAGAAAGGAGTTGCAAACATAGGATCTGTGCTCCAGTATTATCTTAGGGAGTTCTTCTCCTCTTCATGAGAAGGACTGTCATCAGGAAGGTATACATTTCACTAATTGTGGTTGTCCCCCCCACTCCTGGCTTTCTCTTCTCCTGTAGCTCCAAGGCATAGTGATTGGTCTTCTCTACTATGTCTCCCACCAGCTCCTCTGTCAGAAACAACTTGAAGCACTCAGTTGGAAATGGCAAAAGGGGTGTTGCACTCCAGACTGGGACTCATCAAAGCAAACAGCAGGGCCAGGAGGGGTGAAATGGCTGGCGGCCTTCCAGCTATCACAGAACTCCTGTACTTCATCCACTGTCGGTCTGCTCCATCACACCAGCATCTTCAAAGGGACTGGGACTTTGTCAGTGGACAAGGGATCCTCAGATTCAGGGTTCTCAAAGGCTACAAGGTGTGGGGCAGCTCCTCACTGTCACTGTCAGAATTTGATTCCTGAGTTTCATACTCAGACTCATTGTCAGAATTTTATAAAAATCTCCCAGATTTTCCACATTTGTGAGTTGTCTCTTTTGAAAGACATTGCTAGCTACAGCTAGCTCACTAGCTACATAAATAAACAACAACACTGAATGGCTCAGAGTGGGAGTGAGTGGTTACGTGATTGACTGCCGGCACGCGCCACTTGTATCAATAAATCACTATCAGAAAATGTTTTGTGTGGTAATTATTTATATATTTACTGTTTCATTCACATGTTTTCAATGACTGTTGACAAACCATGCCTTCTGATTCTTACATAGATTGTAATGGGCCCATATTATGTGTGTAAATACTGTTTTGAAGGTTGTACTGATTATGACGGGCTAAGCTAATTCCAGCTGTGTGTAGCCATGTTTGTTGATATACAATGCATTCTGGGTTTCACATAATCGTCTGTTGGACCAAAGATGTTAAAACAAAATGAGGTGAGTAAGGGTTCACTCATTTTTTGAGGACTTCCGGAAATAAATGGTTGGATGTGAACGATGGTAGACGACCCCCCCCCCCTTGAACATGCATACTATAAACAGACCAAACTCATCTGGTCTCCTCTTAGGTTTCTGTGAGGGGAAAAAAAGCATGGCGGCGCGCAGAAACTACCATCATCGGATTACTTTCGATTCTAGTGTTTTACTCAATTATTTGATCAATGGTGAGCTCCCCGTGATGTGATTAATTATAAATAGTCATTTCTATTAGCTAATTCATATTGTAGTTTGTCAGCGAGAGTTATACAAATATGACCACTTGTGTTACGTCAATCTTTCCTCAGTTACCGCTTGTACAAATGTAGCCTACGTTTTTCCGGTTTGGATGATTGTGTATGCTGTAGATACTTCTGTGAATGTCTGAACATTGCATCCAAAAATAAACTGCTCACATTCTGGACATAACTTTAACAAGAACTGTGTTTGTGCAAAATGTTTCTGAAAAAAGTGTGGCCAGCTCAAATGTTGATTGTTGCGTCATTCGAAACTGGCCTGTTCTAAATGAGCCGTTCTAATCACACTGGTGTGATCGTACGCTAAAGGGACCACTGTAGAATGATCACACTCGTGTGATGCTACGTGTGAAAGGGTTAAACAACAATGAACACAGTGCCTAATCATGTGTTTAATACCCTGCATGAATATGCTGGAGCTAACCAACCAGGTACAATGTTAGCTAGCTAACATTAGTCTCTAACTAGAAAGAAAATGGCTCTGGGATACAAATAATAACATCAGCTAGGGAGCCAGACAGCTAAAGTTAACTAGCTAGCTAACAGTACACTTTAGTTTGAAATGAAACCCATTTTGTCAAAATAGAAACGTGTAATATCTGAAAATGTAGCTAGCTAACGCTAGACTATCTTACCTGTGTACATCATCATGCATGATGGACGCGTCTCCCTGTCACGAATGCCATGCCACAGTTGCCTTTAGTTTGAAGATGTAATCTGGAGCAGGTGTTTTCTCCATTCTTTTAGCTATCATATTCTAATTCCACTGATTTCAAAATATGATCCTCCAGAAAGTGGAGAATAACACTTATGCAGCTCCACTACACAATAAAAGTTTGTTTAAAAGCCGCGTTCGACAGGATTACCCACACAGACTGACCAACACAGATCGACGCTCAAATAGACAGAAGCCTTCTATTGGCAGACCCAATACGAACTCCTCTCTCGCATGTTCGGCTCCAGTCATTATGCTCCTTTTCTGTGGCTTAACAAATAAGGCTTGTAATGTAACAATTGTATTCATATTTATAGATGGCATGTAAGTTTGTTATTAAGGCACATGAACGCTCACATGTTCGAGAAGGCAATTCTGCAAAAAAACGCTCTCCTGTGAAGCCGTGACTTGCGACATACGCCTAGTTTCCTGAATCGGGTCGCATATTTTCTTATTTTTTGGGCAGAAATGCCTTCTTGAACATGTGAACTTTCCTGTGCCTTATTTAAAAACTTGTGTTGGATCTGTTAACATTATACAAATGCTAAATTATGAGCTCTGAGCTATACAGGGAGAAAGAAATTACCCTTCCTGGTTGGTCATGATTGGCTGAGAGATGAGTCCAGATTGGTCTGTCATGTTACAGGGTTCTGTCTATAACAGAAAGGGGGCATTGTTGGTCCGTATATAGATAATCTTTGCTACAGCAGATTTTTTTAAATATCTAGCTTTGGACAACTGTCAAAGTGTTGCTACAGCCCACAAAAGCATTGCTTCCCTGAATATAGCTGCGTATAAGTAGTAGTATAAGTAATATAGCTGCGTATAAGTAGAGAGACTACTTTCTGGAGGACAATGCCATGCTGACTCGCATGTGTGGGTGGGGCTAGTCGCTCTGGATAAGAGCGTCTGCTAAATGACTTAAATGTAAAATGTAAATGTAAGAGGGTGTGAACAATGCTATATGGGCCTAAACAAAGAACAGCTCTCTAAGAAGTGTGAAAAGGTCGTTTTCTCCTACTTGCCCCCTTAGTGGTGGAATAAGTTTATCAACTTTTAAAGCAGCATAACTTTCCCATGTTTCCTCCATCTACAGTGTATGATATACAACTTTGAACCTCTGAATCTTCACTTTTCACAAAAAATAAATAAATCACTTACATTTGATATAAGCGTCAATAGAGAAATCCGGACAATGTTTCCTCCCACTACAGTGGCTGGTCAATAGAGAAATCCGGACACCCCAGAATAGATAATAACCAGGCAAAACTTATAGCAACCTAGCCAGAGAATACTTGTTATTTTCAGTTGCTGATCCACAGATGAGAATCCTGGTCCTTCTCTACAATCATAAGAACGGATGTTCTCTGCTGCTTGAACATATTCATCATCCTCTACACCACCAGGGGAAAATAATAAATACATAAATAAAGCTAGGCCAATGTCAACAGAGTATATGTAGTATGTTACTTGCTATCATCCAATCCCTGTGCATCCACCTATTGTATATGCATTAAAGTCCCAGTGCAGTTAAAAATGTGATTTCCTGTGTTTTATATATATTTACATTTTAGTCATTTAGCAGACACTCTTATCCAGAGCGACTTACAGTAGAGTGCATTACGATTTTTATATCATATT
>NC_036840.1:25398670-25400939 GCF_002910315.2 Salvelinus sp. IW2-2015 | reverse complement strand
GCACTTTCATTGTACATCATATTACTTTATTTATAAAAGATTCTCACTTAAAATAACAGAATAAACAGACCTTTTTCACAGTGCTCTGTAAGGTCCTTTTCAGAATCTTTGTGACCTTTTGGACRATAAGGAGAGTTAAATATTTGGACAATTAGGATAGTTAAATATTCCCACTGTTATTTACACTGTAGTACGATAGTATTATATCTCCAACGTTTTCCTCATATACTTGTTCCATGTCTGAATCCTCATATACATGTTAGTGCATTTGGAGTCATAGCAGACAAGTTGTTGAAAGATTACCTTGGACCTTCAGGACAGTCGCATTGGTGAAGAAGATGTATTTATCAAACATTCCACAGMAGTAMASACCAGAATCAGCTACATCCACCTCTGTGATTWTGAKGAARAWTATTCTATGTCTGATKARCATTTCCATATGGCTGGGCTGAAAAACTGTGCGATGCTGGACAGTTGGCTCAGAGCTGTGCATAGACGCGATGCATAGGGGCTCTGAGCCGTTGACTTGCTTGAACCAGCCAACGTGTCCTGGAGCTCCAGTGACATYMGTGCACTGCAAATTGACATTATCTCCAGGATGGTCCAACACTGAGGGAGGAGGAGAGGCAGACACAACAGGGGTCAGACCTGAAAGAGAGAAGAWAAAGGTTTAGAAACAATTCCAAACATAGAACTTTCTGTTCACTTATGCACTACTATACCTAAACCTAGTCTCAACTAYRAATCACATAATCGTAATGACTTAGATAACTTACACATAGAGGACAACAGCTGATACAAATATGTGTRCCATTCTGTRTTTAGAGCTACACTGCCAGACTGTGAAGGAAGGASTCCATCTTTAGATGAAAGTAATKTGKGATTAGGGGCGGGACATGGTGTGAGAGCCACAGCTGCATACAATGACAACAGATACTTTTTTCTCATCACCAACCACTGATTTTCCACTCTTACATTTGGTTTGAGAGAGCGAAGGATACAATATTTTAGTTSTAGGCTGTAGKTTATCATCATAGACGTTCCCAGAATTGTACCATTTTAAGTTGCTCAAACATAGTGTATATTGTTCATTTTAAAGTAATGATTTAAATAAAGGGGCTGGATGACAGCTAGTAAATATTCAAAATCTGTTTTCACAGTGATGACACCCAGAACGGTTGAGTTGAATAATTTTGTTTGGCGGGAGGACCCCCTGGTATGTGTAACTTTTGGCTGGAGTTGGTGGTCATTGGCCAATAGGGGGCACTCTTCTGACTGCACCAAGTAGATCAGTGAACTGAGGAACTCTTGCGGTTGGTARGAGCATTGGCTTGTAGTCCACCAAATGTATACCTTAAAAGGGATTGTCCTTTGAAAATGAAGGCCAGGCTTTAGCTTAACTTCGTTTTTAAGACAACAGTATTTGTCCTCGTTTGAAATTGAAGGCCAGGCATTAGCTAAACTTCATTCTTCATCCAAAAAAAGTGACATTCTGAGCTTCGCTGCATTACATTTGAAAGCATTGATCATAGARGACAAACACAATAGTGTCAGCCCAACAGGACACTCAGCTCTAACCATCCGGTCTCTTTTAATCTGGGTTAGGTGAAGCCACCACAGGGGCACTTAGCCTCCCACTGGGGAAACTAGAAAATTCTGCTGAAATGCTAAATGACATACCGCAGACTATACAATGCATCTCAGAAACTAAATAGCCTCATTTGAGAAGTCTTGTTCTACAGGGGTAGACTTTTCCACAGAAGACACAGGTTTTGAAGAGGATGACAGCTATTAAGATGTTCGCACCACTGTGCAAATTTCTTCTTCTTGGACAGATCGGTAAGTTTGATTTACTTTATTATGATGGTATGTTCAATAGAACAACATTTCCAAAAAAAACTCCAACATGTTTCAGCATACCCTTCATCAGGGAGTACAATGGTCCAATTTATTCAATTAACATTCACAGACACTTTGAGGCAACCTAATCTTGCAAATCAAGTCAAATGTTATTGGTCGCATACACATATTTAGCAGATATTATTGCGGGTGTAGCGAAATGCTTGTGTTCCTAGTTCCAACAGCGCAGTAGTGTCTAACAATACACAACAAATGTATGGACAATAACATAACATTTGACTTGATTTGCAAGATTAGGTTGCCTCAAAGTGTCTGTGAATGTTAATTGAATAAATTGGACCATTGTACTCCCTGATGAAGGGTATGCTGAAACATGTTGGAGTTTTTTTTGGAATTGATTGTTTATTGG
>NC_036840.1:25388952-25398338 GCF_002910315.2 Salvelinus sp. IW2-2015 | reverse complement strand
GTAATATAGTACATTTATCATAATTTGGTTGTAATCCAGAGGTCAGAAAAATTATCTAGATCTCCAAATTGTGGATTTAAAGAAAACATTGAATAATCCAGTTCATTGTACAATTGCATACACATATTTAGCAGATATTATTGCGGGTGTAGCGAAATGCTTGTGTTCCTAGTTCCAACAGCGCAGTAGTGTCTAACAATACACAACAAATTGTACGCAAATTGTACGCTGATTATTCATGTTTTCTTTTAAATCCACAATTTGGAGGATCTAGATAATTTTTCTGACCTCTGGATTACAACCAAATTATGATAAATGTACTATATTACATATTGGATCACAAAAAAATACAACTTTTACATTACCGTGTAGTTTACCAATAAAATAGTCTAATTGTGATGTAGACATACTCGTTATTCATATCCCGAAAGAAAGAAATGATCTCACTACAAAACATTTTTACAGAAAGTTAGCAAAAATAGATAAGATCCTGCTACCGTGGAAAGGAAAATACCTGTCTATTTGTGGRAAAATCACCCTGAATAACTCTTTAGTCATATCCCAGTTGACCAATTTGCTTATGGCCTTGCCTACACCTAATGACTTGTTTTTTAAAATTAATATTCAATAAAATTTGATTTGGAACTGCAAGCCAGACAAAATTAAACCGGCCTATTTATATAATGAATATGAATTCGGAGTGCAGAAATCATTAAATATTATAGCATTAGACCTCTCACTAAAGGCTTCAGTCATACAAAAGTTATTGTCACGCCCTGACCATAGAGAGCCTGTTATTCTCTATGTTGGTTAGGTCGGGGTGTGACTAGGTAGGGTCATCTAGGCAATTATATATCTATGTTGGCTTGGTATGATTCCCAATCAGAGGCAGCTGTTTATCGTTGTCTCTGATTGGCRATCATATTTAGGTAGCCATTCCCCTTTGTGCTTTGTGGGATCTTGTCTAGGTATAGTTGCCTGTGAGCACTACTTTTAGCTTCACGTTTCATTTGTTCATTTTGTTGTTAAGTTCTTCGAAGTTTTCTATTCCAAAATAAAGGATGGAAACATACCACGCTGCATCTTGGTCTACTCCTTATGACGAACGTGACAGTTATACCTAATTCCGAATTGGTTCTCTAGCAGATTAGTAAGAATGTCTCACCCAATGTTCAAGAAAGGCCTTTTTCCCTTTATTCAGATTAGAACCTCTCACTTTCAGTTATTTGAAAATGAAATATTCTCCAAAATGTAGCTATTTYTAAAACAAGCCATAGAAAGTTGTTTGCAATTTCAGTTTAATCCACCAGAAAATGCACTAATTGATTAAAAAAACATTTTCTTTTGAGAATTTTTTTTTTTTTAACGGTATAATCTTTGTAAATGATATCAKAAATAGGACTGGCAGAGTTATGTCACACATGCAGCTAGCAAAAATATATGGAAATGTCTGCTCTACTCAAAACTACAACCAACTAAGTGCAGCATTAACTCAAAAATTGAAGAGGCAAGTGGAAAGAGTAGAAAGTAAGGAACTTTTCTGTCGACCCTGCATTAAAGGCCAAATTTGGTTAAAGAGAATTGTGAAAAATAGAAACGTATACCAGTTTAATTTAAGAACCCAAAAATTGACAGCTGTACAATGTTGATTGCAAAATATTTGGGAAGAGATTTTCGATGTACCAATTCCATGGCACATAGTTTATGAACTGATACACAAAACGACGCTGGATTCGAAACATTGAGTTTTTCAATTTCAATTATTATACAAAATTCTTGCAACCATTACAATGGGGGATACAACCCATCCCAGCTCTGCAGATTTTCTTCTTAAAGAAGAGCGGGAATTGGCGGTTGTTTGAGATCATTTGTTTGTGGTACTTGTCCTAGGTTGTAGTATCTTGGTTTTTGGTCGGAGGTTCAGGAATGGATGGAGAATTGCACAAATACCTGGAGCTAACTCCGCAAAATAACACTGCTGGGGGATTGTCATAGATCAATAATAAATAATACTACTTAGCAAAAAAAAAATTCTTTAATTTACAATCTGTGGAAATCTATGAGAATATGAAAGGTTCAAAACTTTTTTAATGCACAACTTACACACAAATCTAAAAAGTAAAACAATTGAATTAATAAATATTAGGACGAGCAATGTCAGAGTCTGGAGTATGTATATATTTACAGTTGGAATTCCGAAATTTACATACACTTAGGTTGGAGTCATTAAAACTTGTTTTCAACCACTCCACAAATTTATTTTTACCAAACTATAGTTTGGCAAGTCGGTTAGACATCTACCTTTGCATACACAAGTATAATTTTTCCAACAATTGTTTACAGACAGGTTATTCCACTTAAAATTCACTGTATCACAATTCCAGTGGGTCAGATTTTACAATACTCTCAAATGTGTGACTTGCTTTTAAACAACTTGGAAATATTCCAAAATGTGCATGGCTTTAAAAGCTCTTATGGGCTAATACATCACTTGATCAATTGACGTATTACCTGGTATTGATCAGAGGCCAACCTCAAACTCAGTGCCTTTTGTCTTTGACATCATGGAAAGTCAAAGGAATCAGCCAAGACCTCAGAGAAAAAATTGTAGACCCACAAGTCTGGTTCTCCTTGGGTGCAATTTCCAAACGCCTGAAGGTACCACGTTCATCTGTACAAACAATAGTACTCAGAATAAACACCATGGGTGTCACGATCGTCGTAACTTTGTATAGAGGACAAGGCGCAGCGGTATAGAAAGACATCCTCTTTTTATTTAGAAGACGAACAAAAACAACAAACAAGACGACCGTGAAGCTATTCAACAATAGTGCTGACACTAAACACTACACATAGACAATTACCCACAATAGCCTAATGCCTATGCTGCCTTAAATATGGCTCCCAATCAGAGACAATGAATGACAGCTGTCTCTGATTGAGAACCATTCAGGCAACCATAGACATACTAGACACCTACACTCAACACAAACCCATACACTCTACCCAAAACCCCTATACCATACAACCACACAAAAGACGAGACAAATACACACAAACATCCCCCTGTCACACCCTGACCTAACCAAAATATTACAGAAAATAAAGATAACTAAGGCCAAGGCTGACAGTACCCCCCCCCCCTAAAGGTGCGGACTCCGGCCGCAAAACTGACACAGAAGGGGAGGGTCCGGGTGGGCCTTCCTATGGCGGGGCTTGGGTGCGGGACGGGACGTGGCCCCACTCCACCATAGTTAATACCGCTTTGTGGCTCTGGCAGATCTGGCTGACTGGCGCTCTGGCAGATCCTGGCTGGCTGCGGCTCTGGCAGATCCTGGCTGGCTGGCGGCTCTGGCAGATCCTGGCTGGCTGCGGCTCTGGCAGATCCTGGCTGATTGGCGCTCTGGCAGATCCTGGCTGGCTGACTGGCTCTGGCTGGTTCATGGCTGGCTGACGGCTCTGGCTGGTCTGGCTGGCTGGACGCTCTGGCTGGTCATGGCTGGCGGACGGCTCTGGCTGGTCATGGCTGGCGGACGCTCTGCTGATCCTGTCTGGCTGACGGCTCTGGCTGATCCTGTCTGGCGGAGCGCTCTGGCTGATCCTGTCTGGCGGACGGCTCTGGCTGATCCTGTCTGGGCGGACGGCTCTGGCTGCTCCTGTCTGGCGGACGGCTCTGGCTGCTCCTGTCTGGCGGACGGGCTCTGGCTGCTCCTGTCTGGCGGACGGCTCTGGCTACTCCTGTCTGGCGGACGGCTCTGGCTGCTCCTGACTGGTGGACGGCTCTGGCTGTCCTGACTGGCGGACGGCTCTAGCGGCTCGGGACAGACGGCCGGCTCTGACGGCTCGGGACAGACGGGCGGCTCTGACGGCTTCGGGACAGACGGGCGGCTCTGACGGCTCTGGACAGACGGGCAACTCTGACGGCTCTGGACAGACGGGCAGCTCTGACGGCTCTGGACAGACGGGCAGCTCTGACGGCTCTGGGCAGACGGATAGCGCAGGCGGCTCTGGGCAGACGGACAGTGCAGGCGGCACTGGGCAGACGGCAGACTCTGGCCGGCTGAGGCGCACAGTAGGCCTGGTACCGGAACTGGAGGTACCGGGCTAAGAGGACACGCACCTCAAGACTAGTGCGGGGAGCAGCAACAGGACGCACAGGACTCTGGAGACGCACAGGAGGCTTGGTGCGTGGGTGCCGGAACTGGTGGTACCGGGCTGGAGACACGCACCATAGGGGCGAGTGCGTGGAGGAGGAACAGGGGTCTGGAGACACACTGGAAGCCTGGTGCGTGGTGTAGGCACTGGCGGTACTGGGCGCTGGGCGGCGGAGGTGGCCCGGATATACCGGACCATGCAGGAGTACTGGCTCCCTTGAGCACTGAGCCTGCCCAACCTTACCTGGTTGTATGCTCCCCGTAGCCCGACCAGTGCGGGGAGGTGGAATAACCCGCACTGGCTGTGTAGGTGAACCGGGGACACCATGCGTAAGCTGGTGCCATGTATTGCCGGCCCGAGGAGACGCACTGGAGACCAGGCGCGTTGAGCCGGCTTCATGGCACCTGGCTCAATGCCAATCTAGCCCTGCCAGTGCGGGGGGTGGAATAACCCGCACCGGGCTATGCACACGTACAGGAGACACCATGCGCTCTACCGCATAACAGGTGTCGGCCCGTACTCTCGCACTCCACGGTAAGCATAGGGAGTTTGGCGCCGGTCTCCTACCTGACTTCGCCACACTCCGTTGTGCCTTGCTTCCGTGCTGTCTCCTCATATCGCCTCCTCTCGGCTTTAGCTGCCTCCAGCTCTTCACGAGGGAGGCGATATTCTCCCGGTTGTGCCCAAGGTCCCTTACCATCCAGTATCTCCTCCCAAGTCCAAGAATCCTGTATGCGCTGCTCCTGCTGCTGCTTGACACGCTGCTTGGTCCGAGTTTGGTGGGTAATTCTGTCACGGATGCTTTCCTCCTCTTCGTCTGAAGAGGAGGAGTAGGGATCGGACCAAAACGCAGCGGTTTATGAATACATGAAGATTTATTAAAGACAAGACGAAACACGAAGAACACTTGAAATGATTACAAAATAACAAACGACGTAGACCGACCTGAACATTAGAACTTACATATACACGAAGAATGCACGAACAGGTACAGACTAGCACAAACACGGAAGACAACGAAACAGTCCCGTGTGGTGCGACAGACACAGACACAGGAACAATCACCCACAAACAAACAGTGAGAACAGCCTACCTTAATATGGTTCTCAATCAGAGGAAACGTCAAACACCTGCCCCTAATTGAGAACCATATCAGGCAACACATTTAACCCAACATAGAAACACATAACATAGAATTCCCACCCCAACTCACGCCCTGACCAACTAAACACATACAAAAACAAGGAAAACAGGTCAGGAACGTGACAATGGGACCACGCAGCCGTCATACCGCTCAGGAAGGAGACGCGTTCTGTCTCCTAGAGATGAATGTACTTTGGTGCAAAAATAGCAAATTAATCCCAGAACAACAGCAAAGGACCTTGTGAAGATGCTGGAGGAAACAGGTACAAAAGTGTCTATATCCACAGTAAAACGAGTCCGATATCGACATAACCTGAAAGGCCGCTCCGCAAGGAAGAAGCCACTGTTCCAAAACCGCCATAAAAATGCCGGACTACGGTTTGCACCTGCACATGGGGACAAAGATCAAACTTTTTGGAGAAATATCCTCTGGTCTGATGGTACAAAAATAGAACTGTTTGGCCATAATGACCATCGTTATGTTTGGAGGAAAAAGGGGGAGGCTAGCAAGCCGAAGAGCACCATCCCAACCGTGAAGCATGGGGGTGGCAGCAGCATGTTGTGGGGGTGCTTTGCTGCAGGAGGGACTGGTGCACTTCACAAAATAGATGGCATCATGAGGGGGAAAAATTATGTGGATATATTAAAGCACCATCTAAAGACATCAGTCAGGAAGTTAAAACTTGGTCACAAATAGGTCTTCCAAATGGACAATGACCCCAAGCATGCTTCCAAAGTTGTGGTAAAATGGCTTAAGGACAACAAAGTCAAGGTATTAGAGTGGCCATCACAAAGCCCTGACCTCAATCACATAAAAAATGTGTGGGCAGAACTGAAAAAGCGTGTGCGAGCAAGGAGGCCTACAAACCTGAATCAGTTACACCAGCTCTGTCAGGAGGAATGGGCCAAAATTCCCACAACTTATTGTGGGAAGCTGGTGGAAGGCTACTTGAAACGTTTGACCCAAGTTAAACAATTTAAAGGCAATGCCACCAAATACGAATGTAAACTTCTGACCCACTGGGAATGTGATGAAAGAAATAAAAGCTGAAAAAAATCATTCTTTCTACTATTATTCTGACATTTCACAATCTTAAAATAAAATGGTGATCCTAACTGACCTAAGACAGGGAATTTTTACTCTGATTAAATGTCAGGAATTGTGAAAATTCCGACTTCAACTGTATATATATATACATTTATATATATATGTATGTATATATATATATATATGTGTATGTAGATATATACATACATATACATATATATATATACATACATACATATATATACATATACGTATGTATATAGATATATATATACATACAAATATACTAATATATATGTATATATATGTATGTATGTACATATATATATTAGTATATTTGTATGTATATATATATATGTATATATATACATATGTATATGTATTTATATGTATACATATATACATAAAAAGTCTTTGAACCCTTTGGAATGACCTATATTTCTGCATAAATTGGTCAGAAATTTTAATCGGATCTTCATCTAAGTCACAACAATAGGCAAACACTGCCTGCTTAAACTAAAAGCACATAAACAATTATACGTTTTCATGTCTTTATTGAACACACCGTGTCAACATTCACAGTGTAGGGTGGGAAAAGTATGTGAACCCTTGGATTTAATAACTGGTTGACCCTCCTTTGGCAGCAATAGCCTCAACCAAACTTTTTCTGTAGTTTGGGATCATACCTGCACAACGGTCAGGAGGAATTTTGGACTAATCATCTTTACAAAACTGTTTCAGTTCAGCAATATTCTTAGGATGTCTGGTGTGATCTGCTCTCGAGGTCATGCCACTGCATTTTCAATCGGGTTGAGGTCAGGACTTTTCTTTTGTTGAAGCCATTCTGTTGTTGATTTACTTCTGTGTTTTGGGTCGCTGTCCTGTTGCATCACCCAACTTCTGTTGAACTTCAATTGGCGGACAGATAGCCTTACATTCTCCTGTAAAATGTCTTGATAAACTTGGTAATTCATTTTTCCGTCGATGATAGAAAGCTGTCCAGGGCCTGAGGCAGCAAAGCAGCACCAAACCATGATGCTCTCTCCACCATACTTTACAGTTGGGCTAAGGTTTTGATGTTGGTGTGCTGTGCTGTGCTGTGCCTTCTTTTTCGCTGTGGAACATCCAGGTGCTCTTTTGCGAACTTCAGACGTGCAGCAATGTTTTTTTTGGACAGCAGTGGCTTCTTCCGTGGTGACCTCCCATGAACACCATTCTTGTTTAGTGTTTTACGTATCGTAGACTCGTCAACAGAGTTGTTAGCATGCTCCAGAGAATTCTGTAAGTCTTTAGCTGACACTCTAGAATTCTTCTTAAACACACTGTGTTTGTCTATTGTTATGACTAAGATGAAGATCAAATCCAATTTTATAACTATTTTCTGCAGAAATCCAGGTAATTCCAAAGGGTTCACATACTTTTTCTTTCCACTGTATGTATATATATATACGACTCTGGAGAAAATGAGGAGACCACTGCAAAATTATAATTTTCTCTGGTTTTACTATTTATCGGTATGTGTTTGGGTAAAATTAAAATTGTTGTTTTATTCTATAAACTATTGACAACATTTCTCCCAAATTCCAAATAAATATATTGTCATTTAGAGCATTTATTTTCAGAAAATGACAACTGGTCAAAATAACAAAAAAGATGCAGCGCTGTCAGACCTAGAATAACGCAAAGAAAATACATTTATATACATTTTTAAATAACACAATACTAATGTTTTACCTTAGGAAGAGTTCAGAAATCAATATTTGGTGGAATAACCCTGATTTTCAATCACAGCTTTCATGCTTCTTGGCATGCTCTCCACCAGTCTTTCACATTGATGTTGGGTGACTTTATGCCACACCTGGCGCAAAAATGTAAGCAGCTCGGCTTTGTTTGATGGCTTGTGACATCCATCTTCCTCTTGATCATATTCCAGAGGTTTTCAATGAGGTTCAGGTCTGGAGATTGGGCTGGCCATGACAGCCCAATCCTCCACCAAATTTCACAGTGGGTGCGAGACACTGACTTGTAGGCCTCTCCAGGTCTCGCACCCACTGTGAAATGTGGTGGAGGATCGGTGATGATCTGGGGGTGCTTCAGCAAGGCTGGAATCGGGCAGATTTGTCTTGGTGAAGGACGCATGAATCAAGCCACGTACAAGGTTGTCCTGGAAGAAAACTTGCTTCYTTCTGCTCTGACAATGTTCCCCAACTCTGAGGATTGGTTTTTTCAGCAGGACAATGCTCCATATCACACAGCCAGGTCAGTCAAGGTGTGGATGGAGGACCACCAGATCAAGAACCTGTCATGGCCAGCCCAATCTCCAGACCTGAACCCCATTGAACCCCATTGATCTAATCAAGAGGAAGGTGGATGGTCGGCAGCATAGCCTAACCTAGCGTAGCCTAGTGGTTAGAGCGTTGGACTAGTAACCGAAAGGTTGCAAGTTCAAATCCCTGAGCTGACATGGTACAAATCTGTCGTTCTGCCCTTGAACAAGGCAGTTAACCCCCTGTTCCTAGGCCGTCATTGAAAATAAGAATTTGTTCTTAACTGACTTGCCTAKTTAAATAAAGGTAAAATAAAAATTACAAATAAAGCAAGCCGTCAAACAAAGCCGAGCTTCTTGAATTTTTGCGCCAGGAGTGGCATAAAGTCACCCAACATCAATGTGAAAGACTGGTGGAGAGCATGCCAAGACGCATGAAAGCTGTGATTGAAAATCAGGGTTTTTCCACCAAATATTTATTTCTGATCTCTTCCTAAGTTAAAGCATTAGTAATGTGTTGTTTAAAAATGTATATGAACTTATTTTCTTTGCATTATTCTAGGTCTGACAACGGCTGCATCTTTTTTGTTATTTTGACCAGTTGTCATTTTCTGCAAATAAATGTTCTAAATGATAATATTTTGGGGGGGAATTTGGGAGAAATGTTGGTACTAGTTTATAGAAGAAAACAAACATGTTAATTTTACCCAAACACATACCTATAAATAGTAAAACCAAAGAAACTGATCATTTTGCAGTGGTCTCATTTTTTCC
>NC_036840.1:25381027-25388938 GCF_002910315.2 Salvelinus sp. IW2-2015 | reverse complement strand
GAATGGGCCAAAATTCCCACAACTTATTGTGGGAAGCTGGTGGAAGGCTACTTGAAACGTTTGACCCAAGTTAAACAATTTAAAGGCAATGCCACTAAATACGAATTGAGTGTATGTAAACTTCTGACCCACTGGGAATGTGATGAAAGAAATAAAAGCTGAAAAAAATCATTCTCTCTACTATTATTCTGACATTTCACAATCTTAAAATAAAATGGTGATCCTAACTGACCTAAAACAGGGAATTTTTACTTGGATTAAATGTCAGGAATTGTGAAAATTCCGACTTCAACTGTATATATATATACATTTATATATATATGTATGTATATATATATGTGTATGTAGACATATACATACATATACATACATACATATATATATACATACAAATATACTAATATATATATATATACATATATATATACATACATATATGTAAATATATGTATGCATATATATATGTATATATGTATGTATATATATATATGTATATATATTAGTATATTTGTATGTATGTATATATATATATGTATATATATATACATACGTATATGTATATATACATATATACTGTATATACATACACATATATATACATATATGTATGTACATATATATACATATATATATACATATTTATATACATACATATGTATATATGTATATGTATGTATGTATATATATATATATATATGTATATATATATATATGTATGTATGTGTTTATGTATATGTATGTATTGATACAGTATATATACATACATACAGCGGCCGTGGTCTCTTCATTTTTTCCCGAGCTGTATATGTGTGTGTGTGTGTGTGATGGGATGTATAGACAGTATGGATAGAATATGTAGTATATCTGAAGAATACGTAGTATAGAATAGTATATGCACATCAATAGTTAAACAGCCTAGGCCTTGACTAGAATACAGTATACACATATGAAGTGGGTAAAACAGTATGTAAACATTATTGAAGTGACCAGTGTTCCATGTCTATGTACATAGGCAGCAGCCTCTAAGGTGCAGGCAATGCAATCTTTTAATGTATAATCTTTTAAGGTTTAATATATTTTTGTAAGACRTTTTCTTTTGTTTTATTTATAGTTCATGCGCTAGCTGGGACTGAGCCMTCTGCCATACAACAGGAGAGTGGTCTCATGTCAGCCAATGTTGGAGACACAATGGTCCTGCAATGCCTCTATAAAGGCGAAATGGCCATGCATTTCTCCTGGTACAAGCAACCCTWCAGAGAAAAACCTCATCTCATCTCAACCGTCTATAAGTATGACAAAAGTGCTACATTTTACCATGAGTTTAAGGATAACCCTCGGTTCTCAGTGCAAAGCAGCAACGGCGTAAATCACCTCAGCATCTCAGACATGAAAGGCTCGGATTCAGCCACATACTACTGTGGGAGCGCACACTCAAACGTGGTGGAATTTGGAAAAGGAACCATTCTCAATGTAAAAGGTATAGTACTGAGAAATGTATTTTGATATTTTCAGACATTCCCAAAAAATGGAATTGACAGATAAAGAGCCGTAAAAAGAAAAGTTACATTTTGGATATAGTCTTACTACAGCATATTGAACGTGATTTGCTGACAGATATAAACACTCTTTTCAGGTTCAGAGTCCAACAGTAAGATTGTGCTCCAGCAGCATGTATCTGAGTCAGTCCAGCCAGGGGTCTCTGTGACTCTGAACTGTACAATACACACTGAGACATGTGCAGGAGGACACAGTGTCTATTGGTTCAGACATGGCTCAGGAGAATCCCGTCCAGGAATGATTTACACCCATGGAGACAGGAGTGATCAGTGTGAGAAGAGCTCTGAGGCTGGGTCTCMTACACAGAGMTGTGTCTACAAGCTCCCCAAGAGGAACCTCAGCCTCTCTGATGATGGGACTTACKACTGTGCTGTGGCTTCATGTGGGGAGATACTGTTTGGAGACGGGRCCAAGCTGGACATTCATGGTAAATATAATATGCTTGTTTATTAACAATATACAAACATAACCCTTAGTTATTACACTGTATTAGCCAATACTATATTATATAYATGGTTGTGGAGCAACTGGGGAGTAACTGATTACATGTAACTGTAATCAGTTACATATAATCAGATTTAAACAAAAACGTAATCAGTTACATTACCAACAAAAATATTGCAATCAGATTTCAGGTACTTTTGAAAAACTAGATGATTGATTATTGGATTACTTGTAAATTCAGAAAGGATGGTTGGGGAAAAATACATTATAAAACCTTTCTGTTTTCTCAATGACATTCAATTCAGCATTGAAAAAAGGCGCAAATTAAATTTGTTTTCACCTGATTGAGTCTGACCACAGGTCAGAGACCACTATGATGAGACACCAAATGTGTTTGGGTAATCCAAAAGTTACGTTACTGATTATAATTTTGGGGACAGATAACAAGTAACTGTAACGAATTACACTTAGAAAGTAACCTACCCAACCCTGATTATATAAAATTATACAAAAATGGGAAATATAAAAGGTTTAATTTTTTCAGGTGGTGATATTCAGGTTGCGACTGAAGTGGATATGAGGATCCTTGTCCTCCTCTCCATCATAAGAACTGGAGTTCTCCTCTGCTGTCTGACCATCATCTTCCTCATCTACCTCATCAGGAAATAGATCTATTCTATGATTCAGTTTCTCAATCCTTCAGCTGTTACAAATGCAAATATGGTTTACTGTCTGTTCAAATGTTTCAGTACTCATCAGTTTAGGTGACATACTGTAAAATKTAAATGGCCGACCGGCTCAAATCGGTCTTATGTAGCAACATTTTAAATTGTGATTTTTACATTGGATAAAAGTAGAGACTCAGAGCTACAAAATGGTATATCGTACACTGCATTTGAGGAACAATGGGAAAGTAATTCTGCTTTGAAAGTTGATAAACTTGTAACCTCACTTTTGAGAAAATGGCCTTTGAATGTTTTGGTACCTACTGGAGAACTTTCCTTTGTCTACACCCATTCAGCAGTGTTCACACCCTCTTAAGCCAGCCACATCCATCTCTTTAACAATTCACATATGAGGTCCTGTGCTAAATTGTGAGTAGTGTAGTAAAGATTAAGACTAAAAGTGGTAAAAGTAGTAGCCTACAATAAGGAAAAATCCCAGGTAACGAGAAAGTGTCCAGATAAAAATATTTTACAAGAATTAGMTGATGCTTACCCAGACACACTTGTCTAAATTGATGGGTCATGTGAAAGAAATGCTATAACCCCCCAGCCACATCCTGTGGTGGAAAAAGTAATAAATTGTCATACTTGAGTAAAAGTAAAGATACCTTAATTAATAGATAATGAGTCAAGTAAAAGTAAAAGTCACCCACTAAAATACTACTTGACTAAAAGTCAAAAAGTATTTGGTTTAAAAATACTTAAGGTCCAAATGTAAATGGAATTGCTAAAATGTACATAAGTACCAAAAGTAAAAGTAAAAGTATAAATAATAAAAAATAAAACATTCCTTACATTAAGCAAACCAGATGGCACAATTTTAGCCAGGGGCACACTCCAACACTCAGCATTTGTGTTTAGTGAGTTTGACAGATCAGATGCAGTAGGGATGACCAATGGTTACTTGCATAGTAGCAATATCAGAAAAAGAAAGTGTCAATATAAATAAAATAATATACAGTTTGTACAAGAACAATATCAATAATGATATCAGTGATAGATGAGGTAGTTATATGCATACAATCAGGGGTAAAGTGGCTGAGCAGCAGGATAAAATAGTAGCAGCAACGTATGGTGTGTGTGTTAGGAGAGAGTCATTTGAATAGAGGCACTGCAGATAGTGCTGATGACTGGTCCGTCCAAACCATGCATGAACAACTGAATCTATGCAGGGCATGTGATGTCAATAGCCTCTTCGTCGCCAAACTCCCTGATCTTCTCAAAAGATAAGTTTGTCTAGCGGTGTCCAGTCCAGGTGGTGCTTGTACAGGCAGACCATCTATGGGAGGAAGGATGTCAGCGTTGCGCAGCAGCTGAAACCTGGTACCGACTGAGTCCAAACGCTCCTTCGGCATCAACAACACCAGACTCCAGAACATCGAAGCTGTAAAACAGTAAATAACAAAARAAAATGTTGACATTACAACCTTGCACAATATCAATTCACCTCCCAAGTTTAGATAAGAAGAATAACCTCATACAATGCAATGAAAATGATATTCACCTGAAGTGCAGGTACAGCTTGATCTGTGGCAGTGGCCTGAAGTACGGCGTCAAGTGTTGTTGCCAGCCATAGCTTTCCACCAGCACCGTACCATCCTCCAGTCCAACCAGCTGTGGGATGTTGACCCCTGTCACAGTGCTGTCCTTCACAACACCAGAAATCTCAGACTGTATTAACTCTGGTCTTTCTGAAGCGCTGCTTGATGAGGCCGAAGCACCAGTCGGGGGAAAACTTGGTGTGGCCTGTGATCAGGCCATGTGTCTACATTCTATGTTGTGTGTCTAGTTTGTCTGTTTCTATGTTTGGCCTAATATGGTTCTCAATCAGAGGCAGATGTTTTGTGTTGTCTCTGATTGGGAATCATATATAGGTGGCTTGTTTTGTGTTGGGGATTGTGGGTGGTTGTTTCCTGTCTTTGTGTTTTCTCTGCACCAGCTAGGACTGTATCGGTTTGCCACATTTGTTATTTTGTTATTTGTTAAGTGTTCACTGTTTACTCGTTTTATTAAACATGTTGAGCACTGGCTACGCTGCGTGCTGGTCCGATCGTTACAGAACCACCCACCAAACTCGGACCAAGCAGCGTAGCAACGGGCAGCAGCCGTAGCAGCAGCAGCAGCGGGACCAGGAGAAATGGACATGGGAGGACGAGCTGGATGGTAAAGGACCCTGGGCAGAGCCAGAGGATTATCGCCACCCCAAAGCAGAGCTGGAGGCAGCAAAAGCGGAGAGGCGGCGTTTTGAGGAGCTAGCTCGGCAGCGGGAGCCGGATCTGGGTTACACCACTTGGGAGGAAATAAACAGGTGGTCGGTTGACCCAGGGAGAGTGCCGGAGCCCACCTGGGATTCGATGGAGCAATGTGCGGAGGGATACCGGCGAATGAGGTTAGCACGACGGCGCGGTAGGAAACCCGAGAAGAAACCCCAAACATTTCTTGGGGGGGGGGGGTCTAAAAGGGAGTGTGGCGAAGTCAGGTAGGAAACCTGCGACCACTTCCTGTGCTTACCGTGGAGAGCGGGAGTACGGGCAGACACCGTGTTATGCGGAAGAGCGCACGGTGTCTCCTGTACGTGTGCTTAGCCCGGTGCGGTACATTCCAGCTCCACGTATCGGCCGGGCTAGAGTGGGCATCGAGCCAGGTGCCATGAAACCGGCTCAACGTATCTGGCCTCCAGTACGTCTCCTCGGGCCGGCATACATGGCACCAGCCTTACGCATGGTGTCCCCGGTTCGCCAACACAGCCCAGTGCGGGTTATTCCACCTCCCTGCACTGGTCGGGCTACGTTGTGGGTGGTTGTTTCCTGTCTTTGTGTTTTCTCTGCAGCAGCTAGGACTGTATCGGTTTGCCACATTTGTTATTTTGTTATTTGTTAAGTGTTCACTGTTTATTCGTTTTATTAAACATGTTGAGCACTGGCTACGCTGCGTGTTGGTCCGATCCCTGTTACACCCTCTCTTCTCGTGAAGAGAGGGAAGGCTGCCGTTACACCATGTAGATCATGGTGCATGTAGTTGATGACTGCGCTGCTGCCTTTRCTGGATGACATACCTTCATCAATCAAGTAGTTGACTTGTTGTGGTATTCCTTCACAATAGACACCAAACAAGCCACACTTGCGGGGAGTTAAAAAGTAGATGGGACCTGGCTGAATAGGGTCAGAAGGATAGAGCACCTGCAAACAACTAAATAACATTAAGATAAGTTCATGAAAAGAAAATGTAACGTAACGAAAATGAAAATGTAAAGTAAAACGTAAYGTATGTTTTTAATGCATCATTATCAGGTAAGTTTCACTTACCTACAAATGTGCGCAGCAGCATCACTGCATACAGAAACATCATCTTGGAAACTGGAAGTTAAAGTGATAACACACAGCCCGACTACACATACCTCTTGAAAATACAGAAATAATGTGAGCTCAATAAAAGTAGTTCCAATCATGTTGGAGGTCAATTAAATAATCAAAACGTGTTGTTTTTGCTTTATATACCATGTGTTGTCATCAATTCCYTGTAGAGATGCCACACGGCTGCTTTTGTCACRTGGGATGGCAGCAACTTTACACCAAAGTGTTTGTGTCCTGGGTGGCGTCCTGGTTATACTATTGCATTATCCTCTGCGTAGTTGTTGATGAAGTTCACCACTCGCTGCAAGTCCTCATGCTTCAGGTGTAACCTGTGCTTGCTTGGGTCAGCTCTCTTTTTGATGGGAGGCGTTAGAATATTCTCCTTGTATGACCGGTGGAGGAGAGTCAGGCGTGTTCCCAATTTGTAAGTCGCTCTGGATAAGAGCGTCTGCTAAATGACTTAAATGTAAATGTTCTACTGATGCTGAAAGACAAATTACAGATGCATATATTTTGGCATTATTATACAATAGATAGCCGTAATCACAGTCAGATACAACTGGCTAACTTGATGGGTCATGTATCATCTGGCAGGTTGGAGTCTTTTGTTGAGATACTAGCTAAACAATGAACCATAATCCTAATCCATAGAGTACTWGCAATACAAACTGGTTGTCATAGCTAGCTAAAATGAACCAAATAGGTTCAATGGTAGCTAATTAGCTAGATAACATTAGGCTTTAACTRGCAATGCAAAATGCCATTCTGAGATAACATTACTACACACAGATCATAAACGTAATGTTAGCTAGTGAGCCAGCCATCTAATGTCAGCTAGCTAGCTAACAGTAAGCTTTAACTTGCAATGAAAACTTTCTGACAAAATTAGAAATGTATAATATCTGAAACTGTAGCTAGACTCTTACCCATATACATGGATGATGGCAGACTGCAACCCCGGGCAGACTGCAACCCCTTTCATTAAATTAGACGTCCTATGTCGTTTCTTTTGTTTGTACAGCTTGCTTGGCCGTTTGTTATAAGTCAAGTCACTCTGGGTCACACTGACTATGTGCAATGCCGTACAAATCATCTTAAGCTTTAACCCCCACCCAAACTCTGACCATTTTACTCGCCCTAGCAGAGCTGGTTAGGCTGTTTTCATGTTATCCAGAGCATTGGTGACTGTAACTGGGCTCTTGGCAACAATTTAATTACGCTTTTTTGCCAATGTTTACTGACACCGGGCATATTCAACTGGTGTTGGCATTTGTAAATTCATCAGTTATTCTGCGCTCTGGCACACTCAGACGAGATTGCTCTGAAACAGTTGTTTCAGTGACGTTGTATTGAAATGGATACTTTCATAGTTGAGTCTTTTGTTAAATTTTACTATGCGGTACATTTAAAAAAAAAAATACCTACACACACTGACCAGCTCAAATAGACAGAAGAGTGCTATATAGCAAACCAATCCAAACTCATCTCTCGGCATGTCCAGCCCACTCATTATCTCAGCCAATCATGGGTAGCGGGAAATYATTTTTCTTTGGCTTAACCAACTAGGCTTGTTATTTAACAATTGTATTCGTATTTACAGATGGCATACAAGTTCGTTATTAACTTCTTTGGGATAAGGGGTGGTATTTTGMCGTCCAGATGAAAAGCGTGCCCAAAGTAAACTGCCTGGTACTCAGGCCCAGAATGGATAGAAAACACTCTAAAGTTTCTAAAACTGTTAAAATAATGTTTGTGAGTATAACAGAACTGAAATGCCAGGCAAAACCCAGAGGACATCCTACCACTGATTTCAATGGCTGGCACTTTTATAA
>NC_036840.1:25237085-25376244 GCF_002910315.2 Salvelinus sp. IW2-2015 | reverse complement strand
GTTAACAGCAAATCGTGCCCGATTGCAGTTCCTAGGGCATCCACTAGATGTCAACAGTTTTAGAAAAAGTTTCAGGCTGGTTTTTGAAAAATGAGCCAGAAATTTTAGTTTTTTCTAGGTGGCTCCCATTTTGGCTATAGTGTTCCAAGGCGTGAATGAGAGTGCGTGAATGAACCGCGTTCTTTGTATTTTTCTCTGAAAGGCGAGCATCGGTTCAGACCAGTGTCTAAGCTATGGCTGACCTGGATATGGCTTTGTCCTGGCCACTCTGTATTAGCTCATTTTAACCATTGGAGTCTGTGGACCTGGAGGTCCTTTCCTACAAGACTGCCCTGCTCTAGGCAGTTGTGGACATCTCCACACGCTATCAGTACACCTCCCTCTTTGAAGTTTGCGACTTGCAACTCCAAGTGATACGTCCTAATGCAGCTTTCTTCTAAGTATGCCTATATCTTACAGCTCTCCAGCTTTTGAACTTTCCCTTTTCATGTCCTCCGTTTCTTTCTAGTGAGCAACGAAAGTTGAGTGGCCTGTGACCATTGCTTGCTCTGTGCACTATATTGATCGGCCCAAGGATATCCCTTTTGGACCAGCTTTTTGTCTTTTGCTAATCCATCTCGGGTAAGGCACTTTCTAACAGCATCTTTCTCCTTGGCGTATGCCAGCAAAGGGCAAGTTTGCATAGCGGTGTGCATGCTTACTCCACTAGGGGTGTGGCGCTTCTAGGCATTTTCAGGAGCGTGACAATTGGTGATAGGTTCCACATGCCTTTGTGAGGTTTTATCACTTGACGTAACTGTCCCAGTCGGCTCATAGTGTTCTTATGGCTGGTCCAGGACGGTGTTAGGCAGCGCACGCGTTGTGCATTATCCGGGTTACCACAGTTCCTTGTGGATTGAGCCTTTGGCTGCCTTGGTGTCCGCAGTGCACCGATTGCACATTTATCCGGTTACCACAGTCCCCTGTAGGATTGGCCTTGGGTGCCATGGTTCGTTGATGAGGAGGCATGCGAATGCACATTATCAAGTCACAGCAAGTGCCCTGTTTTTTTGGACTGCAGTTCTAGTGTAATTCAGGCATTCCAGACTCCTCAGTACATGTGTGAGCCTTTTTGGAACCGTTCGGGTCTATGGACTTCATCATAGTTGAAGTTAGACACCATTTTATCAGGGTTACAACACTTCCCGTGGGTTTGAGCATTTAGCTACCGTGGTTCATCGACTCTGGTCAATGCTATGCAGAGCGCGTTTGCAGAACCTCTGTGTGCTTGGGCTGCCGTGGGCCTCCAAGTTGGTCCCTCTGAATTGGCTTGGGCATGATTTGTGTCCCCATAGTATGTTATATCGAGTGACCGGCTGAAAGGGAACATACAGTTATGAATATAAGTAGCTGTTCCTGAGCTGCACCGCCAGGGTTGTTTGGGCTCGCGCTAAAGAGCGGGCAGTGAATGAATTGTCTTTTTGTTTTCTTCAGTGTATATAGTTGGTTGTTGACTCCCCATAGACCATTTATATGCTGACCATTCAGAGATGCAAGCAGTCAGATATAGGGATGATTACTTTGCTGCACAGATTGTGAAATTGTGGGAATGGCGTGTTAGTGTGTTTTTGATTGATGAGTAAGTAACACAGAAGTTAATAATACGTAACTGTCTGGCTTTTGTATGTGGAAATTATACCTTTCATATGTTCATATGGGCCTTGTTTATTACAAAAGGTGCATTCCAGGATCCAGCATCTCATTTGGCAGCTTGCGTCAGAGTCAGTCCAGCAGGAGAGTCAAGGTCATTTTCTTTCACTTATTTCACCAATTTACCATTTACAGAGTTTATGGCAGGCATATTTGTAACCTGTATTGTAAGGGTTAAAATAATGTTTGTGAGTATAACAGAACTGAAATGCCAGGCAAAACCCAGAGGACATCCTACCACTGATTTCAATGGCTGGCACTTTTATAATAGGGTGAAATCGTGCCTGATTGCAGTTCCTAGGGCATCCACTAGATGTCAACAGTCTTTAGAAAGAGTTTCAGGCTGGTTTTTGGAAAAATGAGCCAGAAATTTTTGTTTTTCTAGGTGGCTCCCATTTTGGCTGTAGTGTTTCCAAGCGCGTGAATGAGAGTGCGTGAATGAGAGTGCGTGAATGAGAGCGCGTTCTTTGGTATTTTTCTCCGGTAAAGACAATAACGATTCTCCTTCTTAAATGTTATCGTTTATTTGCGTATTAGAGTACCTATTGTTTGATTATTAACGTTGATTGACTTGTTTGGATAAGTTTATTGGTAACGTTTGGGATTCATTTTGTATGCATTTTGAAGGAGGGAAACCAAGTGTATTATTGACTGAAGCTTCCCAGCTAAACTGAGTTTTTATGGATATAAAGAAGGACATTATCGAACAAAAGGACAGTTTGTGATGTATCTGGGACCTTTTGGAGTGCCAACAGTAGAAGATCTTCAAAGGTAAGGCATATATATTTCTGACTTTCGTGTCGCAACTCCCTGGTTGAAAATTATTTGTTATGCATTTGTGTGCTGGGCGCTGTCCTCAGATAATCGCATGGATTGCTTTCGCGGTAAATTCTTTTTGAAATCTGACACGGCGGCTGGATTAACAACAAGTTAAGCTTTATTTTGATGTATTGTACTTGTGATTTCATGAAAGTTTCATATTTATAGTAATTTAATTTGAATTTGGCGCTCTGCAATTTCATCGGAAATTGTCAAAATGGGACGGTAGCGTCCCACTAATCCGCAAGAAGTTTTAAGGTACATGAAAGTTCACATGTTCGAGAAGGCATTTCTGCCCCCAAAAAAACATGTGGATAAAAAATGTAAGTTCAAATGGCTCCTGTGAAGTAGTGACCCGCGACATACGCCTAGTTTCCTGAAACGGGTCACATATCTAAACTGCCTTGTCCTTTCACCTGTGTTTCAGTAGGTATTTACTCTAAGATAACTGACATTGTCCTCTACCTTGTCTCAACTTATTGACTTGGCTTTACTTGAACTCTTATGCAAATTTAGATGTGCATTTATTAATTTTACATCTACATCAATTAGCCAAACATGAGCCTTTTACACCATGAGCAAATATTTCCCTCTCCAACTATGTTCTCTGTCCTGTGTGTTCCAGATGGTACCATGCATCCCATTTTATCTCAGTCTGTGCGGACAGAATCGGTGACCCTTTAGGGGGATCTGTGACTCTGGAGTGCTTCTCCACAGTAAACTCAGTGTTATCCTGGATATGGCTGAAACACTTGTACCCATTTTAACAACCTACTATGAAAAAGTGCAATTCCAGAAAGATTTCGCAAATACATCTCATTTTGAGCTGCAAATGGATGATGTTAGCTTTAATTTGACCCTATGGAATGTTGCCCATGCTGATATTTGATCGTACCAATGTTAAATATTCTGGTATAATGAATACTATTTTGGAGATGGTGCATATCTCATGAGTCAAGTTACGTGAAGAAACAGGACGTTTAGTAGCAAACTAAGAGTTTCTTCCATCAGAATGTCTAAATGTTGTGTGGTTCTCTTTAGCCAATGAATAACTCAACTAAGCTGGAAATTGAGGGTAAGACCTTCTAAGAGCTGATAAAAAAAAGCTATGCATATAATTTTACATATTCTGATAATCATGTCTTCTCCTCACACGGGGAACCAATTGTAGGTACAGTTATTATAAACTATATGTGGGGGTTTCTGGTCAGCATCCTTAAGACTTCCATCATTTTACACGTATGTACAGTGGCTTGCGAAAGTATTCACCCCCCTTGGCAATTTTCCTATTTTGTTGCCTTACAACCTGGAATTAAAATTGATTTCTGGGAGGTTTGTATCATTTGATATACACAACATGCCTACCACTTTGAAGATGCAAAATATATTTTATTGTGAAACAAACAAGAAATAAGACCAAAAAAACGGAAAACTTGAGGGTGCATAACAATTCCCCCCCAAAGTCAATACTTTGTAGAGCCACCTTCTGCAGCAATTACAGCTGCAAGTCTCTTGGAGTATGTCTCTATAAGCTTGGCACATCTAGCCACTGGGATTTTTGTCCATTCTTCAAGGCAATACTGCTCCAGCTCCTTCAAGTTGGATGGGTTCCACCGGTGTACAGCAATCTTTAAGTCAAACCACAGATTCTCAATTGGATTGAGGTCTGGGCTTTGACTAGGCCATTCCAAGACAAGACGTAACCACTCACTCCCACTCTGAGCCATTCAGTGTTGTTATGTATGTAGCGAATGAGCTAAGCTGTAGCATTAGCAATGTCTTTCAATAGGAAACAACTTAGAAATGCGGAAATTCTGGGGGATTAAAAAAAATCTGACAATGAGTCTGAAAGTCAGGAATCAGATTCTGACAGTGACAGAGGACCCCTTGTCCACTGACAAAGTCCCAGGTCCCTTTGAAGATGCTGGTGGTGATGGAGGCAGACCGATAGTGGATAAAGTACAGGAGTTCTGTGGTAGCTGGAAAGCTGCCAGCCATTTCACCCCTCCTGGTGACAGTAAAGAAGAACTCCCTAAGAGAATACTGGAGCACAGATCCTATGTTTGCAACTCCCTTCTTTGCCACCCTCTTTTCCCAGGACTGCTTTCTAGTTCTGCTGTATGACTGCATTTCATCAACAACGCTACTGCCTTCCTAAATGACCCGTTATACAAAATAAGAAATGTTAACAGCTGGCAGTAAAGTCCCATGACAAACGAGACGTCCATGTCCTCTCCACTGTCCATACAGCAACCACGTCGACCACAGGGAAGGTGGACCACCTCACGGGAGAGAGAAACAAACCAGACAGAAACATCAAACCAGACTGGTGCTTGACTATAACCTCAAAATGGGGGCAGTGGATAAGGCTGACATGCTAAACAGCTTTGTGGAATGCACTCAGAAAATGACCAAGTGGTATAAGATATTTTTCTATTTTTCCAGGGTAGCTTCAAAATACAACATGCCAATACTTCTGACGCATTTAGCGTTGTTTTACAGAGCTAATAGAAGAATGTAACTAGCTACATAAGCACGATTGCATATAACACCATAAAAGGTGAGTAACATGAGTAAGGTTACCTCGCGTGTCCGCGGTTATAAGGAATATACACAAATATATTATGCTCCATACACACAGTTAGCTACAGTAGAAACGGTATAACACGACATACAGAAACTATTATAACGTAATAAGGCACTTACTTTGATAGAAACGCAGTCTGGATTTGAAGATGGGTGTCTGTAGTGACGCCTCTAGCACTGAGACGCTGTGCCACTTGGGAGTCTTAAGGCCAGGGTAGCTTCAAAATACAACACATGCTAATACTTCCCTGACGCAATTAGCATTGTTTTCCAGAGCTAATAGAAGAATGTAGCATTGAGTATAACACCATAAATGTTATGAAATGAGTAACGTTACATTGCATGTCCGCGGTTATAAGGAATATACACAAAAACATTATGCTACTGTAGTAATGACATAACACGACATGCAGAAACTATTATAACGTAATAAGGCACTTACTTTGATAGAAACGCACACATTTCCAAAGTTATTATTGGTAACGAAAACAACTTTGATTGTGATGAAGGCAACAGACGGAAAATATGGATACGTGTATGCAGGACGGCAGATGAGCAAATGTCTGCAGACTTGAACTGCACAAACAATTGTCAAGTGTTTGGGGAATTTTGTCCGGGTCAGAAATGTCAAAAAAATGTATTGATCCGCAAAAGTAAAAATGACTACTTTTATGTGAATGAATGAATGAAGCGTGCCAACTAAACTGACTTTTTTGGGGATATAAAAGAAGGACTTTATCGAACAAAAGGACCCTTTGTTATGTAACTGTCTGGATTTTTCCCAATCCTTGGGATTGCAAACAGAGGAAGACCTTCAAAGCTAAGTGATTTATTTTATTGCTATTTCTGACTTTCGTGAAGCCTCTGCTTGTTTGGAAAATGTTTGTAATGCTTTTGTATGCGGGGCGCTGTCCTCAGATAATCGCATGGTATACTTTCGCCGTAAAGCCTTTTTGAAATCTGACAAAGCGTCTGGATTAACAAGAAGTTAAGCTTTTAAATTATGTAGGACACTTGTATTTTTATGAATGTTTAATATTACGATTTTGTATTTTGAATTTGACTCGCTCCGATTTCACCGAATGTTGTCGAATTTGATCCTGGTAGAGGGTTTTACGCACTAAATGCACCGGTTGTGCATTTATCCGGGTTACCACAGTTCCCTTGTGGGATTGAGCCTTTGGCTGCCTTGGTGTCCGGCAGTGCACCGATTGCACATTTNCATCCTACCACTGATTTCAATGGCTGGCACTTTTATAACAGGGCGAAATCGTGCCCGATTGCAGTTCCTAGGGCATCCACTAGATGTCACCAGCCTTTAGAAAGAGTTTCAGGCTGTTTTTTGGAAAAATGAGCAGGAAATTGTAATTTTTCTAGGTGGCTCCCATTTTGGCTATAGTGTTTCCAAGGGCGTGAATGAGAGTGCGTGAATGAGACCGCGTTCTTTGGTATTTTTCTCCTGAAAGGCGAGCATCGGTTCAGACCAGTGTCTAAGCCTATGGCACTGACCTGGGATATGGCTTTGGTCCTGGCCACTCTGTATTAGCCTCATTTTGAACCATTGGAGTCTGTGGACCTGGAGGTCCTTTCCTACAAGACTGCCCTGCTCATGGCAGTTGTGGACATCTCCACACGCTATCAGTACACCCTCCCTCTTTGAAGTTTGCGACTTGCAACTCCAAGGTGATGTAACGTCCTAATGCAGCTTTTGCTTCTAAGGTCATGCCTATATCTTACAGCTCTCCAGCTTTTGAACTGTTCCCCTTTTCATGTCCTCCGTTTCTTTCTAGTGAGCAACGAAAGTTGAGTGGCCTGTGACCATTGCTTGCTCTGTGCACATATATTGATCGGCCCAAGGATATCCCCGTTTTGGACCAGCTTTTTGTCTGTTTTGCTAATCCATCTCGGGGTAAGGCACTTTCTAAACAGCATCTTTCTCCTTGGCGTATGCCAGCAAAGGGCAAGGTTTGCATAGCGGTGTGCATGCTTACTCCACTAGGGGTGTGGCAGCTTCTAGGGCATTGTTCAGGAGCGTGACAATTGGTGATAGGTTCCCACATGCCTTTGTGAGGTTTTATCACTTGGACGTAACTGCTCCCAGTCTGGCTCATAGTGTTCTTATGGCTGAGTCCAGGAGCGGGTGTTAGGCAGCGCACCGGTTGTGCATTTATCCGGGTTACCACAGTTCCCTTGTGGGATTGAGCCTTTGGCTGCCTTGGTGTCCGGCAGTGCACCGATTGCACATTTATCCGGGTTACCACAGTTCCCCTGTAGGATTGAGCCTTGGGCTGCCATGGTTCGTTGATGAGGAGGAGTGCGAATGCACATTATCAAGTCACAGCAGGTGCCCTGTTTTTTTGGACTGGCAGTTCCTAGTGTAATTTCAGGCATTCCAGACTCCTCAGGTACATGTGTGAGCCTTTTTGGAACCGTTCGGGTCTATGGACTTCATCATAGTTGAAGTTAGACACCATTTTTATCAGGGTTACMACASTTCCCTGTGGGTTTGAGCATTTAGCTACCGTGGTTCATYGACTCTGGTCAATGCTATGCAGAGCGCGTWTGCRGAACCTCTGTGTGCTTGGGCTGCCGTGGGCCTCCAAGTTTGGTGCCYTCTGAGTTGGCTTGGGGCATGATTGTGTGTCCCCATAGTATGTTATATCGAGTGACCGGCTGAAAGGGAACATACAGTTATGAATATAAGTAGCTGTTCCCTGAAGGAGAGAATGAGGTATAACGTATTTTGAAGCTGCACTGACAGGGTTGTTTGGGCTCGCTAAAGAGCGGGCAGTGAATGAATTGTCTTTTTTGTTTTCTTCAGGTGTATATAGTTGGTTGTTGACTCCCCATAGGACCATCTTATATGCTGACCATTTCAGAGATGCAAGGCAGTCAGATATAGGGATGCATCACTTTGCTGCACAGGATTGTGAAATTGTGGGAATGGYGTGGTATGGTGTGTTTTTGATTGATGATAGTAAGTAACACAGAAGTTTAATAATACGTAACTGTCTGGCTTTTGTATGTGGAAATTATACCTTTCATATGGATTCATATGGCGCCTTGGTTTTATTACAAAAGGTGCAGATTCCAGGATCCAGCATCTCATTTGGCAGCTTGCGTCAGAGTCAGTCCAGCCAGGAGAGTCAAGGTCATTTCTTTCACTTATTTCACCAATTTACCATTTACAGAGTTTTATAGCAGGCATATTTGTAACCTGTATTGTAAGATAAAATGTAATATTACCTGATATTCCTCCAATAAAACATTTATTGAAAATGAGCAGATTYAAATAATAAAATCCTTTGGTTTCAGAGTATGATTTTCCCTGACTCTTACCGCTSTTGTCTGGCCGCATCAAACACTGTCATTGTGATTGTGATCATTCTACTGTCATGGGGGATATGCAAGGAAAGGAACAAAGGACCTAAAGGTATAGAAAGACTCATCATTTGCATCTAATGTGCATATTAATAGCTACTTACATTTACATTTAAGTCATTTAGCAGACGCTCTTATCCAGAGCGACTTACAAATTGGAAAGTTCATACATATTCATCCAAGTCCCCCCGTGGGGAATGAACCCACAACCCTGGTGTTGCAAGCGCCATGCTCTACCAACTGAGCCACACGGGACCCAGCTACTAATCGACTTACTGTTATGTATGTTTCACAGTAATGTTCATGTAAGAGGAAAATATACTGCTTCAATAAGATTGCTTGTATACTGTACTTAATGTCATTTTTTACTTCCTATTTTTTTATCTGAACTGAGAGATTACCAACCAACCAAATTACCAGTCCATCAGGTAACCTTTAGCATATAATCTCCCCCATAGAAATTATTAGACTACTAATATTATTAGATACGTTATAATATTTTAGCGATCAGAGACCTGATCTCTAAATAAAAGGCTTCATAAAATGCAAGAAAATGGGATAATATCATTTTCTCCTCACACGGGGCACCAAMTATAAGTACAAGTATTATTAACGACACCGTTTGTTTTGGTCAGAAACCTTACCAATTCCTTCATTTGAAACATACRTATTTATTATTCTCCTTCTCAAGAGAATCATACCGGATTGCTGAACTACACAACATTTGTTTTGGTTGTTATCATCATCATCATCTTGGTTGCAACTAACATATTCACAAGCAGAATTTACAACCCAGATTACAAGAGGCCGGATAGACAGAGCTGAGCGTCCTGTTGGGCWGACACTACCATGTTWATCTTCTATGATCAAATGTAATGCAGCGAAACTCAGAATACGTTTAAGGTATAGGTGGACTAAAAGCCAAGGCTCCTGCTAACTGCATGAGTTCTTCAGTTYAGTGATCTACTTGGTGCAGTCAGAGGAGCGCCCCCTATTGGTTAACAACCACCAATTCTAGCCAATAGTTATCTACCCCAGGGGGTGGAAAGAATGCCCAAAATAATGATTCGACGCAACCTTAATTGGTGTCATCACTGTGARAACATATTTTTTATGTTTACTGTAACACAGACCCTTTGTTTAAACGTTATTACTTTATAACTGACAATATACCCTATGTTTAACCAACTTAAAATGGTMAATTCTGGTAACTTCTATGATGATAAACTACAGCCTACGACTAATATCTTATCATTCTCTCTCTCAAACTAAATGTAAGAGTGGAAAATCAGTGGTTGGTGGTAAGAAAAAATGTATCTTTGGTCATTTTATGCAGCTGTGGCTCTCACACCATGTCCCGCCCCTAATCACAAATGACTTTCATCTAAAGATGTAGTTCTTCCTTCATGGACTGGCAGTGTAGATCTAAACCCAGAATGGTACACATATATTTATCAGCTCTTGTCATCTACGGCTTGTGTGAGTTATCTAAGTCATTACGATTATGTGATTTATAGTTGAGACTAGGTTTAGGTATAGTAGTGCATGAGGGAACAGAAAGTTCTATGTTTGGAATTGTTTCTAAACCTTTGTCTTCTCTCTTTCAGGTCTGACCCCTGTTGTGTCTGTCTCTCCTCCTCCCTCAGTAGTAGCCCAACCGGGAGATAATGTCACTTTTCAGTGCACGGATGTCACTGGAGCTCCAGGACACGTTGGCTGGTTCAAGCAAGTCAACGGCTCAGAGCCCCTATGCATCGCGTCTATGTACAGCTCTGAGCCGTATGTCACGCATCACAATGGTTTTCAGCCCAGCCATATGGAAATGTTCATCAGACATAAAATAATCTTCCTCAAAATCACAGAGGTGGATGTAGCTGATTCTGGTCTGTACTTCTGTGGAATGTTTGATAAATTCATCATCTTCACCAATGCGACTGTCCTGAAGGTCCAAGGTAATCTTTCAACAACCTGTCTGCTATGACTCCAAATGCACTAACATGTATCTGAAGAATCAGAGATATTATTGAGAAAATGTTGGAGATATAACGCTATCGTACTACAGTGTAAATAACTGCAGGAATGTTTAACTCTCCTAATCGTCCAAAAGGTCACAACATTTCAGAAAAGGACCGTAGAGAGCACTGTGAAAAAGGTATGTTTATTCTGTTATGTTAAGTGAGAATCTTTCGTAAATGAATTAATATTATCTACCATTAAAGTACAGTAGAATAGAATTAAAGTAACGGCATCTTAAAGCAATCCAGACTGAGAATCTTGGTAGCAAACAGGGTCATGTTTTAAATAGTTCTGATTCTGATTGAAATSGGTTTTGTAGGAATGTACCTCATTCCATTGGTTGTGATCCTGGGTGTTGTAACCGCGGCACTACCTATWGTCTTCCTCATCCTGGTCCTCAAGATCAGACGAGACACAAAAAGACACGACACAGGTAGAAGCCCATTTCATGATAATATGGGGCCTGTGAACTAGAATGAAACAATCTGTTCACCTCTTCTCTCATCCCATCTCTCTTTCATATCCTATTCAGGACCTGATTCTCAACAAAAAACACAAAATGATCAGGTAAATACTGTATGATTAAATACTGTATGTTCAGCCATATTATTTTTGAAATATAATTCAGAAATACTATTCAGAAACACTGTAAATTATAATTGTATGTGATGATATTTATAAATCTACAGATACAAGATCCAGATACATTGAATTATGCCGCCCTGAATTTCACCTCCAAGAAKAGGAARATGGAGAGGAGGAGAGAGAAGGAGCTGGACCCCCATGTAGTGTATGCTGCTACAAGATGATAAAGTGGAGGAGGATGGAGGAGGAGGACAATTGGTTGGCCATATCTTTGAATATAAGTTAAAATCTTGCTATATTGTATCTGTGTAGTTAAATTAAATGTATGGAAATGTAAATCAATCTCTGCAGTGTATGATTAAGCTATACGGCCTGAGGGCGCGTGTGATATGGCCAATATACCTCAGCTCAGGGCTGTTCTTGAGCACAACGCAACGCGGAGTGCCTGGATACAGCCCTTAGCCGTGGTAAATTGGCCATATACCACAAACCCCAGAGGTGTCTTTTTGCTGTTATAAAACTGGTTAACAATGTAATTAGAGCAGTAAAAATTTATGTTTTGTCATACCCGGGGTATACTGTCTGATATGCCACGGCTGTCAGCCAATCAGCATTCAGGGCTCGAACCACCCAGTTTCTAATTGTGAATTGTACCTCAGGGCGACTGTAGCCCTCTCCAACTCAGTTAGGTCAGTGGTATAGAGTGTGGWTAGAGAGGAGGMGTTAGAAGTAAAAACACAACTGTTTAAGAGCCRCAGAGTAGTTGCCTCTTTTGGCCTCTCTTAACTTAGATCTCTGTTGTGTGTGTTAGTGATTTGGTWATTTTTTTATAGGGTGACCCTGAGGGYCAAAGTACCCAGCRGTAGACAACTGTATTATACTGATCACTTMTRAAGACAAATAAAGAGTTAAACCAAAATAGCCTTTGTCATGATGTTATTCGTCAATTAGTATTTCCTCTCTTGGCTTTGYACTGATCACAGCCCCCTATTTCGAGAAGCACCTTTTAAGGAGAATATGATTGGGGTCTGAGTTAGAGGAGGGGCAAGGGAGGAACACATCACTTCCTGTGGTTTGAGTGAGAGGAAGAAGTAGCTCAGTGTAGAGTGAAACCTGCTGAGGTGAACATCACTGGGCCTCTCATAGACTGAGCGATGAGATGGCTATTGTGTCTCTTTCTCTGTCGCTCTCTCTCTCTCTCTGAGTATGTTTTGCCAGATTTACTGTCCACCTGCCAACCGAGTGTGGTTGGTGAAGCATCTAATCTTTGAATCTCTTTTTAAAAAATTGGCAAAATATTTAGGTGTGTGTCACAGGTGTGACTGATTGCCTCACTAAATATCCCTTTTAACCCCTGTTTCTGTTTGTTTGAGGTACGGCCGCCCACAGGAATTGAGGCAGTCCAGGGGCATGGTGGATCCCTTTTGTTGGCTGAGAGYGCATGCTGTTGGTTGAGATCATACAGAGGACTTTCAGTTGAAGCAATGGTACTAAAGAGAGRATATGTTTTCTGGGCTTCACCACTTCCTGTGTCCCTTTCTGTTTTTCGTTTTTTTTCTTCATTTTTGTTATTTGTTTGTGATTTGGAACTTTAGAAAACAACAATGAAAAGGGAAGGTGTGACCACCGCTATTCCCTATTAACAAGTGTTGTTTGTTGAAACTGTTGTCTGCCTCTACTTTACTCTGCCTGCTCAACCCAGATCCAAAAGAACCAGTGTACGGGTTCCCAAAGGCATCTTAAGGCAAAGTTAATAGTTAGAACCATAAGATCCTGTGTTTCTAATGATGAATTTAGCCTTAAGATGCTTTAGGGAAACCGGACCCTGGTCACTTTTCCACCAAGTGTAAATGTGTGGGTGGTTTGAGAGGCATTCGACAATACCGGTGATGTGAGACAGAGACACTGATCCGCTGTAACTTGTAACTTTCCACTGCGTTAGGCCTAATGCATCATTCTCGTTCTCTGCTTAAGACGAGCACCCAGCACTACACCTCTCTTCATCTGTCCATCTGGACGATMAACACCAGACCAATGCCCCTCGGTTAGATGTGAAAAGAATGTGAAGAATATAAACAAGCTAAAAGGATTTCCCATCCCCGAAGCATTCAACAAGACTACAACGTCCAGATTCTCTGTCACTTTACGTGAAATAATAAAACATTTTCCTTCATGATAACCTCTGGCACCTCTGACCAATGCGCTCAATACATACTGTAGCAACTTCAATCAGTATCAATGTGCACAGTGATATGTATTCATGTTCGCATACAATAGCTGCATACACAGGGATATGGCAAAAGCAAGTAACATATTACATATAATCTACTGACGTTCTATTTCCTGGTGGTGTAGATGAGGATGATGATGATGATGAAGATGGTCAGACAGCAGAGGAGAACTCCAGTTATTATGWTGGAGAGAAGGATAAGGATTCCCATCAAAGTCACCTTTTAAAATAATAAAATATACTGTATCACTCCACTGCCTGGACTTACTCAGTCACAGGCTGTTGAATAAGATGCTGGGTCCTGGAATCTGCACCTTTTCCAGAGCAATAAAATGTTCATCGAAGACCTCGATCTCAATCTAGTTCAGGTACTATACTGTAAAATACAGTAGATACAAAGTGTATTGTCAGAAAGAATAYATTTAAATCTTAAATACATAGGCATGATCCTCCCTTTTGTTTCAATAGTAAGTTTGCGTTAATACAGCTGGCTCTACCTGCTGCAAATAACTGAGAGTTGACCAGGCAGAGTTTTGTCATTGCCCTCCTCTGTAGATAGAGCCCCATCATGCGTATACTGGTCGTTATGTATGTCAGATGAGAGTGAGAGTCAGGGGGTTAGCGGTCTTACATGAATGGAGTGATGATCCACAGGCCTGATTGGGGTCCTCTATAAGTGTCAGCTAACGCCCATATCCTGCAGTTTGTTCTTCGTGGTCTAATTGACAATATAAAAGTTTACAGTGCCTCAACCACAGAGTGAGGTGACAGGAACGTGAAGGCTGGAGCCAGTGATGGCCTGATATTATTGGTTAGTAGCTCTGACACCCAGACTTATCTGAAGGCTCTGATCATGAGCCAGAAGGCCTGTTTCTGAAAAGATCTGTCTACTTTTGTGGCTGTAGCTACAGCCAGGCAAGGGTTAGGGTTATGGTTAGGTTAGGTCTTGGGTTAGGGCTGGGGTTAGGGGTTATGGAATCGCTTTAGGGTAAGTGGATAGTTAGTTGAACATCTAAAACCATCTGTAGGGGACTATCCAAATAATGCATAACCAGCACTAACTCTGATAGGCTGAAGTCTTGTGGTCACCTATGAACTCAACCGAACCCAAACGCTTCCGCAAACATGTTCAACCTTGTGGTGTGTTTAACTGTAGGTCACTTACTTTGACGTGCACATAAATTTAAACATTTCTCTTTAGACATTCCACATAAATCGCCTTTAAAAGTGTYAGTTCAGCTTTCTGTAAATTGACATTGCTGTCCAATACCAAGTACCACGCCCCCAACCAATGAAATCCCTCACTATGATCTCAGATTGAATGAAGAGGTGTTCTCTGATTCACAACCAGACAGATCAGAATAGATCTACACACAGAATGGCCAGTATAGGCCTACTATTTATTTATTTTATCTCATACTTTTATAGCCTACTGGACTCATAGAGTCGGCAGGTAGCCTAGTGGTTAGAGCGGTGGACTTGTAACCGAAAGGTTGCAAGATCWAACTCCCTGAGCTGACAAGGTAAAAATCTGTTGTTCTACCCCTGAACAAGGCAGTTAACCCACTGTTCCTAGGCCATCATTGAAGATAAGAATTTGTTCTTAACTGACTTGCCTAGTTAAATAAAGGTTAAATAAACAGAGAGCTACTCTCTCAAGTTATCTTGTTGGAGCGAGTGACTCTTTGAACTTACAATGTCTAGCCCYAAGTCATTATATATTTTTTCTTGTGCTTTATGCTATTTGCCTCATGACTCCTGCATGCTTTATTGACTATGAACTTGCCTGTTTACCCAACCGTGGGACAGACTATGTTTGTTCCCACACTCGGGACTCTGACTCTCTATTGGTTACACGGACTCTTGGCCTCCCATCCTATTCTAACCACCTCTCACAGGCTTTGTATTCATGTTACCTGATGAAATTGCTATACAATATGATCTTGCTGCCATGTGATGCACATTTAAATCTCCCATCCCTTCTAACGCGACTAGCCCTGATGATCCTCCCTCTTTTTCCCCTGCCCCGCTACAAGGTTTCTCCCTGCAGGCAGTCACTGAGTCTGAGGTGCTAAAGGAGGTCCTTAAACTTGACACCAAAACAACATCTGGGTGAGGTTTAGATCCTTTCTCGGTTTCATGGCAGCCACGGTCCGTCCTTTATTTAAAGGGGGAGATCAAGATGATCCTAACATTTTGCCCTGTTTATCAAAAGTGTTGGAAAATCTTGTCAAAAATCAACTGACTGGCTTTCTTGATGTCTATAGTATTCTCTCTGGTAGGCAATCTGGTTTCCGCTCAGGTTATGGATGTGTCACTGCAACTTTAAAGGTCCTCAATTTTGTTACCATTGCCCTTGATTCTAAGCAAAGTTGTGCTACTATTTTTATTGACTTTTTATTGACTCKGAGGGTTTAGAAATTGAGGTAGTCAGCTCATACAAGTACTTGGGAGTATGGCTAGACGATACACTGTCCTTCTCTCAGCACATATCAAAGCTACAGGCTAAGGTTGAATCTAGACTTGGTTTCCTATCGTAATCGCTCCTCTTTCACCAGCTGCCAAACTAACCCTGATTCAGATGACCATACTACCCATGCTATATTATGGAGATGTAGTTTATAGATCATCAGGTAAGGGTGAGATGTTCTTTAACATTCGGCCATCAGATTTGACACCAGTGCTCCTTATAGGAGACATCACTGAACTCCATACTCCTCTGTAAGCTGGTCATCTCTGTATAACCGTCACAAGACCCACTGCTTATTTATAAAACCCTCTTAGGCCTCACTCCCCCCAATCTGAGATACTTACTGCAGCCCTTATCCTCCACATACAACAACYGTTCTACCAGTCACATTCTGTTAAAGGTCCCCAAACCACACACATCCCTGGGTCGCTTGTCTTTTCAGTTCGCTGCAGCTAGCGACTGGAACGAGTTGCAAAAAAACACTCAAACTGGTCAGTTTTATCTCAATCTCTTCATTCAAAGACTCAATCATGGACTTTACTTACAGTTGCGGTCTATGTATATTTGTAAACAACAGCTGGTGCACGAAATCTAAGGAAGTCTCAAGGTTTTGCTCGCCTGTCGTATAGTATCTAATGATAAGCTGAATACCACACTATTTACCAGGAGAGTTTTCATCTACATTCATCGTAGCTGTMTAATTACCACCACAAACCGATGCTGGCACTAAGACCGCACTCAATGAGCTGTATACGTCYATTAGGAAACAGGAAGATGCTCATCCAAAGGTGGTGCTCCTAGTGGTCGGGGACTTTAATGCAGGGAAACTGAAATCCGTTATACCTAATTTCTACTAGCACGTTAAATGTGCAACCAGAGGGAAAAAAATGTAGACCACCTTTACTCCACACACAGAGAAGTGTACAAAACTCTCCCTCGCACTCCATTTGGCAAATCTGACCATAACTCTATCCTCCTGATTCCAGCATACAAGCAAAAACTAAAGCAGAAAGCACCAGTGACTCGGTAAATAAAAAAGTTGTCAGATGAAGGAGATGCTAAGCTACAGGACTGTTTTGAGAGCACAGACTGGAATATGTTCCAGGATTCTTCCGATGTCATTGAGGAGTACACCACATCAGTCACTGCCTTCATCAAAAAGTGCGTCGATGACGTCGTCCCCACAGTGACTGTACGTACATACCCCAACCAGAAGCCATGGATTACAGGCAACATCCGCATTGAGCTAAAGACTAGAACTGCCGCTTTCAAGGAGCGGAACTCTAACCCGGAAGCTTATAAGAAATACCACTATGCCCTCCGATGAACCATCAAAAAGGCAAAGCGTCTAAACAGGACTAAGATTTARTCATACTACACCAGCTCTGACGCTCATCGGATGTGGCAGTGCTTGCAAACTATTACAGACTACAAAAGGGAAGAACAGCCGTGAGCTGCCCAGTGACACGGGCCTACCAGACAAGCTAAATTACTTATATGCTCGCTTCAAGGCAAGTAACACTGAAACATGCATGAGAGCATCAGCTGTTCCAGACAACTGTGTGATCACGCTCTCCGTAGCCGATGTGAGTAAGACCTTTAAACAAGTCAACATTCACAAGACTGCAGGGCCAGACAGATTACCAGGACGTGTACTCGAAGCATGCGCTGACCAACTGGCAAGTGTCTTCACTGACATGTTCAACCTGTCTCTGAATGAGTCTGTAATACCAACATGTTTCAAGCAGACCACCATAGTCCCTGTGCCAAGAACACTAAGGTAACCTGCCTAAATGACTACCGACCCGTAGCACTCACGTCTGTAGCCATGAAGTGCTTTCAAAGGCTGGTCATGGCTCACATCAACACAATTATCCCAGAAACCCTAGACCCACTACAATTTCCATACCGCCCAAACAGATCCACAGATGTTGCAAGTTCTATTACACTCCACACTACCCTTTCCCACCTTGACATTGGGAACACCTATGTGAGAATGCTATTTATTGACTACAGCTCAGCATTCAACACCATAGTGCTCTCAAAGCTCATCACTAAGCTAAGGACTCTGGGACTAAACACCTCCCTTTGCAACTGGATCCTGGACTTCCTGATGGCCGCCCCCGGGTGGTAAGGGTAGGTAACAACACGTTCACCACGCTGATTCTCAACACAGGGGCACCTCATGGGTGCGTGCACAGCCCCCTCCTGTACTCCTTGTTCACTCATGACTGCACRGCCAGRCACGACTCCAACACCATCATTAATTTTGCCGATGACACAAACAGTGGTAGGCCTGATCACCGACAATGATGAGACAGCCTATTGGGAGGAGGTCAGAGACCTGGTCGTGTGGTGCAAGGACAACAACATCTCCCTCAACGTGATCAAGACAAAGGAGATGACTGTGGACTACAGCAAATGGAGGACCGAGCATGTCCCCATTCTCATCGATGGGGCTGTAGTGGAGCAGGTTGAGAGCTTCAAGTTCCTTGGTGTCCACATCACCAACAAACTATCAAGGTCCAAACACACCAAGACAGTCGTGAAGAGGGCACGACAAAGCCTATTCCCCCTCAGGAGACTGAAAAGATTTGGCATCAATAAAAAGTACATCACTGGGGCCAAGCTTCCTGCCATCCAGGACATCTACACTAGGTGGTGTCAAAGGAAGACCCAAAAAATTGCCTGGGCGCGAACCCAGACACTCTGGTGGCGCAGCTARCACTGCGATGCAGTGCCCTAGACCACTGCGCCACCCGGGAGGCACCAAGATAAGGTTTTTAACTATTTATCTTGCTTTTGATGGAATACATTTGAAATGTTTGTCAGAAGATGAAAAAAAAAACAGCAGACAATTGACCTTAATTTTTTCCTCTCAGGTATTAGCAATATTCTTATTTTACATTAGTAAATGTTGATGTTACAGGGTGCAACGGAGTTGAGGAAATACCAGAGTCATCTAAAGAAAGTGAGTTTGTCTTTCTTTTTCATAAAGATGCTAAACTTTTTGTGTAAAATCTGAAACTGTAGCAGAAAATTGTTTCACACATTTAAAGCAATAAAAAGTCAGGCCAAGCTGTGAGAGAAAAACACAAAGGATTTGACCTAAAGGACACAACAAGGTCAATAAAATGTCAGAGTTGTCTGGAAAGGGGGAGCTTCTTTCCTTTTCATGAATTGCTTAATAGAAAACTATTGAACTATGGGTTCTATTAGATCTCATTGATTTGTTATCTGCATAATGAATGTATTTGTTATGTGTCAATTAATGGGGAGGAGGAACTTTGTGTATGGAAAGTTACTGTGAGARAAAAGGGGGACATAATGTATGTCCAAATTCTGTTGAGTATGGTGAACAGAAGGTCACTTGATGCACATGGAGAAGGTGGTGGTGACTTTTCTTCACAGATCAGAATCTTGGTCCTTCTCTCCATCATCATAATTGCAGTTCTCCTCTGCTGTCTGACCATCTACACCACCAGGAAATAGGGTAGTCACTATCTGGCCAAGTTGCAAAGTCAATAGCTGTCACGTTCTGACCATAGTTCTTGTGTGTTTTGCTTGTTTTAGTGTTGGTCAGGACGTGAGCTGGGTGGGCATTCTATGTTGTGTGTCTAGTTTGTCTGTTTCTATGTTTGGCCTAATATGGTTCTCAATCAGAGGCAGGTGTTTTGTGTTGTCTCTGATTGGGAATCATATATAGGTGGCTTGTTTTGTGTTGGGGTTTGTGGGTGGTTGTTTCCTGTCTTTGTGTTTTCTCTGCACCAGATAGGGCTGTATCGGTTTGCCACATTTTGTTATTTTGTATCGTTGTAAGTTTTCACAGTTTCATTTTATTAAACATGTTGAGCACTGGCTACGCTGCGTGTTGGTCCGATCCCTGTTACACCCTCTCTTCTCGTGAAGAGGAGGAAGGCTGCTGTTACAGAACCACCCACCAAAACCGGACCAAGCAGCGTAGTAACGGGCAGCAGCGACAGCAGCAGAAACAGCGATGTCAGGAGGAATGGACTTGGGAGGATGTATTGGACGGAAAAGGTTGCTACACATGGGAGGAGATCCTGGCTGGTAAGGATCGCCTTCCATGGGAACAGGTGGAGGCAGCTAGGAGAGCGGAAGCAGCTGCGAAGGGGAACCGGTGTTATGAGGGAACACGGCTGGCCAGGAAGCCCGAAAAGAAACCCCAAAAATGTCTTGGATGGGGGCTAAAGGGGGGTGTGGCGAAGTCAGGTAGGAGACCTGCGCCAACTTCCCGGGCTTGCCGTGGAGAGCGAGAGTACGGGCAGACACCGTGTTGTGCGGAAAGGCGCAAGGTGTCTCCTGTACGTATGTATAGCCCGGTGCGGTACATCCCAGCTCCACGTATCGGCCGGGCTAGAGTGGGCATCGAGCCAGGTGCCATGAAGCCGGCTCAACATATCTGGTCTCCAGTACGTCTCCTCGGGCCGGTGTACATGGCACCAGCCTTACGCATGGTGTCCCCGGTTCGCCAGCACAGCCCAGTGCGGGCTATTCCACCTCGCCGCACTGGCCTGGCTACGGGGAGCATTAGGTAAGGTTGGGCAGGTAAACCAGGTAAGGTTGGGCAGGCTCGGTGCTTAAGAGCTCCTGTACGCCTTCACGGTCCGGTATATCCGGCGCCACCTCCTCGCCCCAGCCCAGTAACACCAGTGCCTACACCACACACCAAGCTTACTGTGCGTATCCAGAGCCCTGTACGCACTGTTCCTTCTCTCCGCACTCGCCCTGAGGTGCGTGCCCTCAGCCCGGTACCACCAGTGCCGGTACCACGCACCAGGTGTATAGTCCGCCTCGAGAGTCCAGTGTGCCCTGTTCCTGCTCCCCGCACTAGCCTTGAGGTGCGTGTCTACAAACCGGTACCACCAGTTCCGGCAACACGCACCAGGCCTACTGTGCGCCTCAGCAGGTCTGAGCTGCCTGCCTGCCCAGCGCCGTCTGAGCTGCCTGCCTGCCCAGCGCCGNGAGGGTTTAGAAATTGAGGTAGTCAGCTCATACAAGTACTTGGGAGTATGGCTAGACGATACACTGTCCTTCTCTCAGCACATATCAAAGCTACAGGCTAAGGTTGAATCTAGACTTGGTTTCCTATCGTAATCGCTCCTCTTTCACCAGCTGCCAAACTAACCCTGATTCAGATGACCATACTACCCATGCTATATTATGGAGATGTAGTTTATAGATCATCAGGTAAGGGTGAGATGTTCTTTAACATTCGGCCATCAGATTTGACACCAGTGCTCCTTATAGGAGACATCACTGAACTCCATACTCCTCTGTAAGCTGGTCATCTCTGTATAACCGTCACAAGACCCACTGCTTATTTATAAAACCCTCTTAGGCCTCACTCCCCCCAATCTGAGATACTTACTGCAGCCCTTATCCTCCACATACAACAACYGTTCTACCAGTCACATTCTGTTAAAGGTCCCCAAACCACACACATCCCTGGGTCGCTTGTCTTTTCAGTTCGCTGCAGCTAGCGACTGGAACGAGTTGCAAAAAAACACTCAAACTGGTCAGTTTTATCTCAATCTCTTCATTCAAAGACTCAATCATGGACTTTACTTACAGTTGCGGTCTATGTATATTTGTAAACAACAGCTGGTGCACGAAATCTAAGGAAGTCTCAAGGTTTTGCTCGCCTGTCGTATAGTATCTAATGATAAGCTGAATACCACACTATTTACCAGGAGAGTTTTCATCTACATTCATCGTAGCTGTMTAATTACCACCACAAACCGATGCTGGCACTAAGACCGCACTCAATGAGCTGTATACGTCYATTAGGAAACAGGAAGATGCTCATCCAAAGGTGGTGCTCCTAGTGGTCGGGGACTTTAATGCAGGGAAACTGAAATCCGTTATACCTAATTTCTACTAGCACGTTAAATGTGCAACCAGAGGGAAAAAAATGTAGACCACCTTTACTCCACACACAGAGAAGTGTACAAAACTCTCCCTCGCACTCCATTTGGCAAATCTGACCATAACTCTATCCTCCTGATTCCAGCATACAAGCAAAAACTAAAGCAGAAAGCACCAGTGACTCGGTAAATAAAAAAGTTGTCAGATGAAGGAGATGCTAAGCTACAGGACTGTTTTGAGAGCACAGACTGGAATATGTTCCAGGATTCTTCCGATGTCATTGAGGAGTACACCACATCAGTCACTGCCTTCATCAAAAAGTGCGTCGATGACGTCGTCCCCACAGTGACTGTACGTACATACCCCAACCAGAAGCCATGGATTACAGGCAACATCCGCATTGAGCTAAAGACTAGAACTGCCGCTTTCAAGGAGCGGAACTCTAACCCGGAAGCTTATAAGAAATACCACTATGCCCTCCGATGAACCATCAAAAAGGCAAAGCGTCTAAACAGGACTAAGATTTARTCATACTACACCAGCTCTGACGCTCATCGGATGTGGCAGTGCTTGCAAACTATTACAGACTACAAAAGGGAAGAACAGCCGTGAGCTGCCCAGTGACACGGGCCTACCAGACAAGCTAAATTACTTATATGCTCGCTTCAAGGCAAGTAACACTGAAACATGCATGAGAGCATCAGCTGTTCCAGACAACTGTGTGATCACGCTCTCCGTAGCCGATGTGAGTAAGACCTTTAAACAAGTCAACATTCACAAGACTGCAGGGCCAGACAGATTACCAGGACGTGTACTCGAAGCATGCGCTGACCAACTGGCAAGTGTCTTCACTGACATGTTCAACCTGTCTCTGAATGAGTCTGTAATACCAACATGTTTCAAGCAGACCACCATAGTCCCTGTGCCAAGAACACTAAGGTAACCTGCCTAAATGACTACCGACCCGTAGCACTCACGTCTGTAGCCATGAAGTGCTTTCAAAGGCTGGTCATGGCTCACATCAACACAATTATCCCAGAAACCCTAGACCCACTACAATTTCCATACCGCCCAAACAGATCCACAGATGTTGCAAGTTCTATTACACTCCACACTACCCTTTCCCACCTTGACATTGGGAACACCTATGTGAGAATGCTATTTATTGACTACAGCTCAGCATTCAACACCATAGTGCTCTCAAAGCTCATCACTAAGCTAAGGACTCTGGGACTAAACACCTCCCTTTGCAACTGGATCCTGGACTTCCTGATGGCCGCCCCCGGGTGGTAAGGGTAGGTAACAACACGTTCACCACGCTGATTCTCAACACAGGGGCACCTCATGGGTGCGTGCACAGCCCCCTCCTGTACTCCTTGTTCACTCATGACTGCACRGCCAGRCACGACTCCAACACCATCATTAATTTTGCCGATGACACAAACAGTGGTAGGCCTGATCACCGACAATGATGAGACAGCCTATTGGGAGGAGGTCAGAGACCTGGTCGTGTGGTGCAAGGACAACAACATCTCCCTCAACGTGATCAAGACAAAGGAGATGACTGTGGACTACAGCAAATGGAGGACCGAGCATGTCCCCATTCTCATCGATGGGGCTGTAGTGGAGCAGGTTGAGAGCTTCAAGTTCCTTGGTGTCCACATCACCAACAAACTATCAAGGTCCAAACACACCAAGACAGTCGTGAAGAGGGCACGACAAAGCCTATTCCCCCTCAGGAGACTGAAAAGATTTGGCATCAATAAAAAGTACATCACTGGGGCCAAGCTTCCTGCCATCCAGGACATCTACACTAGGTGGTGTCAAAGGAAGACCCAAAAAATTGCCTGGGCGCGAACCCAGACACTCTGGTGGCGCAGCTARCACTGCGATGCAGTGCCCTAGACCACTGCGCCACCCGGGAGGCACCAAGATAAGGTTTTTAACTATTTATCTTGCTTTTGATGGAATACATTTGAAATGTTTGTCAGAAGATGAAAAAAAAAACAGCAGACAATTGACCTTAATTTTTTCCTCTCAGGTATTAGCAATATTCTTATTTTACATTAGTAAATGTTGATGTTACAGGGTGCAACGGAGTTGAGGAAATACCAGAGTCATCTAAAGAAAGTGAGTTTGTCTTTCTTTTTCATAAAGATGCTAAACTTTTTGTGTAAAATCTGAAACTGTAGCAGAAAATTGTTTCACACATTTAAAGCAATAAAAAGTCAGGCCAAGCTGTGAGAGAAAAACACAAAGGATTTGACCTAAAGGACACAACAAGGTCAATAAAATGTCAGAGTTGTCTGGAAAGGGGGAGCTTCTTTCCTTTTCATGAATTGCTTAATAGAAAACTATTGAACTATGGGTTCTATTAGATCTCATTGATTTGTTATCTGCATAATGAATGTATTTGTTATGTGTCAATTAATGGGGAGGAGGAACTTTGTGTATGGAAAGTTACTGTGAGARAAAAGGGGGACATAATGTATGTCCAAATTCTGTTGAGTATGGTGAACAGAAGGTCACTTGATGCACATGGAGAAGGTGGTGGTGACTTTTCTTCACAGATCAGAATCTTGGTCCTTCTCTCCATCATCATAATTGCAGTTCTCCTCTGCTGTCTGACCATCTACACCACCAGGAAATAGGGTAGTCACTATCTGGCCAAGTTGCAAAGTCAATAGCTGTCACGTTCTGACCATAGTTCTTGTGTGTTTTGCTTGTTTTAGTGTTGGTCAGGACGTGMGCTGGGTGGGCATTCTATGTTGTGTGTCTAGTTTGTCTGTTTCTATGTTTGGCCTAATATGGTTCTCAATCAGAGGCAGGTGTTTTGTGTTGTCTCTGATTGGGAATCATATATAGGTGGGATGTTTTGTGTTGGGGTTTGTGGGTGGTTGTTTCCTGTCTTTGTGTTTTCTCTGCACCAGATAGGACTGTATCGGTTTGCCACATTTTGTTATTTTGTATCGTTGTGTTCACAGTTTCGTTTTATTAAACATGTTGAGCACTGGCTACGCTGCGTGTTGGTCCGATCCCTGTTACACCCTCTCTTCTCGTGAAGAGGAGGAAGGCTGCCGTTACAATAGCACTGCCTAGTTCTCCAATTTATCTAATTAAAGTCCAATTTTAAAACTTTAAATTAAGACCAAAAGGCTCAGTTTTGTTTTCATAAATGTTTATGACATAGACCATTTTGACTTTGCAGCTTGGCCATCTAGTAGGAAATAGGAAATAGATCAAGCTAAGGCCAATGTCAGTAGAGGATTTATCACTAATAAAATAATCACTGTAATGAATATTTTTTTTAATTTACACAATAAATCTAATGTTCTCTTTCCTGTTGTTGTTAATATGGTCTGACCTTAGGCACCTATTCTGAGATGCCGTGTAATTTCAAACATATTGGGGCCTTGTGTAGAGGAGTGGCCAGTAAGAAACACATCACTTCCTGTTGTGACAGGAAGGAGCGGCTCAGTGTTGAGTGAGACCTGCTGAGGTGAAAATGACATGGCTCTCGTAGACTATCACTGGGGGATGAAATGGCCTTTGTATGTTACACTCTGAAGGAGAGTCTCTCTCTTATTGAAATGCCATAAAATAAATGAATGCTTAGCACCTATGCATTTATATTTACTATCAATTTACTTATTGTTTTCTCTTTTTCAGTAATGATTAGTCTTGTCCCAGTAATAGTACGTTTCACCAGAGTCGTAATGTGCCTGCCAACAGATGCTATGGATGGTGAAGCACTTGGGGGGTTGGGGCTGAGGAACACCAACAGTAACTTTCCACTGTGCATCATTATCTCCCTATTGAAAATGAGCAACCTGGGCCACAGGATGTCTGGCATTCAGCTCTCACCACACCACTCAGTGCATCAAAACCACACATTTGCTTTCCACACCTCTCTTCATCTGTTCATCTGGTCGAAACACCAGACCCCGCAGCTCAATAAGATTAGTGTGTAAAGAAAACAAACAAGGCCATTTTCATTCTCAAGCATTCAACAAGTGTACAAAGCACACCTTTTTATTTTATCTTACCTTTATTTAACCAGGTAGGCTAGTTGAGAACAAGTTCTCGTTTGCAACTGTGACCTGGCCAAGATAAAGCAAAGCAGTTCGACACATACAACAACACAGAGTTACACATAGAATTAACAAACATACAATCAATAATACAGTAGGAAAATCTATATACAGCATGTGCAAATGAGGTAGGATAAGAGAGGTAAGGCAATGAATAGGCCATGGTGGCAAAGTAATTACAATATAGCAATTAAACACTGGAATGGTAGGATGTGCAGAGGATGAATGTGCAAGTTGAGATACTGGGGTGCAAAGGAGCAAGATAAATAAATAAATACAGTATGTGGATGAGGTAGATTGGATGGGCTATTTACAGATGAGCTATGTACAGTTGCAGTGATATGTGAGCTGTTCTGACAGCTGGTGCTTAAAGCTAGTGAGGGAGGTAAGAGTCTCCAGCTTCAGAGATTTTTTGCTAGTTTGGCAGCAGGAGAACTGGAATGGAGAGGCGGCAAAGGAAGAATTGGCTTATTGGGCTGTGACCAGTGAGATATAACCTGCTGGAGCACGTGCTACGGGTGGGTGCTGCTATTGTACCAGTGAGCTGAGATTAAGGCAAGAGGCTTTACCTAGCAGAGACTTGTAAGATGATCCTGGAGCCGTGTGTTGGGCGCGCAATTCGAGTATAGGCAAGGGCAGACAACTAGAGCATACAGAGTCGCAGCGTGGTGGGTAGTTAGGGGCTTGGTGACAAACGATCGGGCACTGTGATAGACTGGCATCCAATTTTGTGAGTAAGAGTGTTGGAGGCTGATTTGTAAAATGATCATACCGCGAGAGTCGAGGATCGGTAGGCGATGGTCAGTTTTACGGATGGTATTGTTTGGCCAGCATGAGTTGAAGTGATTGCTTTTGTGTGAAATCAGGAAGCCAGCGATTCTAGATTTAATTTTGATTTGGAGATTGTATTATTGTGAGTCTGGCAAGGAGAGTTTGCAGATCTAAGCCCAGAACTAGGTATTTGTAGTTGGTCACATATTTAACTCAGAACCGTCCAGAGTAGTGATTGTCTGGAACAGGGTCGGGCAGTGCTAGGCAGCGATCGGTTGCAAGAGCATAGTATTTAGTTTTACTGCATTAGAGCAGTTGGAGCCTACGGCAAAGGAGAGTTGTATGTCATTGAAGCCCTCCATCTGGGAAGGTTAGTAGTTTTAACCACAGTGTCCAACGAAGGGCCAGAGGTGTATACCCAGTAATTTTGGTCGGCTGCGTAGAGTGGATCAAAAGAAATCACCAGCAGCATGAGAGCGAATCATTGATGTATACAGAGAAGAAGTTGGCCCGAGAGCTTGACACCCTGGGCACCGCCCATAAGAGACTGCCAGAGGTCCGGACGAACAGGACCTCCAATTTTGACACGACTTGAACTCTGTCTGAGAAGTAGTTGGTGAACCAATTGTGCGAGCCATATGCAAGTTGAGAAACCAGGATGTCGAGTCTGCCAATAAGAATGTTGTGATTGACAGAGTCGAAAGCCTTAGCCAGGTCGATGAATACGGTTGCACAGTAATGTCTCTTATTGATGGCGATTATGATATCGTTTAGGACCTTGAGTGTGGCTGAGGTGCACCCATGACCAGCTCTGAAACCAGATTGCATAGCGGAGAAGGTACGGTGAGATTCGAAATGGTCGGTAATCTGTTTGTTAACTTGGCTTTCAAATACCTTAGAAAGGCAGGGTAGAATAGATATAGGTCTGTAGCAGTTTGGGTCTAGAGTGTCTCCCCCTTTGAAGAGGGGGATGACCGCGGCAGCTTTACAATTGCAGTTTACAATGCTATTTATTCATGCTTATTCGTGCATACACAGGGATTTGGCAAAAGCATATTAAAAAAAACTTACAAGCAATATGCTAGGTAATATATGCTAGGAAAACATATTCCCCTCTATTGACTTTGCCCTTTGCTTTATCTATGTATTTGTGTTGTAGAGGAGGATGCAAATGATGAGACAGAAGAGGAGAACTCCATTTCTTATGATGGAGAGAAGGACCAGGATTCCCATCTGGGCAGCAAAGTCACCACCCTCAAAGTAAACGTGGTCCCGTTCCCAAACAGTATCTCCCCGCATGATGTCACTGCCTAGTAGTAAGTCCCAGCATCAGAGAGGCTGAGGTTCCTCTTGGGGAGGTTGTAGACACAACTCTGTGTAGGAGACCCAGCCTCAGGGCTCTTCTCACACTGATCACTCCTGTCTCCATGGTGGTAAATAATTCCTGGATGGGATTCTCCTGAGCCATGTCTGAACCAATAGACACTGTGTTCTCCTRCACAGGTCTCAGTGTGTATTGTACAGTTCAGAGTCACAGAGTCTCCTGGCTGGACTGTCTCAGACACAGCCTGCTGAACAACATGCTGGGTCCTGATATCTGCACCGTTCAATGCACATAAAAACAGAAAGGTTCTACTGAATAAAAAAATCGAATTAAATATTCATTATAAGATTATCATAAACAAAGATTCTGACAAGGCCACGTAATTGAACTTCTGAAATACTTACCCTCATGAATCAGAAATATGCCATTCCCGAAAGTCGTGGTGTCATAATCGCGCTCACTACAGTAATATATCCCCACGTCTGACACCATGGCATCTGAAATGGTCCTCACAAAAAGGTTCCCGCTCCTCCCCGCAGCAAACCGAGGTTATTGAACTCCCAATAGAATGTAATTGTGTTGGAGGAAGCATAAAGACTTAGCATTAACATTGGAGCTTGTTCAACTGTGAGCTTACACAGTTAGTAGCAGTAGACTGTGGTAAGCCCTCCAGAAATCAAGCGTTCTAACTTAACTGTTTTTCCCGGGATGAAGGTTTTCCAAACATCAGACTGAATGACAGCAGCAAGAGATAATGCTTTAAAAAAACAAACATTATATTTGTATTTTTTATTTAACCTTTATTTAACTGGACAAGTCAGTTAAGAACAAATTCTTATTTACAATGGCGGCCTGCATTACAGTTTTTTCTGATTGCTTAGGCACTATCTTTGAAACTATAGGCTATTTTTGCAAAACTCTACACACTTAACAGCAAAACCTTACACCAAACCGGCAAAACATTATACATCTCTTGCAAAAGCAAACAATTCATGCAAAACTCTTCAAACTCTTAAAAAAAAAAAATGTTTTGCGTCAGTACAGTACACACAAACCATCATTTCAATAAGCACACGAAGCACCAACTACGCACTGATAGTATAAATGAAAAACACTTTTGCTTTTTCCGAATGCAGGGCATAGCAGTTTCCCCATCCTCTCCTTCTCCCCGTTCTACTTCACCTCTTCCTTCTCCTCCTCCTCATCATCCTCCTCTTCCTCCTCCTCGTCCTCCTCTAGTTCTCACCCCTCTTCCTCTCTGTCCAACATTGGCCACCATTGTTGTCTAAACCAAATGTTTACTTGTGGCCTATTTATAGTGGTCAAGCTCTGATTTGTAAGTGAACTCGTTGTGTGATGAAGAAGTGTGATGAAGAAGGCGCAACAGCGCCTCTTCAACCTCAGGGGGCTGAAGAAATTTGGCTTGTCACCCAAAACCCTTACAAACTTTTACAAATGCACAATCGAGAGCATCCTTGTCGGGCTGTATCTTAGCCTGGTACTGCAACTGCACCGCTCTCAACCGCAAGGCTCTCCAGAGGGTGGTGCGGTCTGCACAACGCATCACCAGGGTCAAACTACCTGCCCTCCATGACACCTACAGCACCCGATGTCACAGGAAGGCAACCACCCAAGCCACTGCCTGTTCACACCGCTATCATCCAGAAGGCGAGGTCAGTACAGGTGCATCAAAGCTGGGACTGAGAGATTGAAAAACAGCCATCAGACTGCTAAACAGCAATCACTAACTCAGAGAGGCTGCTGCCTACATTGAGACCCAATCACTGGACACTTTAATACATGGATCACTAGTCACTTTAAACAATGCCACTTTAAATAATGGCACTTTAATAATGTTTACATATCTTACATTACTCATATCACATGTATATACTGTATTTTACACCATCTATTGCACCTTGCCTATGCCGCTCGGCYATCGCTCATCCATATATTTATATGTACATATTCTCATTCACCCCTTTAGATTTGTGTGTATTAGGTTGTTGTTGGGGAATTGTTAGATTACTTGTTAGATATTACTGCACTGTCAGAACTAGAAGCACAAGCATTTCGCTACACTCGCATTAACATCTGCTAACCATGTGTATGGGACCAATAGAATTTGATTGATTTGATTTGAAGGTGGACTCCAATCAAGTTGTAGAAACATCTCAAGGATGATCAGTGGAAACAGGATGCACCTGAGCTCAATTTCAAGTCTCATAGCGAGGGGTCTGAATACTTATGTAAGTGAAGTATTTCTGTTTTAGATTTGTAATACATTTGCAAAAATGTCCAAAAAACAGTTTTTGCTTTGTCATTATGGGGTATTGTGTGTAGATTGATGAGGGGAAAGAATGAATAATCCATTTTAGAATAAGGCTGTAATGTAATAAAATGTGSGAAAAGGGAAAGGGTCTTAATACTTTGTTAATGCACTTTATGTAAGTGTCACTTCTGCTTCCTGTAAATAGACATTGTAGTCCAATGCCAACTACTACGCCCCCTACCAATGAACTACATTTTGACCTCACTGTGATCTCAGGGTGAATTAAGAGGTGTTTTCTGATTCTCAGCCAGACAGAGCAGAATAGATCTACAAACAGAATGGCCAGAACCTTCCTACAAGCTCTACTGCTCTATGGATTGAGTAAGTAAGCTACTGTTAATAAACATCGAGACTAAAATTGATTGTATCATCCTTTCTAGAACCAAAGATGAGCAGATCAGAGTGCATTGCATGATAACGTTTAGTGCACCACTTTTTTCAAACATGTAAATGTGATATCACCGATTATAGTCATTAACGTAGGACTTTGTTCTTTGTATTTCAGCTTTGGTCTCTGTGTTGGTTTCTCAGTCTCAGACTATGATGGTCCGTACTGGGGATACCATCACCTTGCAGTGCTCCAATGTTACAACGGTTGTGGGACATACAGCCTGGTTCAAGCAAGTCAACGGATCAGAGCCTGTGTGTATCTCGTCTATGTACGGCTTTAATTCAACACCCGATCTCCACAATGGTTTTCAAAGGAGCCATTTTGAAATGTTCAGCAACCACACCACTATCTTTCTGAAAATCACAAAAGTGGAAATAGCTGACTGTGGCCTGTATTTCTGTGGATTSYATCCACAWAGCCACATGTTCTTTGTCAATGCAACAGTTCTAAAAATTAAAGGTACGTTTTCAACTATTTATCTGGCTTTTGATACATTTGAAAATGTTCATCAACCTAATCAGGAGTTATCATGAAACAAAGGCAAACCATTGATGGACATATTTTTTAGCATTATAATTTTGAAAACAAAATACTTCCCTATTCTTACTAACCTCAATGTTACAGGGCACAGCGGAGGTGAGGAAACACCAGAGTCATCTAAATATAATGTGTTTCTCTATCTTTCTCATGCAGATTCAAAGCCATGTTTTTTTTTTAAATCAAAAGCGCAAACATGTTTTGCTCTGTCACAGACTGATTTGATTCCATTTCATGTATTAGGAGAGTGTAATGGAACAATCAATCCAGTAGGAGAGGGTGATGACATATACCTAGGAGAGGATGATGATGGAACCATGTACCTCCTTCCCCTGGTTGTGATCCTGGGTGTTGTGACTGCTGTTCTACTGATAATCATCATCATCCTGGTCCTCAAGATCAGACGAGACTCAAAAACACACAACACAGGTACAATGGAGGACCATAAATGTTTTCAGCAAGGCGCATGTGTCAGATTTTAGATGATAAATTGTGAGAAAACCACATGCACAGGATATTTCTCTCTGACCAAATGTCTGTACGGTAACACAGAGTAAAATTTATGTTTAAATAACTGTTTGTGTCCTGACCCAAATAATTATGTTCTTATTCAGATATCGGGGCTCAACTGCAGCCACAAAATAGCCAGGTAATAGAAACTGTTATATTTACTTGTTTTCGTACATTAACAGTACTTGATTAGAAKTGTGTGTTTTGTTGAGATTTGCTTGATGTGTGTAGTCTTATTATATGTTTTCTACAGGATCCGGATCAGGACCCAGACTCTCTGAACTACGCAGCACTGAGTTTCCGTCAGAAGAGGTCCAGAAATAAGAAGACACCTAAAGGTCAAATGATGGAGATGGAGTCGAATGTTGTTTATGCTGCCACAAGATAATGTCAAATGTTTTAATGTTGATATCAGTGTAGCACTGATGAAGAACGAATATAATCTTTAGAATACTTTTTTCCCTTGTAATATAGAATTTACTGATTGTTGTTGTGGTGCTCTGTACCCCAATAGAGCTCGCCAGCTTTWAGTCCTAAAAAACAGAAATGAGTTAGCCATGGCTCGTTGGTCAAAGCCTATGGGGAAATGAATGGGGGTTTTGGAGAGTTTTTGGATAAACAACGACAATAAGGTCTGAGGTTAACACAGGCTTAGGAGATCTTATATGTTTTGTTCAGTCAGTTAACATGACCTTTATGAATTATGAAGCCTTTATGTGCTTTTTTGGTTACATAAATGCTTCAAAATTCTTAAAGTGACGTAARCTAATGAAGATGATCTCACAGAACAAAACRTATAAGATTTCCTAAACCTGTGTTAACCACAGACCTTATTTGCAGCGTTTATCCCAAAAAACTTACCAAACCCCATTAATTTCCCCATAAACTTTGACCAACGATCCACGGTGGAGTTAGCCTCCGTTAGTGACTACAAAAAAGACGCCATTAATATTGCTCTCTATTCCAAGTACTCAAAAATCCTCTTGAGACAGCAGCTATGGTTGGGGCTAGTGGTGCTGCTACCGTGTTGGGGTGCTGCCATGTTGGGTATCGCTACCGTGTTGTCGTCATGTTGTGTTGCTACCACGCTGTGTTGTTGTCTTAAGTCTATCTTTATGTAGTGTTGTGGTGGMTCTCTTGTCATGATGTGTGTTTTGTCCTACATTCATTTTTAATCCCAGCCCTCGTCCCCGCAGGAGGCCTTTTGCCTCTTGGTAGGCCGTCATTGTAAATAAGAATTTGTTCTTAACTGACTTGCCTAGTTAAATAAAGTTTAATATATATATATTATTTTTTCTTTTAAATAGAGGAGGGGAGCATCACTTCCTGTGGTGTGAGTGACAGGAAGGAGCAGCTCAGTGTAGAGTGAGACCTGCTGAGGTGAACATCACTGGGTCTCTTATAGTCTTGACAGAAAGATAGCAATCCATCTTAAAAACTGTTATTTAGAATTGATTCCTAAACTTTTACCATTTTCTGAAATTAAAGATGACATAGACATGGGTGAATATCTCTAATTCTGTATAAATACGATTTAGGATGCAAACTGCAACAAAACTGGGTCCCCTTTGACCAAACACATAATACTTGTAATGTATCTTGAAGTTGAAATAAACAATAAAATACATATTGTTTGTATAAAATTATTTAATTTTATGTTGTGTGTATAATGGTGACACTGACAGGCCAAGTTAATATACACTGTGGTAAACACGCTTTCTCTGCTGAAGACAAGCAACCTGAACCGCTGAAAGACAGACACAGACAGACAGACAGACAGACAGACAGACAGACAGACAGACAGACAGACAGACAGACAGACAGACAGACAGACAGACAGACAGACAGACAGACAGNAGACAGACAGACAGACAGACAGACAGACAGACAGACAGACAGACAGACAGACAGACAGACAGACAGACAGACAAAGACAAACACTATGACATTTCAAAACATTATCTGCTGTTATCACAATTTTTATGGTTTGATTTATTTGAACGCATGATGTACAATGGTAGGTATGGTGGACACCTGGGGTTTGGGACACCTGTACACCGCCATCTGCTGTTTAGTAAAATAACCACACATTTAATGGGTTTTATTCCACATCTTTAACACTTGTAGGCCTACTTCAACCATAGTGCATCCATGACGTGTTTGCATGCGTAGGGAATGGATCTATTACCAATAGGCCTACTGCTCTAATGTTGAATGTGCCAAGGCAGATGTCAATACTCTCAGCAGACTCATCTCATGCATTCGCTGCAGACCTAACATCCTCGAACTGTGGTCAGTGTCACCTTGCTGGTGTGAACCGAGATGGAAGAAAAAACACATACATCTTTGTGGTCAGAAGTTTCYACTGAACAACAAAACAATYAGACATCAAGCCATCACAAATGTGGCATCAACATCTGGCATTTTTTCTTAGGTGCTTTTGAGATCACACCTCATCTTTTCTGAGACATTGGGTTATATTTCTTATGGTTTGTTACCAAGGCAGTTTGATTTGCATACTAGATAATGATGTTGCTAATTGTGCTCCTAGGGCCTGTGATAAGCCGTGTGGTAACTTTGGTCAACATGCACTTTTAGGATATCTGTATTTTTTCTGGACACAGTGATTCTGATAACCAACAACCAATAATTTTGACCTTATTTGACCTTCAACACTTTCTGTCCATAGTTTCATATTGCCACTAATCAACGCCTTGTTAACACTTACCTGACATACCCGTTATCTACCTATAACATCAATCAAACAAGGTCTGCATCCGAAATGGCACCCTATTCCTTATACAGTGCCTTCAGAAAGTATTCACACCCCTTGACTTTTTAAACATTTTGTTGTGTTACAAATTGGGATTCAAATTGATTTAATTGTCATTTGTTTGTCAACGATCAACACAAGATACTATTTTAATGTCAAAGTGGAAGACACATTGTAACGTGTAAAACATTCATTAAAACGAAACACATAACTTGATGAGATAAGTATTCAACCCCTGAATCAAAACATGTTAGAATCACCTTTGGCAGCAATTACAGCTGTGAGTCTTTCGGGGTAAGTCTCTAAGAGCTTTCCACACCTGGATTGTGCAAGATTTGCCCATTATTCTTTTCGAAATCCTTCAAACTCTGTCAAATTGGTTGTTGATCATTGCTAGACACCCATTTTCAGGTCTTGCCATAGATATTCAAGMCGATTTAAGTCAAAACAGGAACATTCACTCTTCTTGTTAAACAACTCCAGTGTAGATTTGACCTTGTGTTTTAGGTTATTGTCCTGCTGAAAGGTGAATTAATCTACCAGTGTCTGATGGAAAGCAGACTGAACCAGGTTTTCCTCTATGATTTTACCTGTGCTTAGCTCCATTCCATTTACACTTTGTATTCAGGACAAAAAGTGAATTGCTTTGCCACATTTTTTGCGGTATTACTTTAGTGCCTTGCTGCAAACAGGATGCATGTTATGTAATATTTTATTCTGTACAGGCTTCCTCTTTTCACTCTGTCAATTAGGTTAGTATTGTGGAGTAACTACAGTGTTGTTGATCCATTCTCAGTTTTCTCCTATGACAGGCATTCAATTCTGTAACTGTTTTAAAACTTCTTAGGGATCAGCATCATTTTTTCAATTTTCGCCTAAAATGGCATACCCAAATCTAACTGCCTGTAGCTTAGGCCCTGAAGCAAGGATATGCATATTCTTGGTACCATTTGAAAGGAAACACTTTGAAGTTTGTGGAAATGTGAAATGAATGTAGGAGAATATAACACAATAGCTCTGGTAGAAGAAAATACAAAGAAAAAAAGTCACCCAGGTGTCCTTCACAATTTGCCCAAATGTAACCAAGTGGCCAAATTGGTAAATTGATACATTTTCAAGAACATAACTATATAGAAAACATACAAAAATTCTATGCTAATAAAAAATACAAGTTTACACACTCCCAGGAATGTCAAACATTATGGATCATTAGCTTCCCTACATAAAATGTACTAACAGGAGACCAGACAAAAATGCTGATACAATGTCTCTAAACACAGAAGTGAAATATTTAAGATAAGGGCAGCCAACACTGATCTAATGTCATAAGTGAAGACACTACAAACACAAAGTTTAAAAATATATGAATAAATGAATAAATGTACACGTTATTTACAATAACTGTACCTAAAACACGCCCTCTACATAAGAGTGTGCTGCTGGTCCCAAGTCCCTTTCAGCTGTAAAGCACTTACCAGCCTCTACTTGTAGGCTGGCTGGGTATTCACACCTCTAGATGGCAGGCGGGGGTTTGTTGTGGAGCCAGAGAGAGCAGCAGTTAGACTGAGTGGGGGATGGAGGACTTGAATGAGGTCTCTTTGAAGTCAGTCTTTACCACTAGGAAAATCAGTAAGAACTCAAGTTTATTACTTATTATATTGAACATTTATTATAGCAATACATCAAATAAACAACAGCACATCTATAAACATATTTTATATTGAGTGGAGAACACTGTGGTGAAGGTTGTGTACCAATCATTTTTTTGTTTTTTTTAATTAACCTTTATTTAACTAGGCAAGTCAGTACAAATTCTTATTTACAATGACGCTTATAATTGTGCGCCTCCTATCACGCCTGAGGCCTGGATGGACTAGGACATAGAAACCAACATACAGGTACTGTCCTATTCGAAAGAACTCTCATTCTGGGGTGATTTTGGTGACGGTCTCCTGCTAGATTTGTGACAAACTCTCCTAACCTTGAAGAGGTTTGTCACACTACCTACAGCATCAACCAAATGACAAGTGTGCTTCTGAAATGGCACCCTGTGGGCCCTGCTCAAAAGAAGTGCCTCTGGCCAAAGGCAGTGCACTATATAGGGAATATGGTGCCATTTTGGACGCAACCAAGGTCTCAGCCCCAACCATCACACCAAAACTTCTTTCCGAACCACACTCATACCACATGTTTATATGCAGACCAGAACCTGAYGTTGTTACGATATTCATCTGACAAAGGAAACAAAATACTTTATCACATTTGATGCCTGATATCTATCAGAATGCTTTTGATAACTTGAGAAAGTATTGAGAGGATATACAAATTGTATAGATACAATCTCTTTGTGTGAGCACTATAGAGATGTAGTGAAAGTAGGTATGAGGAAGTACAGAGCAAGCTTCCCCCTGCTGGTCAGGGCCTATATTGGTAATTTTGAGATCCATCAGAAATATGTAAACGTCAAAGCAGTCTTTAGTGTACACATTCAACAGTCTAATATAYATACATATATATATAAAATTAAGTGCACCAATAGTATTCTGTCTGATGTAAAATTATTTGCCACAATGTCCAAGATTCTTGAATTAAACTGCTGGAGAAAGCAGTTGCGATATCAATGAATAATGTTTATGATAATGTTAATGCTACTAATACCTTTTATGAGCAGTTGTGTAAAGTATTTAAGTAAAAACATTTTAACCTCTTGACTCTCACTCCCATCTGTAACACAGGACGACTAGTCTACGCATGAGAAGATGCCGTCATCGGAGGTGGAATTATACAATGACCCAACTATGTTTCTTTTTTTTTTTGCTGACCTTTAGTACAGGTAGGTTTAAGGAATCCATATGTATGAAAACTAACTGCATTAGAAAATGCTGACAGAATAGAGGGATGAGAAGAGACTAAAAAACATGTGAAGATATTCAAGTCATGTAAATCTTTGTTTTTATCCTTTCTAAAGGGTGGTCTACTACCATCAGACAGTCTAATGTCCTAAATGCATTCATCTCTGGATACACAGTTGATTTGGAATGTTTCATTTCAGAAACCGAAGGAAGTTACTTCAAATGGCTCAAGATGACAGTGGGACAAGCTCCAGTCTGCATACTATCGCTTTACATTCACTCCAACATTCTATGGGGAGTTTAACAACAGCACCTGGTTTGTAGCAAGGAAAGTGGAGCTAGTTTTGTGCTGACTATTGAAGACGCCAGACCATCAGATATGGGGATGTGTTACTGTGCCACACGAGATTGATGCCATGATCTTCAGAAAGGGTGTGTTTCTTTTGCATTAGGGTAAGTAACAAATATATGTATTATCATSTGACTATCAAGCTCTTTTAAGTGGTTATATTAAAATAATTATGAGAACCTTGGTTTTACTGTGTTATAAAAGGTGCAGATTCCAGGAACCAGCATCTTACTCAGCAGTCTATGTCTTAGTCAGTCCAGCCAGGAGACTCTGAACTGTATAATACACACTGAGACCTGTTCAGGAGAACCCAGGAGAATCCCATCCAGAATAATTTACACACATGAAAATAGGAGTGATCAATGTGTCTACAACCTCCCCAAGAGGAACCTCAGCCTCTCTGATGCTGGGACTTACTACTGTCCTGTGGCTTTGTGGGGAGATCCTGTTTGGAAACTGGTCAAAGCTGGACATTGAAGGTATTTTGCTTTGAACCTCTAAATTTAGATTTTATTATTTAATAATTCATCTCTGATCTGTCATAATTCAAGACAAATCAAACTCTAAAATAAATTTGCTGTTGCAACTCTGAATTGTAAAAGGGTCGAAGACGAAGCTTACAAAATAAGACATGTATACCTGTGTTTCTAAGAAAGAATATCAACAACTTCCTTTAAACCCCAAACTCCTAGCTTTAATTGTGTCCAACATCTTGAGTTTGATCGCCATCGTTGTCCTCCACATCTGAATGAGAAGGAAGAAATGTTCTATATCATTAAAGGGTAAGACTCTTTTACTGGTGATTCGTGTTTCTACTTAAATGGCTCCTGCCATTTTGTGTGGTCATTCACATGTGACCAGGGGCGTCATGCACCCAAAAAATCTGAGGGCGCATAAAGTACGTGAGAATGTCTGGGGGGTGGTCCGTAGGGGGGCTAGGCCCCCGTTCATACATTATTGAATTTTTCAAACACATTAAACAGTTTTTCCTGCAATCTAGAGCCATAATCATTATGCTTAATTCTATGTTTTTGCTTAATTCTATGATCTGTCATAATTCAAGACAAATCAAACTCTAAAATAAATTTGCTGATGCAACTCTGAATTGTAAAAGGGTCGAAGACGAAGCTTACAAAATTTGACATGTATACCTGTGTTTCTAAGAAAGAATATCAGCAACTTCCTTTAAACCCCAAACCCCAAACTTGAAAGGAATGTGAGTCTTATTCAGTACATTTAGTTATTGCTTGCTTTTCTAAAGTCTACCAACCTTGTCAGCAGGCATGCCAGCTAAGATCGTTAGACAAGCTAGCTACTCTAACATGATTGATAGCCTGAAATGGCTTCTTGGTAGCTAGTTATGAGGTTCGGTGATTGGGAATCTGGGCTGGCCAGGACCGAGTTTGGGAAACCCTGCTCTACGGCGATGTCTTGACTTCCTTGATCTGTGTGTACACCACCTATCCAGCAGAGGGCAGTAAGCTTCCACAAAGGGAACAGACTACAGGCAAAGAAAGGATGTCATCGTTCACTTTTTTTTGTTGTCATTTAGCATACTCTTATCCAGAGCGATTTACAGTAGTGAGTGCATTACATGTTCATACTTTTTCATCACCAGTCATATGATGATGGCTATATGTTTGTTTATAGAAAAGGATAGATTATCTGTAGTTTGGCCTGGCTAGCCTTCCAACATTATGTACAGTACCGTTGTTTGGAAAGGACACTATCAAACCAGAGTGAAGAAACAAGATTATGGTTTTAATTATTTTATTATGAGTGCATGACATATCAGGGRAAAAGTTTTTTAGGACTATACACTTTTAAATCCAAGTATTTAAGTAGTACAGCTGTAAAAACCACTACAACTATTTACAGTATAGGCTGCAGTATACAGTTGAAGTCGGAAGTTTACATACACTTTAGCCAAATACATTTAATCTCAGTTTTAAACAATTCCTGACATTTAATCCTAGTAAAAATTCCCTGTTTTAGTTCAGTTAGTATCACCACTTTATTTTCCGAATAATAGTAGAGAGTGATTTATTTCAGCTTATGTCTTTCATCACTTTCCCAGTGGGTCAGAAGTTTACACACACTCAATTAATATTTGGTAGCATTGCCTTTAAATTGTTTAACTTGAGTCAAATGTTTCAGGTAGCCTTCCACAAGCTTCCCACGGTAAGTTGGGTGAATTTTGGCCCATTCCTCCTGACAGGGCTGGTGTAACTGAGTCAAGAATGTAGGCCTCCTTGCTCGCACACGCTTTTTCAGTTCTGCCCACAAATTTTCTGTAGGGTTGAGGTAAGGGCTTTGTGATGGCCACTCCAATACCTTGACTTTGTTGTCCTTAAGCCATTTTGCCACAACTTTGGAAGNATTTTGCCACAACTTTGGAAGCATGCTTGGGGTCATTGTCCATTTGGAAGACCCATTTGCGACCAAGCTTTAACTTCCTGACTGATGTCTTGAGAGGTTGCTTCAATATATCCACATAACTTCCCTTCCTCATGATGCCATCTATTTGTGAAGTGTACCAGTCCCTCCTGCAGCAAAGCACCCCCACAACATGATGCTGCCACCCCCATGCTTCACGGTTGGGATGGAGTTCTTCGGCTTGCAAGCCTCCCCCTTTTTTCTCTAAACATAACAATGGTCATTATGGCCAAACAGTTCTCTTGTTGTTTCATCAGACCAGAGGACATTTAAATAGCTGCAGTGCCCTCTTCAGTCCACCAAGGAGTCACCTTCCTTTTCTCACCCACTTCACTCACTGGCACATATAAATTTGCAGCACTCAAAATCAGAGAGGTCACAGAGGCAGCACATACATCAACTGTCCAACAGACTTTAAGCAATGATCACCAAACTTTTCCCAGTCTGCTTTTTGAAAGCACCATCTTCTGAATGTTACCCTATCTGGAATAGAAACATCAAAGTTCATGGTGTATGAAATCGGGAAATGATCACTTCCAACAGTAGAATCATTCTATCAGGTTTCAGGTAAGACCCAAGTGCAGACTGTGTTGAAGTAACAATGTTTATTGCTAAAACAGGGGCAGGCAAACGACAGGTCAAGGCAGGCAGGGATCGATAATCCAGAGTAGTGGGGCCCGAGGTACAGGGCGGCAGGCAGGCYCAGGGTCAGGTCAGGCAGAGGTCGGTAATCCAGAGTAGGGGCAAAGGCACAGGACAGCAGGCAGGCTCAGTCAGGACAGGCAAGGGTCAAAACCAGGAGGGCGAGAAAAAGAGAGACTGGGGAAAAGCAGGAGCTGAGACAAAACGCTGGTTGACTTGAACAAACAAGACGAACTGGCAACAGACAAACAGAGAACCCAGGTATAAGTACCCAGGGGATAATGGGGAAGATGGGCCACACCTGGAGGGGGATAGAGACAAGCACAAGGACAGGTGAAACAGATCAGGGCGTGACACATTCATTATATTCCATTCATACATAAATGCAAWAGAGTTAGAAGCCACTGTGAGGTCCATGCAGGATGTAACCCCTCTAACAACATCAACTCTTGTACCACATCCACTGCTAAGACATACTAATGCTCATATCTTCCACAATAGTACCATTAGCATCTGTATGTGTGCTTCCCAATAAACTACTATGTGCATTAAAGTCGGCGAACCATATCTCTCTAGTGCCCAATTTTCCTGATATTTCATGAAACATCGCTACAGATAGTTGACGACAAGGGTTGTAAAAATTGTGTCACTTAATATTACTACCTGCAATGTAGATTTCCACCATCGCACATTCATATTCAGATGGCACAGTTAAATTACGATATGCAAGACCTTCTCTTATGAACTTAACACACCCACCACCCTGTCCAGTTGATCTATCAGATCTGATTGAGCAATAACCAGGAATAATAAAATCAAGATGTAAAAGCCATGTTTCTAGAACACATATCACTTCAGGTTTGATCTCTAAATCTATTACATATTTGTTAAACTCCTGACCGTTAGAAATAAGGCTTCTTGCATTACACTGACGGATAACAAAAACCATAACGCTAATTATAAATCATACTGAGACATTCCATCATTAGTATTATTAGGAGTCAACAGATCAACAATCATGGCGACAGTAAWATCTGTTACTCCTAAAACCTCTGTAGCTGCTTCCACAATCTTCAACTTGGCAGTTCTTCTTTCCACAAACRCGGGCAGGTTGATAACCTTTCCAATGAAGGCTAAAAAAGTCAATCTGATTAACTATTAAGGTGTCCTTWGAAACAACACATATTTGTGAGCGCAAGATTTCTGAACAGGTATCCTATCCGTGTCTGGACCAACATAAGTAACATTTCTTACAGTAGGTCCACTTATTCCAGGAGTAGCCCTATTATCTCCATCATTCTGCCTAATAGTTAAACCAATCTACCTTGAAGCCTCTGCATAAGAGACATAAGTGATTTTATATCTTTGGACCTCTCTAGCCTATTTCTGTACCTGGCATCCACCAACTGCTATACTGTGTCGTCGTCACCCCCCCCCCCTCCCCACCACCACCACCACCACACACACACTTACACATTTACAACATTTAACCTTGACATTGTTTCCACATTCAACATAATCATGTTCCCCTACACACTTGGCACATATTTTCACAGAGCCGCTACATGTCCCATTCTTTGGCATTTAAAACACCTTAATGGAGGTGGGACAAACTCTTTAACAGTGAAAGCCAGGAAGCCCATCTGTTCTTTCTTTGGTTCAACCTTCTCAAACATGAATAACACTGACAGGCTTTCACTTCTCTGCCTCTCTTCCTTACTGAACAGCCTTTTGGCTTCAACCACTATGTCCCCCTCTACATTTTATTTTATATCATCTATGGTGGAACCCCAGAAACGACCATCCTCAGCCTAGCCAAAGCTCCAGGGACATGACCTGTGATTTTCTTCCCATTGAGAGTTGTCATTTTCAGAATCTTCCCTTGCTGATATATAAGGCCATATATTACTTTTCCGTATGGGGTTACTGAAAGKCGTAAGGAAGTTGCATGGAGCCTGCAAAACTGAAAGCATAAACAGACGTTCCCTGAAGAGATAGCGCTATTGGGGAATTCTGGAATTTCCCAAGGCAAGCAGCAATTCACTGTTAACGGTGGTGCGATGTAATATGGTCATGGCTAGAAGGTATACAGCTTTTGTCAAATTAACGTCAAATGTTGACCTTTTGTTCATTTTAGCTAACACTAACCCTTTTCCAAACCTTAATCTAATTATTCTAACCTGCTACGTTAATTCTCATAAAATGTTGCATAAATTCTCCTAACCTTCAAATTATCCTAACCTGTTACAAAAAGTCAAATCTGACAAAAACTGTATCCCATCTAGTCAAAAACTATGAATGGTTGAGCGCGTGCTTGCTGACGCAACGGTCATCCCCTTCCTGTTGTTTTGCTCTCGGCAGTACTAATACAGTACAGTATGGTTTAGAAACTCTGTTTTACTATCATAGGTAGAACATATCTTTGTTACTATCCTCCGACACCCATTATAGTTCGCACAAAGGTTGGTGCGCCAGTAGGCAGGCAATAGTTGTTGTACCCGTTCAAGTAAGCAAGTCAACAGTCAGAGACCGCATACTTACTGTATGTAGCCTGATCTTTGCAGACGCTGCGTGTACAATTGCTACAACTACCTCATTTTACAGGTAAGATATAGCCTAGCAAGTTTGGAAGTGAACATTCAGAATGGTTTTGTTGTTTGATTGAATGTCGTGACATTTCAATATCAGTAAAATCTTAGACTAGTCTAGTCATGTTATTAGAGCTTTAGAAAAACATGTGTACAAGAATGTTGCAGATCGAACATGTTCTTCACTTCTGACAATATAGTAGACTGGCTTTTGTGAAAAACTGTTTCCTAAACTGGCGGAGTATGGGTTGTTCCACCAATTAGGTGTCTTTTGAGTAGTGTAACTTCAATATATATATATATATATATAGAAAAAACGTTTTATTTCAACGAATTGTATTGTCATATTGTTCAAATGACTATAATATGGTGGACTGAACTTCGGCTGAAATGGACGGACCAATTTGCCCAATTTCGGACGACTATTTTTGGGGAGAAATAATGGCCACGACGGACCTGATATCGCCCATATTTCGACAACCATGGATGTCGCGTTCTGAGTGCCTATTAAGTGCCAAATAAAGTTGACGACTTCATTTTAAATCATCCATAAATCCCCATGTGGGAACTTTTTGTGACAGTAACAATTATTATTCGAGAAATTACAGTGGAAACGCCTTTATGAGCAAATATTGATATAATAACCATCATATCGACGTAAATTTGGGAGTCACGCGATGATATGTTGTGTGGTCCTCCCATTACAATTCGGGAAACCATCCAGTTTATTGAACTACAGATTAAATAAATTAGGATGCATTTCACAGGGTGGTGAATGTGCACGGTGATGAGCTTGTTGCTCCTTTCCATTTCCAATAAATATCGAGGGTCTTATTCTGGTGACATGATGATCAATGCTTGACTGCTGTATGACAAATACTAATATTCTCGCTCTTKTCCATAATAATCTCATCATGTATTTTACCCGCACAGGCAACCTGCACTGTATCTGCGAGCTGTTGGCTAGAGCATACATGCCAAGACGAGAGTAAGCATATTTCATTTAACATAACAGTTTCTGTGACAAAACTATCGATAGAGTTGAAAATGTGATGGAACCACATTGAACTTTAGATTTTTATTCGGTACATGGAGAGAAAAAAAAAGCTAAAAAGTAAATTTTGTGTGTGCTATTGTAACCGGAGAGGGACGTAAGCAACATTGTGACACTGTCATCAAGCACAGATTTTTATTTGCAATAAGTATTTTTAGTGGGAAAATTCACAAACAATATTTTCTTTATGCAGATTTTATAATATTTGCATTAAAATATGTCGCCAATTGGATGGAAACCTAGCCAATGATGGTTCTAACATGGATACATGTTGTGGTTAAGTGGGTTCCAAAAGGGTTCTTCGGCTGTCACCATAGAATAACTMATTTTGGTTCCTGGATGAAGCCTTTTTGGTTCCAGGTATAACTATTTTGGGTTCCATGTAGAACTCTCTGTGTAAAGGGTTCTACCTGGAACTCAAATGGKTTCTACCTGGAWCCAAAAAGGGGTCTACAAAGGGTTCTCCTGTGGGGACAGCCAAATAACCCTTTTAGGTTCTATATAGCACCTTTTTTTCTAAGAGTTGAGAATGCAGTGGAACATGTCAAAATGCTGAATATTGGCAYTTTAGCAAGTCTTTATTCAAACATTTGTTTTTGACGTATTGTGTTTTCCATGTGGTCTATAGTAAARAGCACTTCATTTAATATAACATGCTTTAAAAATTCAACATTGGTGCACAATTTCTACTTAAAGGGCATAGGCTACATTCATAGCACAGTGAAATTACTTTAATCCAGTGAAAGTTTTAKAGGAAATGCTGACTGAGGCTGGGTGTGTGGAATGATGATGCAATTCTGACAAGTCTTCCTTAAAATGAGAACTAAAAGTGTTGACAAAACAAGAGATTTTCTACTGCTTTATGGAAATACCCTGACATTTCTCCCTATGGAATTGTGCAATAGAATGAAATGTTTTTCATTTCAGTACCCTCTGTCTGAGCTGTTATTCTATTTCTARTAATAAGACTTATTTAGTGCCARAATAACAAAAAGTTGTCAATTTAATAATTCTGTTTTTCTTTCAGACCAATTGAAACTGAAAGTCAGCATCCTTTCAATTGCATAAGCGATCATAACACCCGTCATGGAGCTGTCTCACACCATGGAAACAGAGGAGCTGATGACCTGCCTCCAGATCCAGCTCTACCACCCCCAGCAGGCCTCTAAGGCTCTTTACCGCCTGCTGCCCCTGGACGCCAGGCACAAGCACCCAGCCGAGGACCCTCTGAGGCTGGGCCGGGACGCCCACGGCTGCACCTTTGCCCTGGCCGACCCACGGGTCTCCCGCAAGCAGCTGGCCTTGCAGGCCTACCTCACCGCCAACAGCCCCGACATGCTGTTCTCTGTGCAGAACCTGAGCCAGAAGGGACACGTGACGGTCAACGGGTCGGAGTTGGGGTACCTGGAGAGGGCAGAGCTGCCGAATAAGGCCCTGGTCCGGTTCGGGGAGTATGAGGTGCTGATACGTCGTGAGAATGGAGAGGCAAAGGGGAGCTTCGAGGTGGAGTTTGGGGTGCTGGCAGTGCCCCCTTCCAGAGAGGTGGGCATGCCAAGTATGGTTCCCGTCATGGATACAGGCTCAGACCATTCAACCAATGGCATCCCACCACTCATGAGCCATGGGCCGATAGAGATGGATGAGACAATCATGTACCAATCRTGCAGTATGTTTCTCTCATAGACAATGATTTTCTCTTTACCTAGTAGCAGTTGTCTTTAAAACCTGTTAGTGATCCCTTCGCGCGCCAATCMCTTTAGCGGGATCGATTTGACAACATCCAGTGAAATTGCAGAGCGTCAAATTCAAACTACAGAAATGTCAAGATTCAAAATTCATGAAAATATACGTGTAATACATCAAAATAAAGCTTAACTTCTTGTTAATCAGATTTTGAAAAGGCTTTACGGCGAAAGCAGACCATGTGATTATCTGAGGACAGCGCCCCGCATACAAACACATGAAAATAATTTTCAACCAGGCAGGTGGAGACACAAAAGTCAGAAATAGCGATATAATTCATGCCTTACCTTTGAAGATCTTCTTCTGTTGGCACTCGAAAATGTCCCAGAAACATCACAAATTGTTGTTTTTGTTCGATAAATTCCGGTTCCAACTCGCCCAACATGACTACAAAGTATCTAATAAGTTACCTGTAAACTTGGTCCAAACATTTCAAACAACGTTCCTAATCCAACCTCTGGTATCCTAAAACGTAAATAATTGATCAAATTAAAGACGGGATAAACTGTTTCCAATACCGGATAAAAACAATGTGAAGCGCGTTCCAGTTCACGCTCACCAAACAATAGAGTCCACTTGGAGTGACCCTTACAGCCCTACTTCTTAATTTCTCAAAAGAAAAACAACAACCAATTTCTAAAGACTGTTGACATCTAGTGGAAGCCATATGAACTGCAACCAGGTTCCTATTAAATAATAGAAAACCATTGGGAAATACTATGACCTCAATTTTTTTCCACCCTGGATGGTTTGTCCTCGGGGTTTCGCCTGCCAAATCAGTTCTGTTATACTCACAGACATTATTTTAACCGTTTTAGAAACTTTAGAGTGTTTTCTATCCAAATATATTATATGCATATCCTAGCTTTTCATCCGGATGTGAAAATACTGCCCCCTATCCCACAATATTGATGTTAAACATTGTATAATCTCTCGTGGACAGGAAGTGACAAACTTTCACAATAATTTTACTTCTGGGTAACCGAAATTAAACATTCTGTAAACTTAATCATACTGTTGACTGTATGTAGCGCCAAGCCATTGGGACCTCAAGTGTAGTTTTTCATATCACTCCGCAAGTGTTACTAAGACTGTTACGTTATTATATAAAATGTGAAACTAAAGCTTCTGAATATTGCCCTTTTTCATGTAGTTCAAGTATCAGTATTCAATGAAAGATGGGGAAGGATCATATGGTTTTGTAACTGTTTTGTAAATGTTGACTATAATAATAAATATGTTTTTATTTGATTATTGTGTTACACGTCGTATACTTGCCAAAGCCTTTAACAAGTAATTCAACTTTTATTTTGCAAGGCACCAAGTTTTCTGGACCAATCAGACGGCCCTGAATGTGTTTGCATTTGGTGAAGGGTCAGGGAGGTACATAGAGTGGCTTCGGGATTGTATTCAGACCCCTTGACTTTTCCCACATTTTGTTAGGTTACAGCCTTATTCTAAAATTGATTAAATAAATAACAATTCTCAGCAATCTACACACAATACCCCATAATGACAAAGCAAAAACAGCCATTTTTGTTTTGCTCACTATTACAAATAATAAAGAGATACCTTATTTACATAAGTATTCAGACCCATTGCTATGAGACTTGAAATTGCGCTCAGGTGCATCCTGTTTCCATTTATCATCCTTGAGATGTTTCTACAACTTGAATGGAGTCCACCTGTGGTAAATTCAATTGATTGGACATGATTTGGAAAGGCACACACTTGTCTGTATAGGGTCCCACAGTTGACAGTGCATGTCAGAGCAAAAACCAAGCCATGAGTTCGAAGGAATTGTCCGTAGAGCTCCGAGACAAGATTGTGTCGAGGCACAGATCTGGGGAATAGTACCACAAAATGTCTGCAGCATTGAAGGTCCCAAAGAACACAGTGGCCTCCATCATTCTTAAATGGAAGAAGTTTGGACCCACCAAGACTCTTACTAGAGTCCGGCCAAACAGCAATCGGGGGAGAAGGGCCTTGGTCAGGGAGGTGATGAAGAACCTGATGGTCACTCTGACAGAGCTCTAGAGTTCCTCTTTGGAGATGGGAGAACCTTCCAGAAGGACAACCATCTCTGCAGGACTCCACCAACGAGGCCTTTATGGTAGGGTGGCCAGACAGAAGCCACTTCTCAGTAAAAGGCACATGACAGTCCGCTTGAACTCTTTGGCCTGAATGCCAAGAGTCACGTCTGGAGGAAACCTGGCACCATCCCTACAGTGAAGCTTGGTGGTGGCAGCATCATCCTGTGGGGATATTTTTCAGCGGCAGGGACTGGGAGACTAGTCAGGATCGAGGCAAAGATGAACAGAGCAAAGTACAGAGAGATCCTTGATGAAAACCTGCTCCATAGAGCTCAGGACCTCAGACTGGAGCGAAGGTTCACCTTCCAACAGGACAATGAACCTAAGCACACAGCCAAGACAACGCAGGAGTGGCTTCGGGACAAGTCTCTGAATGTCCTTGAGTGACCCAGCCAGAGCCCGGACTTGAACCCAATCGAACATCTCGGGAGAGACCTGAAAGTAACTGTGTAGCAACGCTCCMCATCCAACCTGACAGTGCTTGAAAGGATCTGCAGAGAGGTATGTAGATGTAGATTGATAAGAGGAAAAAACTATTTAATCCATTTTAGAATACGGCTGTAACTTAACATTTGGAAAAAGTCAAGGGGTCTGAATACTTTCCGAATGCACTGTAGATCCAGACATTTGTGGAGAAGTAGCATGCCGTTTGGCCTGAGGAAGGCGYCTGGGTAGCCAGGCAAAGGGCCACTAGCTCTGAGGAAGTTATGGCTCATCTGGACTTGGGTTTGGTCCTGTCAGTTCTCTTGTGCTCATCCATCCGCAGGAGGTAACCCCGTCAGCCGCCCCTCCTGGAAACAGCGATAAACCCCAGAGTCGGACGGAGAGGACCAGTGGATGAGGTATCCGTTTCCCCCATGTGAGTGATCTAGGGAGTGGGTTCTGTTATTTTGGAGAAGGTCCAACTGGGTTAGAGGCTATGCATCTCGTTCCCCGTATACAGGGCTGTGGACAGAAATAAAAAGAGTGAGTTATAACAAGTGGCTAGTGGGCTCGGAAATATCCAGTTATACATTATGTTCACGAATAAGCCATTATAGGGGTGGCAGGGTAGCCTAGTGGTTAGAGCGTTGGGCTAGTAACCGAAAGGTTGCAAGTTCGAATCCCCAAGCTGACAAGGTACAAATATGTCGTTCTGCCCCTGAACAAGGCAGTTAACCCACTGTTCCTAGGCCGTCATTGAAAATAAGAATTTGTTCTTAACTTGCCTAGTTAAAGGTTAAATAAAAATAGGTGTCTCCCTTAATATGACCTTACTAAAGAGCCCCTGAAGTGGAAAGGACCATCAGCTTACCTGTACACAGAGACAGAGGGACACGTGAGCAATGTCCAAGGGGGCGGTGATGTCAACAGGCTTCATGAGTGACAGATGGGGCATCCGTTTTAGAGTGGGAACGTCATGGTCATCATGCCGACGAGAGGTCGGGCAGTCCTCCCGGACAATTGAGAAAACTTGCAACCTCTCTACACGTCTCTGAACCATCCCACATGGAAGAGCTTCTCCGGGCTTCCCCTCTCCTGTGCTCACATAGTGTGTATAGCACAGCCTAGGTAAAGGATAGAGGAAACTAGGAAATAGCACTTCTCAGAAGGTGTGACATGACACTACAACTCTTTCTGTCACAGGGAGTAGCAAAATCAAAACAAAGTGGTATATGTATTATTATCTTTCTTACCAGCATTTATGCAACTACACACCGACTCACTCAACCCTCTCTTACATCACCCGACTGACAGGAATAGATAAGACTCCAGAGTCATGAACCCAGGTCTCAAAGTGTGTAGTGAGGAACCAGGGCAAACCAGTGGCAGGGTTGAGGCTGAGTAGAGCCACAGTGCAGGTCTTGCCAGTGCCACACTCAACCAATGGGGCTTCAGCAAAACAGTAAGCCACACCCCAGACAGGAGCATGACCAATAAGCTCACAGTAACAAAATCCATTGTCCTCCAGGACTAGCCTAGAGTATTTTTATGTCTGGAAAGCACCTACTCAGGCATCATATGCAGTTCTTTGCCATTGAGTGTTGCATTTCAATGCCTCTGTACTTCCCCAGTGTTCTATTTGGAAGTCCTTTACCATTCCGCGATCTCATCAAACAGCTGTGATCATCTTGTGAACGGTGCCTCAAGAAGACAGGATAATTTGTCCATACTCGAGCAAGAAATAAAGTAATCAATTATACATAAAAATAATTTATTCATTTTTGGTAGTTAGATTGGTAAATTAAATACATTTGAAAATCAGTGCTTTGAAGTAATATTTTTGCAGTTGAGCATGTAAGCAAAATCAACACTGATGGCAACATGGCAACACTGATGGCAACGACTTTAAAAAAAAATAATAATAATTTGTGACAATACATAGAAATGGTGAGCATCGAGGACGACATTTTCCTGATGTCACTTCAACTCAAGGAGTCATCTGGTCAGGAAATGATTATGCAGCAGTCAGACAGTATTCCTTCTTCAAACTGGTCCTCCCCAAGTCCCTCCTAAAGAAAGACAAGATTATTATTTTTAAAAGGTGTAATTTTACCCCCTTTTTCTCCCCAATTTCATGATATCCAATTGCGATCTTGTCTCATTGCTGCAACTCCCCAAMGGGCTTGGGAGCCAAAAGTAGAGTCCTCCAAAACATGACCTGCCAAGCCACACTTCTCAACACCTGCTCACTTAACCCGGAAGCCAGCTGCACCAATGTGACGGAGGAAACACCGTTCAACTGACGACCGAAGTCAGCTTGCAGGCGACCGGCCCCCCACAAGGAGTTGCTAGAGCACGATGAGCCAAGTAAAGCCGCCCCCCAAACCCTCCACTAACCCGGACGACGCTGGGCCAATTGTGCGCCGTCATATGGGACTTCCAGTCACGGCCGGTTGTGACACAGCCCGGGGTTCGATCCCAGGCTGTAGTGACGCCACAACACTGCGATGCCTTAGACCGCTGCGCCACTCTGGAGGCCTGAAGAGATTTCTTTTTACTTCACTTTTCCCCACATTAAACCTAAGATACAAAATGGCACAGAGAGATGTCTGACCATGATGGGCCATTGCACTTCCTGCATGAGGACCGATCTGGTAGCGGTGGCACCCATTCACAGCATACATAACCCTGAAGAGCAGTGTCAGAATATCAAGAGGAGCTGAAGTCCACTTCTGTACCAACCTCTGGAAAGAAGACCATGGCCTAGAGGGGAAGAGATGGGAGAAATAGGATGGAAGGCAAGTATCATTAAAAAGGACATACTAAGCATTGGGGAAGTCTGTTCATCCATACAATTACAAAAATAAATATATTTAGTATGTCCAACATGACACTTATTCCAACATTTCATTACTGATACCTACATGGTTACACTATTCTGCTAAATTAATTTCACAATACCTTCCCTAGCAGAATTCCACTTCCGTACCAACCTCTTGTGCAAGGAAAGAACAAGAGGCCTAGATGTGGGGGATAGGAGCAATAAGATGGGGATCAGTTGGATAGAAAAGGACAAAGACACTAAGCATGGGCAAAGTATGTCATCAAATGGGACTTAAAAAGGTACTAAACATAGGATTTGTATTTTTGTTGCATTGTAATTTCAGAAAATGTCCATAATATATCTGCCGCTAATAGTGGAATGAGTGTTTCAAAGTATTACTTACCCGCCGCTAGTGTTGGCTGTGATATTCGCCTATCATTTGGGAAAGCTGTTTGACTTGTACCATCTAAATCGCTGCAAAATATCTTTTCAAAAACAAAAATAGTTTTTACAGCTGTTTGAAGCTGGTAGACTATTCACCAGCTTCAAAAAATAACTTTTGTTTCACTGAAAAGACCATTCACAGCAATTTGGATTGTACAATGATTCACTTCACTATACAGTGCTTATTTTCTCAMAAACTGAAATTGAGCGAACAAGTGTAGAATTTTACCAACCAGTTAATGACAGAGCGATTTCCACTAGGTAAACAGCCAAAGTCAGAACAGCTTTCCCATTTTGACAAGTGCCGCTTCAGCGGGGAAACCAATAGGCGAATAGCACAGCAAACCACAACACTGGCGGGTATGTAATACTGTGAAACACTATCATTCCACTATTACCGCAGRTATTATGGAAATCCTGAAATTACAAAGCATCTTTTTTTTTATCAAATCTGTGTAGCACCTTTAAAGTACAATAAATCACAGTTCTGTATAAATGACCTTAATTGAACATTACCTCCACATGTCCATATTGTAGGATACAGCAAAAGACAGCACGACCGTCTCCTACATTGTGTCCACAACACCTATCCACAGATCATGGTTCTAACAACCTACAAAAAGCAGAAGTGCTAAGAAAACCAGGGCTTATTGTCCTATGTATCATGGGAGAGGGCATTAGTTAGATCACTAAGCCAAAACAATACATTTATTTAAGAGAATGATGCTGAAGAACATGGAGCATGCAGTGGTTGAAAGATGGAAACTGACATTGTAAAATTAAGCATCTTCAGATATCGCAAGAGATTATACATTTGCCACCGCAAAGAAAAAGATGGTAAGAGGGTAATTTCCCCACTACTTTGAATATAAATTTAAAAGCGTATTTTTCAGAATGGACCGAAATGCCATAGATTAAGTTAGTGCTGCTGCATATTGGCTTTCACTGACTGCAATGAGCATTGTCATGAAGCGCCTATAATAACGAGGAAAGATGGGGAAGTTCAAAGTGACGATAGTTCAAATCTGTTTATTAAAAAGCTTTGAAATCAAAAATGGCATCTGTAAAGAAAAGAAAACCATACATAAAACGCAGCTTTGGGGTATCTAGGTATGTAAATCGGCATATAATTGAACACAAAATGTCTAACAAATCAAATTTGCATAGGTAGTTAAATCACTACGCTAACAGTTGCGTCGCAAAACGTCTTGAATACTGGTAAGTACCACCCAAAACCAAGATCACACCAGTTAAAGCGATATTACACTAACACGTTGTTGGACTGATTATGCAAATGAGTGTGTGGTTTATTAATCAAACTGAAGCTAGATACAGCTCTGAAAAAGACATCTGCAGAATCTTCGTAACATTCATGTTTACCAAAATTACATGGATTGCTATTTAATTAACATTCAAATAGTCCCTTCATGAATATCACAGTTTAGAGGGTTTGTATCCATGAAAATGATTTTATGAAGGAAGAAATTTTATGTTAGGTCTTAGGCCAACATAGAGCCCTTAGGAGTACTGCGTCATTTCAAAATAGAATAACACCTCAAAAATACAGTAACCCCCTCTGCCTTTATCCTTTGCCCCAAAACATCTTATGAACCTCGAACAATAAAATCAAGCAGAACAAATGTAAAACAGTTCAAGAAAGAGGACGAAACCGTAGACAAAAGCGTATTTTTTTGTATGGGTGCCCGCAAGCAATAGAGTATCTTCCAGTAAGTCGCAGGTGAACGCAACGCCACAGACGAAGGGGGGGGTATAGTGCCACGTGCATCAGGAGACGACGATCTTGTCGGATAATTTAACCCTGGAAAGAGAGCAAACCACACAAGTCAAGCGCATTTTACTCATGGAGGAACGCGCTGAGGTTCAGTAAAACTTCCAGCATTCTTTAAAAGGCATATTACGATTTTACATTGTTCAGTTGAAGCAGATTTGGAGTTTGTAAAAAGCTAAGGATATGGTGAAACAATGCATTTGGAGCTTTTCTAGTCTGGTATTTTAAGCGAGACACTGAAAGTCAATGCGAGGAGTCCCCCCTAATTCAAACCTTCCACTCCCCATTGTTTTAAGTGAGCTAGATATGAAGTGTAATTGCATAGTGTACTATCCTGTTTCTGATATCTCACCTTGAGTCAAGCACCAGTGTGCGTTCAATACGAGTAGCGGGCAGGAGGGGGCAGAGGCACCCTCTCAGCATAGGGGTCTCTGGTACGTGGTACGCTGTACATCGCTGGCCTGGACAGAGGAGAGAGCCGAGAGCGCTCATAGGAGTAGCCGTTACCTGCGGGGGGCATGGGGGGAGGGGGTCTTCTGATGGGACTGCGATCACGGGCATAGTAGGAGGACGGAGGAGGGAGGGGGCGACGCTCGTACGGGTTGAGGGAGGAGGCCCCAAGGCGCTCCCTAACCATGGCAGAAGGGGGTGGTGGTGGAGGGGGTATGGCGCCAACACGCCTTTCATCTCCATAGCCTGAAAGGCCACCGTAAGGGGCAGGGCGCGCTCTGTACTTCTCATAGTAATCGACCACCCCGTAGCTTTCCCTCTCACGCTCATAAGCACGCTCTGGGAGGTAAGGGGCTCGTCTAGGGGGAGGTGGTGGTGGAGGGGGTCCAGGGTAACCCCCTGACATGCGACCTCTGTAATGCGGGGGCTCACGCATACCCCTGTCCCCAGGGTAGCCACGGGGTGGTGGCCAGTATCCACCCCTATCTGGTGGGGGGCCGTAATCCTCTTCCTCCCCTCTGGGACGGCTTTTTGACATCTGAACGTGAATCCGTTTGCCTAAGAGGAAAACCATGATTAACRGTCAGACAGTGACATGCAAGTCCATATTTAACTTCAGGACTTTCCAACAGTTCAATCGTAAGTCTTAATGAGGGTAATTTTCTTACCTTGGAAGTCAGTGTTGTCTAATCCCTTTATGGCATCCTTGGCCTCATCTGAGTTGGACATGTGAATGAATGCGAAATTTTTTATGATGGCACATTCTGTCACTGTTCCATACTCCTCGAACAGAGTGCGGAGCTCATCGCCGTTGCCTTTCTCCACATTGGCCACATGAAGTTTCACTGGACCCTGGTTCTTCCCCCTGCTCGGCTCCACATTGATTGGCCTGCCATGAAGCTTGAAGAGGTGCAGGCTGCGGATGGCTTTCGTTGCAGACTTGCGGTCATCCATGTGGACAAAGGCGTAATTTTTGAACTTTGCACATTCTGTCACTGTGCCATGTTCAGTAAACAGGGCCTCAATCTCATCCTTTTCGACCTCGTTAGGGAGGTTTCCAATAAAGATCTTCACCATATTTATGTTAACGCAGAGCCTGTGAAAAAGGAGAGGCATGTCAATATACCAGTTAGGCTGCAAATAAAGTCGTGATGTCAAGTGAGTGGGCGGCATGGACAGGAAGTGCAATGGTTAACGTTATGTTAGCTAACTAGTGCAATTTAATTCAAACTGGCCGAACAATTACTGAATACTAGTTAGACAAACTTTGTTCAATGTCTAAGTTCACATTTCTAAAGTCTGGCAAGCAAAGTTGGAAAGCGGAGTTAGCTATAGAATATCGAAAGTAGGCAAGACTTCCTCCATCACAGCGTCGACTGGGTGGCTAACAACGTTAGCAAGCCAACTTAGCTAATGTTAGCTAGCTAGCTAAGGACGTTAGCTATGATAGTTAACTAGCTAGCTCAATATAACGACCAAAATAAAAATGTCAAATTCTTGCAATACAATTATCGTAAAGCAGGTTCAGGCAGTTCATTTTGCATAAAAATATAGAAATAAAGAATACATTGCCGTAGTAAGACTCCACAAACTCACCTCGCTGCTACTAGGACGACGACACACGTTAACGTTACACCAACCCTTCTTCTATGCGTATAATGGCGGTCCACAAACAAACGTTTGAGGTGCATGAAGCCGATATAACACCTCACGTCCGTTTTTTTTAACAATGCAACAAGTCCCGCCCACTAACAAGTTTAATTGGTGAATGGCCTTGCCAGTAAAATATTCGCCGTCAAATACGCAGCTTGATTGGACAAACTGGCATAAAAAATTTGAATTTAAGGAGGAGAAAAAAGGGATGAGCTCGTTTTGCAAGGCCCGGTGCCCCGGGTAGGTAGAGTATGCATATTTTAGACCATTCCATTGGCCCTTAAGTGCAATCTCCACTTAAACCTGGGAACCGACCCATGCAAAACGAATTGGCCTAAGTACAACAAGGTGATTTTCAAATKAATCTTCCGGTAAATCGACTCAATTTTGGTCTTCTTTTTTCAACCCATGTGCTGCTCAGTGCTAACCAATGTAAATAGATGCTCACACGTGTCAGTATACCTACACCCAAATAATTCATTTTCAGACAATTGAAGTTCGAATATTTTATTAATTAAATGAATATTCTCTAAAGTACAAAATTGGTATGGTACATGAATCAGATACCGTAGTTGCATGGTTGTGTTAATCGTGTAATTTTTGCATCTAACAAGCTATATAAAACACTAAGGACGTTTATATTTTAATTAATTCATTGCAATCAATGTCATTCTGATAGTGTTATGATTTCCTGATAATGTTACGATTTCTCTAAAAGTGTTTGCTTTCCTATAATTTTTTAAAACAGATATCTATGTGATGCACTGTTGGCTGACTGTGCTGCCTGTTTCACATTCTAGAATGGCACTCATCCACAACCCCCTAATTTATCTCTTGCTTATGCTGGCTATATTCTATTGTGGCTCAGAGGTGTAGTGTCCTACAGGCATAGGCTGTAGATACATAGAGGGGTGAGAAAGGGCTTGAGGGGGATACATGTTGATCTGGACAGGGGATGGGACATTGCAGAGGAGGAGAGTGCGCTGACGTAACTTCAGCTCTCGGGCCATCTGGCACCAGGCACAGGGGGTGCAGAAGGCGACCAAGAGGCAGTCGTTGCATATGGTCCCCTACAGGCGGTGGTGGTAGGTGGGGAGGATATGAGACAGATATTAATTAGACAGATGGGTTGTCAGATCATGTGAATACAATGGCTTTCATTCCCATGATCACATCTCTTCCACTGACCCTATTCAATTATATAATATACGCCATTGGCCCTATTATTGCAGTCATTTTGATTATGTATTTATTGATCTTGTCTAGCATCACCTGACAGCTCTGTGTGTATGAGGCACTAGTTAATTGTATAATAGGAGATGTTACGATATCAGCAAAGAGTAATGTCAGGGGTGTTTCACTCTACCTGGATGCGGTATCTCTCCCTCATGGTGCTCCGGAGGGCCAGAGAAGTAGCTGGGATACAGTGGAGGAAAATGTCCAGCAGTGGGAGACAGAAACACTCCCCAAAGTCTGTACTCATCTGACATCTCAGGCAGCATGGGCACCAGAACCCAAAGCAACCTGACAGGAGACAGACAGACAAAGTTACTCACACACGCATGCACACACACGGACACACACACACACACACAGACTCATTAAAAACACTCACAGATCTTCATGTCGTCACAACAGTCACAGATGCTGCTGCTCCACACCCCAGTCTTTATGTCAGCAGGGGCCCGAAACATGCCTGGCTGTATGTTCACTACAGGCATCGGCTGGGGCTGGACTGCCATCACTATGGATATACAGAGGACAATGCAAATCAAAAGCACTGCCAGAGATCTGCCCAGGTAATATGGAGTTGAGTTATATGAGGAACTGAAAATAATATGCATGAATATATATCCACATGAGTTTTGCTGATTCAATACACAATTATTAAATTGTATTTTTGTTATCAGGTTATTCTGCTATTCAGCTAAGATACTCCTGGAATTTAAACTTCTGAGGTCACAAAGAATACATCTCCTTTCACTATTGCCAAAGGAAGCAGGTCAGTAGCTAATACAATAGTGTTTATTGGTTGGTATGACGAGCTAAAACTCTAGTAGCAGGCTGGTTGTCAGGAAGTATGTGTTAACTCGGCTCAAAGGGGCGGGTCTGGTCTTTTCACAGTAAACAGAAGAACAGAGGCACGTCTCCTCCCCTTCAATTCATCTCTAGGGAACTGGTAGTCTTGCTAGTCAGATGGGTTGCCTCCCACTTTAACAATGTTCCAGCATTCACTAGTGCTGTTGCCTATGTGTTGCTCTAGGTCTGGGATTTTAGAGACTACGGAACTGGTCTCTCAGAGCACTCAAAACAATTTAAGTTGTGGTTCAATTGTGGTGTGGTTATAAACTGGTTTAGGTACTCACAGAATGGGTCAATTTTGTGTGCGGTTAATGTTCTGATCTATTGTAAATGTCACAGATTTTCTGCTATGATAACTTTAGCATTTACTTTGACGTATTACTATATGCAATGACAGTGTTCAGTCTCTTATTAATCACTTATCAACACCTCTACAGCTGAATATAAAGTTATTATTTCAAAAACACCATCCATCATTTATTTCACATACAAATTACCAGATATACTATCCTGATTATCATATAACCACATTAATGGTAATGATATTGCTAATGATATTTTAACCCACTATATTTTTGTAAACAATTTTTCTTTCCAAATTATTTGAAAGATACCTCACATTGCACATCAACATTAATATTGTCTGTTTTCAGTTATGACATAAAAATACAATTTTACTTATCATCGAAGAACCACAAAATACATCTCAGCCTACCTGCTTCTGGAGGTGATGGTGATGGTCAGGTCTACGGTGTGTCTCGGAGGGGTGGAGATGCAGAAAACAAGGCTGGATACACAGAATTCAATTCACATGGACGGATGGGTCGACACACAGCTAATGATATCTCAGGTGAGCACAAGTTAGTGTATACCTGAGGTTCTCTCTGGCAACCAAATGTATCGGTGTGGTGGGTGGAWCCTGTGTGTGTGTGTGTCACTATCACTCGTGCATTGTCATAGGGGAGAGTGGGGTAAGAGTTCATACTTTACATTTAGAATCGCTACATCAAGGGAAATACAGTATTCTTTCAAACAAAGATATCTACATTGAACAAAAATMTAAACGCAACATGCAACAATTTCAAAGATTTTACTGAGTTATAGTTCATATATGGAAATCAATCAATTAAAATAAAAAAAAATGGTCATAATCTAAGGATTGCACATGAATGACTGGGAAAACAGATATGCATCTGTACCTTTAAAAAAAAGGTAGGAGCGTGGATCCGAAAACCAGTCAGTATCTGGTGTGACCATCATTTGCCTCATGCAGCGCAACACATCTCCTTCACTTAGAGTTGATCAGGCAGTTGATTGGGGTCTGTAGAATCTTTTCCCAATCCTCTTCAATGGCTGTGCAAAGTTGCTGGATATTGGCGAGAACTGGAACACGCTGTCGTACACATCAATCCGAAGCATCCTAGACACGCTCAATGGGTGACATGCCTCTTGAGTTTGTAGGTCATGGAAGAACTGGGACGTTTTCAGCTTCCAGGAATTGTGTATAGATTCTTGCAACATGGGGCCATGCATTATCATGCTGAAACATGAGGTGTTTCCAAGTGATCTCTTGGCACAAAACATTAAGGACACCTGCTCTTTCGATGACATAGACTGACCAGATGAATCAAGGTGAAAGCTATGATCCCTTATCAATGTCACTTGTTAAATCCATTTCAATCAGTGTAGATGAAGAGGAGGAGACAGGTTAAAGAAGGATTTTTAAGCCTTGAGACAATTGAGACAAGCATTGTGTATGTGGGCCATTCAGAGGGTGAATGGGCAAGACAAAAGATTTAAGTGCCTTTGAACGGGGTATGATAGTATGTGCCAGGCGCATTGGTTTGTGTCAAGAACTGCAACGTTGCTGGAATTTTCACGCCCAACATTTTCCCATGTGTATCAAGAATGGTCCACCACCAAAAGAACATCTGGCCAATTTGACAAAACTGTGGGAAGCATTGGAGTCAACATGGGCCAGCATCCCTGTGGAATGCTTTCGACACCTCGTAGAGTCAGTCCATACCCATACAAATTGAGGCTGTTCCGAGGACAAAATATTAGGAACGTGTTCCAAATTAATGTGTGTTCCAAATATACTCAGTGTAGACCCCCCTGTTCAATATCACTTACCCTTCCATTTCTTGACCAGTTGTTTGGGACAGGGATGTTGTTTGATATGCCAATTCATAGGCAAATTCTCAACATTTGAGGCTACTAAGCCCATTGGTATTTTGTATTTTTGTATTTATTATGGATCCCCATTAGTTCCTGCCAAGGCAGCAGCTACTCTTCCTGGGGTCCAGCAAAATTAAGGCATTTATAAAATTGTGAAAACATTACAATACATTCACAACTGATTTCACAACACATTTAGTGCACCGAGCTGTCTGTTTGAACTACCGGCACACAGTTCGGACACCCATGCATATCCCACAAGACATGCCACCAGAGGTCTCTTCACATTCCCCGCTGTTTCATAAGGTGTATTTTTATCTGCTTTTTAATCAAATTTTACTGCTTGCTTGAGTTACTTGATGTGGAATAGAGTTCCATGTAGTCATAGCTCTATGTAGTACTGTGCGCCTCCCATAGTCTGTTCTGGACTTGGGGACTGTGAAGAAACCTCTTGTTGTCACGGATCCCCCTGGTACTGCTGCTCATTCTATTCACCAGCTCCGGAGGTCTACGTCACCGGCCTTCTACTGGATTCATTACCACCAACCCCGAACTGTCTTGTCTCAATTTGCACACCTGGTTCCCATTCCCCCTGATTAGTATGTGGATATATGTGCCCTCTGTTCCCCATTGTCCTTGTCGGTTATTGTTACCATGTCCGTTGGTCTTGTGAGCACCTGTGCTGTTGTATCGGCTTCCATGCTACGTGTTATTGTGCACTTGTTTTATGGGTCTCGTCCTGTGTATTATTTAGAGGTTTACACCTCACTATTTTGTTTGGGTGGAGAAAATAAAAACCCCTATTACGTATTCCTGCGCTTGTCTCCTATCATTATACAGCGTGACACTTGTTGCATGTCTTGTGGGGTAGGTATGAGTGTCCGAGCTGTGTGCCAGTAGTTCAAACAGACAGCTCGGTGCATTCAACATGTCACAAATACAAGTAGTGATGAAGTCAATCTCTCCTATACTTCGAGCCAGGAGAGATCCCCATCTTAGCTACTGTTGTATCAATAGGTCTTGACCATGACCGTTTACAATCCAGGGTTACTCCAAGCAGTTTAGTCACCTCAACTTGCTCAATTTCCACATTATTCATTACAAGGTTTAGTTGAAGTTTAGGGTTTAGTGAATGATTTGTCCCAAATACAATGCTTTTAGTTTTGAAATATTTAGGACTCACTTATTCCTTGCCACCCATTCTGAAACTAACTGCAGCTCTTTGTTGAGTGTTGCAGTCATTTCAGTTGCTGTAGTAGCTGACGTGTATATTGCTGAGTCATCCGTATGCACAGACACACTTTAAAGATTGAAAAAAGTACCATGAAACTGGTCTGTGAGATTCTTGATATATTTTGCGAGCTCAGACCCAATGTCATCAGATAAGACCTTGAGTGCCTCTGCTACTCTATCATAGCCTATCTTTCGCACCGGTACATTTTTTGGTTGTTGTCAATGTACCTCTTCAGTGTCATTGTCTATTTTTTATCCCTTGCTGCTGCTAGAATGGACTTCTTCCCTTCTCTCACTACCTTGGTTGCTCTCTCAAGAACCTCAAGAGGGGCTAGACCCCTTCTTGTTTTGTGTTTGTATACACGGAAGATGCATGACGATGTCTGCTCTGAAATAATAAAAATGCACTATCTTGAGTTTATACGCACGACACTGCAAAAACACTATGCATATTATGCATAAAACGGACAAAATGTAATCATAATTTGTTTTGGGAATGGCGGCCATTGGCTCAATTTAACCCAAGGCAAACATTTTGACTCTATTAGCCAACACCGCTACAAGGATGCACTTTCATGCTAGGTTTAGGACCTGATATTGTAACTTATAGAGACCCCAACTGATGTACAAAACAATCTACTTTGGTTTAAATACAAGCACCATGAACCATATAACACAAATTAATTTGACTTTGTGAAAATCCGACGTGTCTTCAGCTCCCGAGACATCTGACACGAGGCACAAAGCCTGCAGAATGTGACCACTAGGCAGTTATCACACATTGACCCCTATAGGGAAGAGAGAGAGAAATTCAGGAACAGGTCAGGGACCTGTCTGTAATGGACAGTTGTGATGACATTCAGCCCACTACCCACCCAATAGGGCAGCGCACAATTGGCCCAGCGTCGTCCGGGTTAGGGTTTGGCCGGGGTAGGCCAATTTAAGAAATTGTCTGCCGGTCATACAGAGAGAGAATTTAAAACTAGAACTAGCGCTAACTAGAGGTTTTCCCGGTATGGTTACTTGGTCAGGAAAAACTACTAGCTGTAGTTGTCATGACACCTGTTGTATTTACCTGGATGTGGTAACTCTCCCTCATAGAGCTACTCATAGACAGAGCAACAAATGGGACAGGGGCACAGTAGAACACGTCCAGCAGGGGGAGACACGCACACTGGCCAAGCTCACTAGCCGTGAGACACCACAGACAACAGGAGCCACAGCATCCTGTGGGAGGGATTGGGTGTTTATGAGGTTATAGTTCAACAGATTAAAGAGCGCTGATGAAGGCTTCTTACATGATCATAATTTGAGTTAATTTCAATATGGAATTGAGGTAGGACTGTCCCTCAGAGAGACAGATGGTAGACAGACAGACAGACAGACAGACAGACAGACAGACAGACAGACAGACAGGCAAACAGACAGGTTTGTGCTCTTACAGATGCCCATGTCTTCGCAGCAGGCAAAGAGACCACTGCTCCAATGTCTGCTAAGACCACAAAATGTCTAGAAGGAAAATACCACTTTTTGAGTTTTATGCAGGCTATTAGATTTGATGTTGTGATCACAGGAGGTTGGTGGCACCTTAATTGGGGAGGACGGCTTGTGGTAAAGGCTGGAGCGGAATTAGTGGAATGGTATCAAATGCTGTCCATCAAACACATGGTTTCCATACCATAGTCATCACATTGTTGTACACAGTACATTAACTTGTAACAGCCAAAACACTATTGTACATCAATCAAATTAAATCAAATGTATTTATAAGGCCCTTTTTATATCAGCAGATGCCACAAAGTGCTAGATTTATATGAACTGAAATGGCACCTTGGCATAAACCAAACACTGAATCGTTAATCAATCTTGATTTCTAGCACACGGATAGGTGTCCATTCTGTGTAACACAGTAATGTCTTTGCTGTCGTATGTATGTGGCAATAACAGTCCACGTAACAACATCAGAGAGTTAACAAGGAAAAATGACCCACCTATTGAGAGGTCAGTGCTGGTCTTGACTTGGGGGCTGTCAGGTGTTAAGAGGTGATTGCGAGGGATCAAAAGTGCCTTGTTACATACTACGTTACTGTTAAGGGCAGCACATTTACTATTGTCTGTGTATGTCACCCTTTACTAATGTATTTGCTAATATTTACTGACTCTGAAAGCCATGGCCGCAAGCCTACGCCCTGAGATTGAGCAAATATCAGCAATATGGTATTATGCCTTATTATGTGGTTGTGGATGGAAACTATTGGTGGGGGAAGGGGGAGTTTGCCCAATGCTATATAAAGTGTTTGGGTTTAAGAAAAGCTCTCTATAAGCCTATGTGTGAATGACTAAATTATCGATCATACTATGGGAATATACTCTTACATACTGTAAGAGTAAAATGGGCCCAAATCTATCATTGGATGCAATGGATACTTGTTGAGCTTGCTCAACCAACCATAGAGAAGCATTGAGGAAATCTGAGAGCAGACCTCTTTAGTTGACTGAGCTGATGTCTGAAATGGCTGAACTGGACATGCAGTACCCCACTGGACACAAAATGGTTGAATCAATGTTGTGATGAGGAATCTATGTAGAAAATACATTGGATTTGAAAAAGTTATCAACTGATGTTTTATTCTGAGGGTATTTCTTTTTTTTGAGGGTGACATTTCAACCGCTATTGTTATTTACTGCTGCTCTTTAATTATTTGTTATTCTTTTTTTGTTGAATTTTCTTAAAACTGCATTGTTGGTTAAGGGCTTGTAAGTAAGCATTTCACTGTAAGGTCTACCTACACCTGTTGTATTCGGCATGTGTGACAAATACGATTTGATTTGATTTGATCATTGTAACACATTTTCAACGTAGACAAACCTTTAATAAAATGTTTATTTTTGGATGAAATGGAGACATGAATCCAACATATCAATGATTAATTTAGAGACAAACTGGATTTTGAATTGTGTTTGGTTGTCAATGCAACCAAATGTCAACATTTAAAGGAGATCTTCTGCTTGGATAGTTCCATCTGTGCCACTGACTTAGTCTGGCTTTAGTGTGTCTACAAATTAATAATTTATATGTTGGATACATGTCTCCATCTGAACCAAAAATCTAAATTAAAAATAAATTAAATCAAATCAAACTTTAAATGCACTTTAAAAAAAGTTTAGTTGTATTTAGTCGTGTTCTTTAACTTTGATTCTTGGTTGAGATGGAGACATGAATCCAAAATATCAATTATTAAATTGTAGACAAACTGGAAATTAAAGCCAGACTAAATCAGTGGCACAAAATATACATCTCCTTCAAACGTGGAAAACCAAACACAATTAAATTACACTTTTACAGTAAATAGCCTACTAACTTGTTGACAAGTTAACAAATTATATGTTGGCTTCACTTCTCCATCTAAACCAAAAATAAAAGTTCAAGAATAGAATTAAACCAGTGGCTCAGATGAAACTATTCAAGTATTAGATATCCTTCAAATGTTGATGTTTGTCTGCGTTGTCAACCAAGCACAATTCATTAATACTTTTGTAAAACAGTAAATAGCCTAAAGTTAAGGCTACCTTACAAACGAATGTAACTGTATTTATTCAACCTTAAAATTAGTAACACATCCATGGCCATATTTTGAGGTTTGTTTACTGTAACTATAAATGTCTTCTTATGTAATTATAGAAAGCGTGCATGTTCAAGATAGCAGGCAAAGGTCGCAGGTCTGTGGAGATGTTCACAATTGCTATAATAATCTATCAGAATCTTGAACAGCACTGATCACTTGCGCTATGTACTTTTAATGTGATCTCAACTATAATCCAGGTCATTTAGTTGTGCTATTAGATGAAGCACAGTGATAATACATTAAGTTGTTGTATAAATATAAAATATCTGACATGGTATTTCCATTTGAACTTTGTTGTGCTTTTAAGCTTTTAAATGGTTGAAAGCACAGCGATAACACATTTAGATGGCAACTTAACCAAAAATCACACATTGTTTTTTCATAGTAATAACACATAGGGAATTCAAAAAACTTCAGACTGTCTTTTTGAGTGGGTGAATAAAGGTTGAAATCTCTCGCCTCAACCAAATATTACCCACATTTACATGGTGAAATGACGTGGTGTGCCCATTGGGACCTGTCTTCCTCCTGCATGGAGCAAAGAAAACGCAACGACATCTCCATACTTGCTCTTTTTCAACCAAAGGATGTATTTAATCATAGGTCTGTCAGACACATGTGACAATGTTGTTATAGCTGTCACTCTTTTTGACCTCTGACCCCTCATGTCTGGTTACCACAGCTTACCCCTCAGGCCAGACGAGCCTTCCCCCTGGTACTTCATATCCCTTAATGTCATGTTAAGTAACTCAGACTAGGAGTGCTGATCTTTGAGATTATAATGAATAATATAATATGGACGGAGGGGGACCTGATCCTAAATCAGCACTACTACACTGAGATGCTTTTTGAATATAGGCCCTGGTCCATAATTAGTATTTAGTATTTTTTTAGTATCTCCATTAGCTGTTGCCAAGGCATCAGGTACTCTTCCTGGGGTCCAAACAGAGATACAACATTAGATCATACAAAACATTTTGCATTATACAAATTGACATTGCTCCATTGTTACATTACAATATTACAATACTACATTTCATTACTAAGAATAGTGCGCGTGTGTAGAGTGCGTTTTAGAGTGTGTGTCTCTTCAAAGTCTTGTGTGGTATGTATGAGTGTCTGAGGTGTGTTAGCCGATTGAACAGACAGTTATGTACTTTTAACACGTCAATACCTCTCACAAAGACCAGTGGTGATGCAGTCAATCTTTCCTCTACTTTGAGCCAGGAGAGATTGATATGCATGTTATTGATATTAGCACTCCGAGGACATATAAGGGCCAGATGTTGCTGCTTTGTTCTGGGCCAACTGTAATTTGCCTATGTCCCTCTTTGCAGCACTTGACCATATAACTGGGCACTAGTCCAGGTATGATAAAACTAGGGCCTGTAGGACTTGTTTGGCCTATTATGATGTCAAGAAAGCAAAGCAGCACTTTATCACAGACAGACCATTGTGCTGAAACCATAACATTGTGCTTATTAAGAAACTCGTATTCTTGTCATGGACATCCATGGTCCCGCAGATAGGGTTTTTGTAAGGTTGGTCCTTTCATAACGACCAACCAGGGTAGAATAGGGGGGAATCTGTGGTTACAAGCGTTTGTTTTTATCTCTTCAACTAGGACTAGAAATTGAAGTCATTTTACATGTTGCAAAATGTATATAAATACCTGCATTTCCTAACTGAATTATGCCTGACATTCTAATAATGCATAGAAAAGTAAAATCAGTCCAAATGTTGTTTCTCTTCCAAATAGACTTTAGAGCAGTAAGAAGTGTCACACCGATTTATTGCATACTTCATTGAATAACATTTCACTGAGAAACTGCAGACCACCCATAGACTAATGGTGGCATGTAGTGGTCCACAAAATTGGCTAGCCATAATGCTATGTTCATAACCAAGTGGGTAGGTGGTAATTTCCAGTTGTGAAGTAGTAAAACTGTTTTTTGTTTTTTTTACCTTTATTTAACTAGGAAAATCAGTTAAGAACAAATTTGTATTTACAATGACAACCTACTGGGGAACAGTGGGTTAACGGCCTTGTTCAGGGGCAGAAGGACAGATTTTTACCTTGTCCGTTTGTGGATTCAATCCAGCAACCTTTCGGTTACTGGCCCAACGCTCTAACCACTAGGCTACCTGCGCCCCCAGTTAGTTGCATTTACGTGCTTTGAACTCATTGAGAAACACTGATTGGCTAATAGCAAATAAACTGTGTCAACCATTCACTAAAAGTACAGCTATCATGCTAGGAAACAAATTATAGTGTTCAAAAAACATATTAATAGATTGCTTTTTATAAATAATGTTTTGTTGTTGCATTTAACTGCCGAAAATTCTGTTATCGTGGTCATTTCCTTAGTAGGTGACGTCAGAGGACAGAATGTTGGAGAAGTGGGAACTCAGGATGATAAATTAGTTTCCTACTGGGAGTTATGAGTTGGAGGGCAGTTCAAGTGGAGTTCTCAGTTCATGTGGTAAATTCCCACTTGGTTACGAACCAGCATAAGAGCATGTTAATTTGGCCAACATAGTTGATAGGAATCATCTCCAATAGATATTACTAAAATGTATATTTGGTTCATTTATTGGATAATACACTGACCAACCTCTAACTATTGAACCAATAAAACAAATCTAGAGTTGATTGACGATTATTTTTGACCAATGATCATTCAGGATGTCATTTTGGGTGGATCTTTCAAGAGTGAGGGGTGGGATTTTCGAGGTCATTCCGTACCTCGGCGTGCGTTTGAGGAGACGGGCGGTTGGAGTAAAAGGAGTTGCCGGGCGATAGTGCACCACATACGTTTTTATCGGGAGGAGTCTTCCTAGCAAAATTGTACTTCAAGATAAAATAAAGGAATCCCTGTGACGACTTTCTATAAAAACTTTACATCGACTGCTGCATTTATACGCCTGTTTTAACATCCCCGCAAGTGACGGAATCAGGGTGTTGGTGATAGCTAACTTAGGTAATTAGCGATAGCTAACATTAGTTTACTAGCTTTGAAGCACATTGCAATTTGACCGCCGCGGTCCCCGTCTCAACGCAGGACAGCACCTTAATTGTGCGGTTGCACGCCAGCTAACAAAGCTATCGATAGTTTGCTAACTAGTGTGAGCAAACGTCAAGTTGACCGCTGGAGACGGTATCTACCTAACGGTATCTGTTGATCCCATCAACACCCAACTCCCCAGCCCCTTCACCCGAAACACTGGAAATCCACAAGCGGTTGGAGAGCGGCGACGGGCCAGCGGCAGGGAAGCTGGGGGTGGTACCGGAACCGCACGGAGTCGTAGCGGCTTCAGAAAAGACCAGTCGTGGGGACCTACCGACTACTATGGACGGGCTGGCGGTGGAGGTTCGCGGCTCGAACGGGGCCTTCTACAAGGTAAAGGAAATGACCGGTGTAACTAAGTTAGTCATGCGTTAACGTTAAACAACTACAAATATGAAACAGTCGACATTGTTTTGTTTTAACTACAGTAGCTAGCTAGGTAGTGAGTATATCGTCGTTGTTAGCTGGCCGATTCTCATTCATTGAGTAGGCCCAACATCAAATGATAAGGTCGCTATTCATAGATTTCTACTTCGTCAGGGTTTGCCATTGTGGTGAACGCTTGTCGTGGCCTGTTTTTGTTAGCTAAATTCCAAGTGTCTTAACTATGTTTTATGTTTGGGCTGTTCAGTTAGCTAACGTTAGCCAGTTAGCTACCTAGTCTGGCATCACCTAACATCTTCCCGGGCACTCCTTTCTTAGGTTGGAGTTGCTAGTTAACCTCTCAAATTTTCGAGAATAGGGGTTGTAGAAGGATGCCACATCTGAAATGGTGATACCTAATGAAATATCGATCTGTTTGTTTACTCTCCCGGTTTATCCCGAGCAATACCCCCCCCATTGTCTTTCCAAGGAGCGGGCTGAGTCAGCCTTCATTATTTCAGTGAATCAAATGACTTACTTTGTCAGTCAGTCAGTCACATGACTGTTTCCAAAAAATCATCACACCACAATGGCTTAATAACCATACGTGACACAACAAGGGGAAGTCAACGATTTCAGTCATTTTATTTAGTTACTTAAATTGATTCAAATGACTTCATTCAATGTCTGTGCCAAATGGTTGCTGTAGTGTAAGAGTGTGTGTACTGGCAGACAGTTGAATAGGCCCTAGTGATTTGCTATGGGTTGAATGGCCCAGGGCTGACCATGACTGAGGGACTGAATCAGGTGTTGGTAGAACAGATTATCCTAATCTCAACACTCCGCCAGTCAGTCAACACCATAGTCCTCCCCCTTTCCATGCTCTCTTCCTATCCCTCTTTTCCTCATCTTTCCATTCTGTCATTCTCTACCTCTTTCGTTTAGCCCCCTGTCTGATTTGTTTCCTCACTCTTTCCTTTCTTCTCTAGCTCCACTCTCCCCTCTCATTGACTCGTGGTTTAGACTATTTTTACACTCCTCTCCCTCTCACCTGTTCTGTTTACTGGCTGACAGTTTAGCACTCTGGCCTGAAGGTACATGATCCATTCACGCTTATTTCTCTCCTCACTCTTGTTCAGATTTTATTTATTTATTTATATTTCACCTTTATTTAACCAGGTAAGCTAGTTGAGAACAAGTTCTCCCTGTGTATTCTAAATGTGTGATTATGATTTCCAGAGGAACCAGATTGGTTGGATAATTTAGGTGAAGACAACATGCCTCATGTCTTGCACATGCGTAACACACAAACTACAATCCTCTTCAGCGCTGCCCTTTCTGCACAGTTACAGTAACCCATACACAGATGCCAAAAGGAATATCCTGCTATACCAGTAATGTCAGGGGTGTAGACCTGGCACCCCCACTCTATGTAGACCTGGCACTCCCAGAGGAGACCCTCTTTGGGCATGTGGGGAGTTCTAGTCCTCCTGGAACAGCACATGGCCGGAGAAGGAGTGACATCACTGTACTGCCGTGAATGACCACTCTAACCTCTGTGCTCTCCTGGGGTCATGTGACCATGACTGCCATGCCAAATGGCTTGCCTGACCCTTGACCTGGTAGTAGAATGGAACACTGTTCATTACATCACACAACACATGTGGCTAATTCAGTAGGCCCTGTAATGGAATATAGCTATTAGGCCTACCTCCTTTCTTCCATCACAGCAGCTATCAGGACAGTGTTTTCCCCCCTGTGGTAGMTACTACCTATCCAGTCTCTGTGCCCATGCTTGCAGTTTTGAGTGACAGCGACACAAAAGGTGGCTGTTTGTGTTGTGACATTGCAGTTCAATCTGGCTTCCATCTGGCTCTTCGGCCATCTCTCTCTGGGGCCTGAGAAAGTGGCAGCAGAGCTGTAAAGTTACTGTGAGATTGTGTAATATGAGGGAATCTAATGCTAAGGGCTTTCATACATAGCCTAATGCTCGTTCAGACTGCCTCCTGAAATCTAAGCAGGTTTTCCTGGGAAGTGCCGGCCCTTTCATTTCCAGCAGGTGAAACTCCCTCACCTCGGCTCTGACACTCCCTCTCAGGCCCTAGTGCCACTGCCAGCGACATCGGCCCCATATAAGGCAGTGTAACACTGAGCACCGTGGCAACCCCCCCCCCCCCCCCATGTCTCCGCTCTACTCCCCCCCTGATGGAGAGTTTATGGCACTGTGATAGATCTGTGGATGGCTGACTGTGATGGATGAGGAACAGATTTGGAGGAGGGGGTCTCGTAATGGCTGTTGATCAAGGATACGGTATCGCATTACTTTCTCCAGTGGGGACGGTCGTGTGTGCTTTTGATACCCATGTAGTCAGACCTGTTTTTACCCTCTGACGACACACAAAGCTCTCATTTTATTGTAATAAATGTGGATGTCCAGCACAGTTATATTTCTCTGTCCCCAAGATGGCTACACTGTCTTTTCAGTAACAGTCATAGTCCTTTCATGGGTTATGAGTCTACCCATTAGTCCCTCTGCCCTCCCATCAGTCAGTGGCGTAGACTTTTGCCTAATAACGTTTGGGGTTTTTCTCTTCTTTTTCAGGGGTTCATCAAAGATGTCCACGAAGACTCACTCACAATAGTATTCGAAAACAAGTAAGTTTTCATTCTCTCTCGTGACATAACGTGTAGAGTTGACCCTCTGCTTGTGTGGTTACTGACTCATAGAAGATCTGTCCGAGTTGCGCACTATCACCAGTCTAGCCACGCTACTCAAGGCGTCACTCTCCCCCAGTCCTTTGGCCTAGTTTTACTGTCCTGAAATCCCCGTTTCAGAACCACCTGTGGTCCCGGACACAGCTGTCCACAAAACCTTTATAGTCGTCCCCCCCCCCCCTTCTTTCTGGAACTCATATCCCCCTGTCCTGTTCCATCCCATCTTGCTAGCCACCCTCCTCCTACCCCCTGTTCCTCTTTCTCTAGTTGACTCTGTAAATAAATATAGTCCCCTGCTAAATATAGTTCCCTATGGTATGCAGGCAGGGGGGCTGGACAGTGGCCCCTGCCATTCTTGGGATGGCTCTGCCGTTCCAACAACCTCCCTCCCTCCTGTCCTCTTGCCTTGTGGAAGTGTAGGAGTAGCTGGTTGTGAGATACTACGTGAATGAATGACAAGCCATGCTTTCTATGAGAATGCTGGCTACTGCTCCTTGACACCATTCTCGTTCATATTTGAACCACTGACTTCAAAATAGGGTTGACCTTTACACTATATCGGCTAGCTAGACTATAATACAACTAGAGATGAAACRGTGTTTAAATTTCATATCACGATTATAGTCACCAAAAATCAATTAGCATCACTATGCACTTTGTGTGTGCATAAACATTAAAATAATAACATTAAAGATGGCACCATGTGGCCATGAGAGTTAAGTTTCCCTAGGTTTTAATGAACACAACCTTAAGTTGGGGTGGCAGCGTAGCCTAGTGGTTAGAGCGTTGGACTAGTAACCGGAAGGTTGCAAGATCGAATCCCCGAGCTGACATGGTACAAATGTCGTTCTGCCCCTGAACAAGGCAGTTAACCCACTGTTCCGCCATTGAAAATAAGAATTTGTTCTTACCTAGTAAAATAACATTTTAAAAGTAAGCAAATCAAATGTGCATATAAAAACAACACAAGTAAAGCAATGTGCATGTAAGAACAATAGGTATGTAAACAAATCCAATGTGCAGGTGTTGACATTTTAAAATAACAACACAAATTGCAATGAGCCCAACAATTGACATAGATACAGGAGTCTTGTATAGGAGTCTATAGTGTTTCTCCTGTTGGAGAAAAGTCGTCGACTGCCGATTTTGAAATGAACAAAATATGTTACAATTGGCAAATAGTCTGCATACACACGACGCATACAGCAGAACAACGTGTAGTGTTTTTACAAGAGTAGGTAACACTGATAAATTACATTATTGACATTATTGACAAGCTATTAGCAAGTTAGATAAACCATGACATTTTCCCCCTTTCCAAAGTCCCCACATCATGCATTGAGCTAAAAGTTAAATTACCTTGCATTCGCTGTAAAGTAGTGGGTGGTGGTCATGAAAATGACTCAAGAGATTTGAAGTGTTGCCCCCTTTCGCAGCTATTTTATTTKATTTTAATTATTATTTTTCGCATGTTCTGCAGACAGGGAACCGTCTTCAATTAAGTTTCCCTCAGCTCTCTCAGCACTCTAGTAAAACCCACAATACGACCACACTTCAGATTTTGTCCTGTCACTGCCTTCCGCCATGTTTCCACACAAAACAAAACCCACCTTGCATGCTGCGCCTGCGTCAGACTGTTGCTGATTTTGGTTGATGCTGGACAGTATTTACCGCGAGTTTCTCAAACCTCAGTAATCAAACATGGTTTTAATTATTAAAATTTGAAACAGTAATACTAACCGTCAGGAGTTTTATCGTGAAAATGGTAACCGTTTCATCCCTGAATACAACTATGATGAACCCCCCTCACATTTTACATAAATGTCTTTCTGTGAATTTGAAGCCAGTAGGTTGAACTCAGCCGCAGTCCAGTGGGCTGTTTTTAGACTGAGCTCTCGTTTCGAGTGTTTTATGTAAAAGGACACGCTACTACCTACCGGATATCCTAGTTTTATATGATTCTTGATTCTCATCCACACAGTCTTCCTGTAGATAAATGATCTAATGTACATTATAGGTGTCTTAGGATCATTACCATATGTAATTCAGTAACTCTATTAGGTTTATGGCTTTCCCCTTCTTGTAAACGCGCATTAGTCTCACTTCCTGGCCCCCACTGACTAACTGTCACCAAGTGATTTGTCTTTCAGCTAGAGAACACTGCTTCAGGCAGAATGACACTTAAGCTTTAGTTATGTTAGGGTTTGACATGCTTTTGGATCTCGCTCCTGTTCCTTTCTCGTACTTTCTTTAGGGTCTGTGTTCCGGAAGTTTCTGCTACACAAGTTTCTGCTACACACCAGAGGCGGCTGGTGGAAGGAGCTATAGGAGGACTTGCTCATTGTAATGGCTGGAATGGAATCAATGKAACAAACGCATTGTTTCCATGTGTTTGTTTGGTATCATTCCAGCCATTACGATGAGCACGTCCTCCTATAGCTCCTCCATCAGCCTGCTTTACCACCCACCCAGACTTTATTCTGGACCTAACTGGTGTGGCGATGTCTGTCAATGTAATATAATATAAAGTGTTGGACAGGAGGTGAACTTTCATAAATCACATGACAGGAAGCTGATGTTTCTCCTACTGTTGTGACTGAAAGGTGTTTGTTTCCCCTCTCCCCATCTGTCTCTCTCGCCTTCTCCACCTCGCTGCAATCTCCCCCTCTCTCTCTCTGTCCCCCCCCAAAAAGCTGGCAACCAGAGAGACAGCTGCCCTTCAGTGACGTTCGGCTGCCGCCCCCAGCCGACTACCACAAGGACATCGGCGAGGGAGAGGAGGTGGAGGTACTTCTGCCCGATCGTTATGTCCCCAAATTCTCCAGATCCCGCTATCTCCCGCTAGGGTTGCAAAACAGATTCCAGAAACATTTCAGCAGTCTTCCTTCTGGGAAAACCTGGGAATTTTGGGAATGTTTCTGGAATTTTGCAACCTAATTCCCCTCATTATTTTCTGAGGRCCAGGAGTTTTTCCTCACTGTGTGACCTGACCAGGAAGACAGTAGAAACTCCTTCCTTGGTTGGTTTCTACCTCCTGTTTAGTCCACTGCCCACATGGTCCGTGCTATTCGGATACTTGGGAGTCCCTACCCCCATTAAAGTTGACATTCTTAAAATGGTTAAGTTTAGGTAAGGGTAGGGATGTCTCAAGGATCCCGGATAGCACTGACCCTACCCACACACCCACATGTGATGTCATAAAGCATACCATACCACACATTAATCCATATCACTATCAGTGGTTTAGTTTGCTTCCTCCGTTGTGATTCCATTCATAGCTGGAGATTACTACCCATGAGCCCGGGTCTCAGCCAGTCGAGAGATTACCCAGAGTCCTGTTCACTACGGCAGAGCAATGTGGAGACGGATTAACCACAGTCCAATTTAGACATGATTAGCCAGCTAGGATTCCATTCTTCAGCACAGCAGCACTCTAATCATCATCGCCATGGAGAGACACTCCATCTCACTGTTTATCATATCATTACATAATCATTACATAATCACTTTACTAAATATTTTGCCTGACCTTTTTGGTTAATGTTACATGGTAGATTTCAGAAAGTTTTCCCTCTTCTTGTAATTGTTCTGGTATCATTKCTCTGGCATCATCCTTCCTGTCTGCATCCCTAAGCAGGATGAAATAATCAGGAAATCCAGAATTTCTGTAAAACCTCTGAGTTACTGGAATGTTGCAACCCGAGCAGGTATAAACACCTGTATGTCCAGGTATAATCTTCTCCTGTCTACCCCTTCAACAGGTGTACTCGAGGGCCAACGAGCAGGAGCCATGTGGCTGGTGGCTGGCCCGGGTGAGAATGATGAAGGGAGAGGTGAGTCAGGGACTGGTGAGTTAGGGGTYGGGTGCACGCTGGGGCCGGCATGGGGTCGGTAGAGGGGGGGACTGTGTGTGTGTGATTAAAAAAAAAAAAAAATGTTTATTCTGTGTGCTTGCATGCAACATGGTCGGGTCTCACTCTTGTGTGAAGAGGTGATGAACATCCCTGTATCTCAACCAAGACTTTGGTGTATTGTTGCTAAATAGTCCCCTTTTTAATGTTCTTGGTCAGTCCAAGTAGTCATTTGTGCAATGTCATGTGCATGTTGTGTGATGCATCAGCGTTTTACACACCCGCTCCGTCCACTATGGGGGATACCCCTCAGTCATCCCTTGTTTAGACCCACACACAGCAGTCTAATGTAGGCTAATTGGGATAACTAATGCAGCAGGAAGCACATGGCTTGTTTAAAGCAGGCAGGCACATACTGTAGAGTCACTTAGACTACACACAGATTCTACATTCCATATTGACCCCTAGCACTTCTGTAGATCCCACCTAGTCTTTGAGAAGGAAAGCTGAAGCAACTACCTTTTAAAAAAAATATTTTTTATATATACCTATCCAATCCTCTCAGATCCTCTGGATTGGCTGTTGAGTAGGGGCCGAGGTTTGATTCTGGAATTTAGCGACTAACATTAAACACTTCCCTGTCTGACACACTGASTCCCAAATGTTTTATTTTTTATTTATTTAATAGTCACAGTTAACCAGAGCCCTATGGGCTTTTCTCAAAAGTAGTGCACTATTGGGACGCAACCACTTTGTCTTCCAGACAGGCAGACTGACCCTGGGTCAGTAGAATGTGACTGAGGAGGTGTTAAGGCTTCCTTCCGCATGCTTCAGTTTGGCTGGCGCTGTACCAACAGAACGAGTGTATTCGCATACTTAAAAAAAAAAAAAAAAAACTTTTCTTGGAAAAAGAGAAAGCGGCAATGGAACTGTTTGTTCATCTTAAGAAGCCAGTCTATGCTTCCTCAAAGTAGTCAGAATTAATCTAAGATTTAAGAAATCATCTGTACATTTTTATGATTTTGCAGAGGAGATCTAAGTCGTGCAATTTTATGTCTAACATGCTGACCAGACCGAACACATCGTGTGCGCGAGCATCGCAAAATACATTTAGAAATCCATGTTATTAAATGATTGCACCCACACTGCTCGCGCGTGCCAACGAGCGTCTGCGACGCCAAGGGCTAAATTAGACCTCATTCCTATTTCTGACGCAGATCGCGCTGCAAGTCCTGCCTCTCCCATCTCCTCATTGGTTTATAGAAGCAGGTACCCACGTGCCATCCTCAATGGTTATACCCACGTGGGTGATTGAAAGACGAACTTTGTTGYGGTTGTCGTGGTAATACTATGAAAGTTTAGATGCGATCACCATATAAGTTAAATGATGAAAAAGCCTGGAAGGAGGAGAGATGACTAGAAACGATTCGGTTGGCCCTTTTATGTGTGGATTAATTGTCGGAGTAGAGGTCCTTGTGCATTTCAGGTAAAATAACAACTCAATGTTTATATCCCAGGACAAATTAGCTAGCAACAGCAAGCTAGCTAAATAGGACAAATTAACGTTAGCTAGCAAGTGCAAGATAACTAGCTAAATTGCCATACATGTTTAATGCTTTTCGACCTGTCCCCAAATTAATGTCATTGGTTCAGAGTTTGTTTTGATATTTTAAYCTGCGTGTCGTGATCGCGTTTRGTGTGGGGGGCAAAATAAATGATGCACGCTAGCGCACGATGGCGCACGTGCGCAGCCGGTTCGGGTTCCGTGTAAGATGTTTGGTGCTGTAGCCTATTTCTCAATGTGCATGAAAAAGAGTATCGTTGAATGACAACAAACACTTAATTGAAGAATCCCTACCAATGACCAACGGAGCGTGGACTTCGGCTCTGAACTTCTGCTTGGCTCGAGAAAAATTGTGTGTGAACGGCCCCCCCCCCCAAAACGTTATTTTTAATTTTTTTATTATTAACAAATATCAACAAACAAAAGAGGAATAGTCACATGCAAACAAGCATACATACAAACTATTTACATTGCCAGGAATCGTAAACAAACAAATCATATTCATTAATAATACAAGTTTTAATTGCCTTTTTTGTTTTTCATTTTAGTTAAAGTAGTGCCATATTGTTTAAGTTCATTTATAAAGTGAAAAAAGTTTGGTTTTGAATTAGACTATTTGCATTTGTGAATATGAAATGTACCTAGTATTATTAGCAGTTCCCCCAAAAAACCTTGCCGAAGGCCAAAACGAACAGAAACGTCACATTGTYGTCATAATATATGCACMAACTGTTTCGGATGGGGAGCATGCGGACGCCTTTAGTGAGGCTTGATGCTGGATTTGACCACTATTTTGATCAGTGATAAAGGTTTGGAATGTCAGCTTTGTTGAGTGCTGTTTTCTTATACTGGCCTTCGAGCATGGTGTGTGGAGTTCCATCTATCTCTCTCTTGCCCTCGCTCTGTCATTTTTTGGTATTTTTTTAATTAAAAAAAAAAAAAAAATTTAATTTTTATTTAACCCATATTTTTATTAATCTGGGTCTATTTCTATTCATTAATTATTTTCTTTCTCTTGCAATTTCGCCATCTCTGAGAACCTTTTGTCTCTCTATTTGAACCCTTTAGTTCTACGTTATCGAGTACGCAGCGTGCGACGCCACATACAACGAGATCGTCACGCACGAACGCATCCGGCCCGTCAACCCCAACAGCCCTTCCTCCCGAAACTCCTTCCACAAGGTCCCCATCGCCATCCCAGAAGACCTACGGAACATGTGAGTGTTTGACCTCTTACCCCGGCAGTGCACTACACCAGCCTCACCACTGGGGCGGCGCTGTAGCACTGTACTCAGAATGAACGACCAGAGGCAACATGTTACTCCACTAGTCATTGGAGTACATTGGCTGCACCGGAAATGGCTCCCTATTTATTGAAATGTTGTCATCGGAGCTTTGTCTTTGAGCTGTCTTTTGTGCAGGCCATCAGCCTCTCACAGTAGCTACATAGTGCGCTGTTGTTGTGAATAACTGTGGTTTGACCCAAGTTCTTTTTCTTTCTTTTTTTAACCAACAGCTGTGCGAACGACAACATCCATAAAGACTTCAGGAAAGCCATTGGAGCCAACTGCATCTTYTACAGTGCAGCCTCACACGAGCTCATCGTGCTGGTCAGTATCACAGCCACTACTGCTTTCAGGGCCTGTATTCAGCACTCCTACTCTGAGAAGCTTAGTGGTCTAGGATCAGTTTGCCTTTTTTTTTTAGTTCATTATTAGTAAATTATATGGACTGGGGGGACCTGATCCTAGATCAGCTCTCCTACTCTGAGAGCTGTGCTACAAGGCTAGCCTTTTTAGTAATGTCCCTTTTTTCCCCTTCTTTAACCAGCTTTCTCAGACTAACACTTCCGCTTTCTCTAGTCAACAAATGAGACAACAGTGAAGCGTGCTGCTCTCCTAAGCGACATGCACTTCCGCAGCATCCGTACCAAGCTCATGCTCATGTCCCGCAACGAAGAAGCCACTAAACACCTTGAGGTATACACACACACACACACACACTTCTCCCCTCATGTTCATTCAGTTAGAATCAAACACGCTTGAGAATGTAACTTGGAGACTGGCCATCAACATGTTGACACACTATTGTCCTTGTCCCCCAGACAAGTAAGCAGCTGGCATCCGCGTACCAGGAGGAGGTGAAGGTAAGGGAAGACCTGATGGGTCTGGCCATTGGCTCCCACGGTGCCAACATCCAGCAGGCCAGGAAGGTGCCTGGTGTCACCGCCATCGAACTGGAGGAGGAGAGCTGCACCTTCAGGATCTACGGAGAGGTGGGTGGGTATGTTGGGGTGAGAGCGGGGTCTTGGTGTGTGTCAGCGTGTGTGTGTGGTAGGCTGTCAGCCTCTATCTCTCTCTGTATGTGTTTAATGGCATGTTGAATTGATTTTGTGTTTGCGTTGCAGAACCCAGAAGCGGTGAAGCTGGCCAGGGTTTTCCTGGAGTTCAAAGAAGACTACTTCCAGGTGCCCAGGAACCTCGTAGGTGAGTTGACGCCTCACCCCCATGATTTAGTCAATCAGGAAAGTTCCTTCACACACATGTCCTGAGAAACAATGATTGTCTGAATTGTGGCATCTTTTATAATTTGATATAAACTAGAGGGCAAGTCGGTCAGGATGATATCTATGAGGGTGCCCATGTTTACGGATTCATCCAGCTAATCCTTGGTCTCCAAATGCTCCCTCTTCTTCCTCTCTCACTCTTCTCTCCCAGGAAAAGTGATCGGCAAGAACGGCAAAGTCATCCAGGAGATTGTGGACAAGTCGGGGGTGGTGCGGGTCCGGATCGAGGGGGACAATGACAAAAAGCTTCCCCGTGAGGAGGTAGGCAGGCAGGGGGCTGGCAGAGAAGACACTGCCCCTAAACAAGAGGTGAATGGATTGCTGCGGCCGCCCAAACAACCGTACCAAACAACTGTAACCTTACCAGGGTGCTAGCTACCGCTTCTGTTTCCAACTCTGTCTGTTGCAAGGTTGCACAATACCGGTAACGTTCCTAAAAGTCCCAGGTTTTCCAGACTTCCAAGTAGGAATATTCACGGATTCCGGAAAGAATAAACAGGAAATCTAGGAATCCTTCAACCCGGGATTTATGGAATTTTGGGAAAGTAACCAGAATTTTGCAATCGATAGGCTCGGTCTGTCGACGCTGTCAGTTGTCCCATTTCAGTTTTTTTCTGCATGTCTGTACTGTACATTACCTATTCTAGGGGGGATTGCCTGGGCCCGCTCCATCGTTTGGTGTATATCACTGTTGTTCTGTGTGCTTTTACCCACTTTATTAAAAAAAAAAAAAAAGTCCCTTCAAAGAGAAACCTCTATGTATTTCTACATCAATTTAAAGACACCAGTTCTTTGCCCCTTATGGAAATGCACAAATGTTTCCAAATCTCCATGACTAAACATCAGGACTCGCCCACCTCCAAATGTAAAATGAAGCGCAACAGTCTACCAGTCCACTCTCTTACACTATCCTTCTCTCCAGGGCATGGTCCCCTTCGTCTTTGTGGGAACTAAAGAGAACATCAGCAACGCCCAGGCCCTACTGGAGTACCACGTGGCCTACCTACAGGTGAGACGCACGCGCGCACACACAGAGGGGAGAGATCACCGCCGCTCTCAGGCCTGACCTCTGCTCATGTCAATTAAACACCGGACCCCTCTCTGTTACGACACGTTAAGATGTATATTGACCCTATATGCCTGGTGTATTCTTTATACATACATACATACATACTTTGGGCCAATGGCCAGAATATACACGTATGGTAGGAGTTCCCATTACCCACAGATTTAGGATCAGATTACCCAACCCCCCCTAATCTTAACCGTTAAAGGGAATGGAAAAAATATCTGACCCTGAATCCGGGGCAAGTTCTAGTCTACCTACTCTTGTGTGGACACTCATGGAAGACGTTGTCTTACACTGGTTGGTGTTCTTCTGTGTACTCCACACACCACCACTTCTGTATGGGGAGAGGGGAGTAGATGCAGTCTGTAGAAGGTGGAGGTGTCGGATCATTCCAGATCGGTCACCTGTCCCACCCTCCTCTACCTACCTCATGTGAAAGCTGCTGAGAGCGACTCCATTTTGCCCTTACCCTGTGCTTTTAAAAATAGCCCCCTACTCAGCGTTGGGACGAGGGGTAGGGGTGTAGATTACAGGATATCTGGACCCTAGCCTCCAAAAATAACGCACCCTCTACTCATCCTTGCACCCCCTCACCCATCGTCAGCCACCTCACACAAGGCTCAGTGGCAGCAGCTGTCGCATTCTGAAGTGACACCCTCCAACCCTTCCACCTCACCTAACCAAAAGTTCCCAGTAAACTGCTGTCTGCACTTGAGCCCAATCCCTTAGACGCCTAATCCCTAAAACACCTAAACTGACCACCCCCTTGTATACACTGCAGAATTTAGAGTTTGGCTCTTGCATGGCTTATTTCACAAAACCACTGGGAAATCACATCAAACTGCTGTACATGGTAAAGTCACATGACATAAGGCTGTGTCAACTCTGCAGTGATGGGGTTTTCCCTACTAAATGTGCATCCCAAATGGCACCCTATTCCCTTTTGTAGTGTACTACTTTTGAGCAGGGCCCATAAGTATGGGTGGGTCCCTGTATGTTGCTAAATAAATAAATAATCAAATCATATAAATGTTTGCCAGTCCACATACAGTCGAAGTCACAAGTTTACATACACCTTAGCCAAATACATTTAAACTCAGTTTTTCACAATTCCGGACAATTAATCCTAGTGAAAATTCCCTGTTTTAGGTCAGTTAGGATCACCACTTAATTTTTAAGAATGTGAAATGTCAGAATAATGGAGTGATTTATTTCAGCTTTTATTTCTTTCATCACATTCACAGTGGGTCAGAAGTTTACATACACTCAATTAGTATTTGGAAGCATTGCCTTTAAATTGTTTAACTTGGGTCAAATGTTTCGAGTAGCCTTCCACAAGCTTCCCACAATAAGTTGGGTGAATTTTGGCCCATTCCTCCTGACAGAGCTGGTGTAACTGAGTCAGATTTGTAGGCCTCCTTCCTCGCACATGCTTTTTCAGTTCTGCCCACAGATTTTCTATAGGCTGAGGTCAGGGCTTTGTGATGGTCACTCCAATACCTTGACTTTGTTGTCCTTAAGCCATTTTGCCACAACTTTGGAAGTATGCTTGGGGTCATTGTCCATTTGGAAGACCCATTTGCGACCAAGCTTTAATTTTCTGACTGATGTCTTGATGTTGCTTCAATATATCCACAATTTCCCTCCCTAATGATGCCATCTATTTTGTGAAGTGCACCAGTCCCTCCTGCAGCAAAGCACCCCCACAACATGATGCTTCCACACCCGTGCTTCACGGTTGGGATGGTGTTCTTCGGCTTGCAAGCCTCCCCCTTTTTCCTCCAAACATAACGATGGTCATTATGGCCAAACGGTTCTGTTTTTGTTTCATCAGACCAGAGGACATTTCTCCAAAAAGTACAATCTTTGTCCCCATGTGCAGTTCCAAACTGTAGTCTGGCTTTTTTTATGGAGGTTTTGGAGCAGTGGCTTCTTCCTTGCTGAGCGGCCTTTCAGGTTGTCGATGTAGGACTCGTTTTACTGTGGATATAGATACTTTTGTACCTGTTTCCCCCAGCATCTTCACAAGGTCCTTTGCTGTTCTGGGATTGATTTGCACTTTTCGCTCCAAAGTACGTTCATCTCTGAGACAGAACTCGTCTCTTTCCCGAGCGGTATGACGGCTGCGTGGTCCCATGGTGTTTATACTTGCGTACTATTGTTTGTACAGATGAACGTGGTACCTTCAGGCGTTTTGAAATTGCTCCCAAGGATGAATTTGACTTTTTGAGGTCTACAATTGTTTTTCTGAGGTCTTGGCTGATTTCTTTTGATTTTCCCATGATGTCAAGCAAAGAGGCATTACGTTTATTTCTTTCAATCTGTCTGTAAACAATTGTTGGAAAAATAACTTGTGTCATGCACAAAGTAGATGTCCTAACCGACTTGCCAAAACTATAGTTTGTTAACAAGAAATTTGTGTAGTGGTTGAAAAAAATTGTTTTTTAATGATTCCAACCTCAGTGTATGTAAACTTCCGACTCCAATTCTAGCTACACATATGCTTCTTGACTTAACATGTACCTCGGTCTCTGCCCTATAGGAATCTTACATACAATGCCTATAGAAAGTCTACACCTCCCACCCCCTGGATTTATTCACATTTTATTGTTACAAAGTGGGATTGAAATGGATTTCATTGTAATTTTGTCAACGATCTTCACAATACTCTTTAATGTCAAGTGGAATACAATTCCAAATGTGTTAAAGGATTAATGAAAAATAAAACTAATACACCTTTATTAGATAAATATTCACCCCGGAGTCAATGCATGTGTTAACACAGTTGGCAGCGATTTGACGTGAGTTTTTTGGGGTAAGTCTGAGTTTTGCACACCTGTATTGCATTTTTTTTGTTGATTTTTTTGTGAAATTCTTCAAGCTCTGTGAAGTTGTTGGATCATGGCTAGAAAGACATTTAAGTCTTGAAATAGATTTACAGTCTGATTTAGTTCAAAACTGTAACTTGACCACTCAGGAACATTCATTGTCTTGGTAAGCAATTGCAGTGTAGATTTGGCTTTGTTGTAGGTTATTGTCCTGCTGAAAGGTGAATTCCTCTCCCAGTGTCTGGTGTAAAGCAGACTGAAGCAGGTTTTCCTCTAGAATCTTGCCTGTTCTTAGCTTCATCCCGCTTATTTTCTTCCTGAGAAACTATTCCGTCTTTGCTGATGTCAGGCATACCCATACCATGATGCAGCCACCACCGTGCTGGAAAATAAGGAAGCATTTACTCAGTGACGTGTTGGATTTGCCCCAAACATAAGACTTTGCATTTAGGCCAAAAGGTGTAGGCCTTTGCCGTGTTTCGCAGACAACAATAATGCGTTGTTAAATACATATGCCTGTCTCGCATGTGGCTCAGTTGGTAGAGCATTGCATTTGCAACACCAGGGTTGTGGGTTCGATTTCCATGGGGGACCAATACGTGAAAGTACAAAGATGTATGCACTCACTACTATAAGTCGCTCTGGATAAGAGCGTCTGCTAAATTACAAAAAAATGTAAAACGTCTCAGACGAACCATCACAGGCAAAGCGTCAATACGGGACTAATGTTGAATCCTACTACACCGGCTGAGACGTTCATCGTATGTGCAGGGCTTGCAAACTTCAACGGATTACGGTGGATTACAAAGGGAAACCCAGCTGCGAGCTGTCCAGTGATGTGAGCCAACCAGACAGGCTTAATTCTTTCTATGCTCTCATGACAATAACCAAGGCAAGCAACACTGAACCTTGCATCAGAGCACCAGCTGTCCAGGACGACTGTGTGATCACACTCTCCGTAGCTGATGTACAGTGGTTCGTTCTTTTAAAAGTTGCAGCGTAGGGAGTAGGCTACAGTACTGGGCTATTTAGCTAAAGAATTCTGTGTCGTGCGGGAGACCGCGGTTCAATTCCCCAACTAGGCTGTCCTTGTAAATAAGAATTTGTTCTTAACTGACTTGCCTAGTTAAATAAAGGTTACACTAAGAGCATAATATTTCTACACCATAATTGGTCTAACCAATACCCAAACGGAGATTCAGTGAAAATAAATATCTCATTGATTTATCAAGACCAGTGCCCATGCTTCTCTCAGAGCAGTGTGAAACGGTGCTAAAATAGTTGTAGGCTATTGCTTCAAATCCTATTGCTTCTAACTTCAATATGCTCTTTAAATAAACAAGACCTACACCACTTTTAACAGCACACTACTCAACACTAGTGAGACTCATGTCGCCTACGGTAGGCCTACCTTATATTGGAAAATATTGCGTGAGGATTCTAAATTAAAAACCGCCTCATGGGTCTCCCTCCCGGTGGCGGCCGGCACGGGTATCGGACCTGCATCTGTAGCAACGCATTTTGCACTGCGCCACTCGAGAGGCCCCATCCACAAAGTATCAAAATACAGAGAGGTGTTGGTAAAGGTATATTGTCCTGCTAATAGCCCATAATGGGCTATTATAATACTGTACATGGTGTCCAGGTCAGGATAACCAAAACATTTCTTATTAAAGACTATCAGAAAGAATGTTGGTACTTATTTTGATCCAAAGCCATGAATGAGTGAGTCACTCAGCTTTATGTAGGTGCTGGGCTATAGGACTGCCATCATCTTGATAATATATAACAATACTTTGGAGGTTATTTTGTTTGGGGGGGGGAAATGAAAGCGAGTAATTGTAATCTGAATAAAGGCCAAAACATTTATTTCTGTTTTTAGAAGGAGAGAAACGCTGGGCCAGTTGTGCACCGCATTATGGAACTCCCAATCACGGTCAGATGTGATGCATAATACTTTGTTTTATCTTTTCTGGTGGTTGCAATTTCAGTTTAAACCAATCACGGCTGGTTGTAATACAGCCAACCTAACTTCGAAATACATTTGAAGATAGAATTCTCCCCCTACCCTCCTAGGCAAGTCTATTGTCCAGCTACCTGCTAATAGCCATAATGGCGCTGTACAACGTGACCGTGTGTGTGTTTGAAAGAGTATTTTCCAGTAAGCTAAAATTAGTTTACCTTCATTAGACAACTTTGTTCCAATATTTCTGTTCTGTGATATTTATTCCCGCAGTAATTTTATGGATTCATAACTAAATTAACATCTACATTTTGAAAGAGTATTTTCATCATTATTTTATTAACGAAAGTATAAAGATGCTGATGAAGAAATACAGTATTGTACAGTATATGCTTTTACATTTGGATAATAAAGCATTTAAACAAATGCAGGTGGCTTATATCATAGCAGAACAGCATAATGGTCCGGGTGGCCCTTGCTCTGCCCGGTGAGCAGTTGGTCAAGTTCTGTTGTCAGAAGAGGAATGGAAATGTCAGGGTGACCTGATGAACCCGCCAGGTATGTTGACTCTGCCTGTCGGAGGTGGAGTTCCAGAGCTCACAGGTGTGCCTGGCATGGATTGTAACTATCTCGTTCCTCGCCCTCTTCAACGCGTCATTCTCCACCAATGCTGCCTCGCTCTGGACCAATGCATCAGCTGTCGCCCGTATCTCTGCCCTCAGATAATGTTTCTCTTTCTGCTGGTCTGCCTTCAATGACTCGATCTCGGTCTTCAAAGTTTGAATCTGATCCATGTGCACCTTCATCAGATGAGCAGAATGGTACCACCCCTGAGCCCCCATCGATTTACAGTGGCCTATGATAGAAACAGTAGATCAATTAAGAATGAATTGACTCCAACACTAATGCTGCATACACATTTTAAGAATCTAGCAAAACGAACCGCTTTCTTGGCAACCGTGTGTTTTTTCTCGGTACAGCGTGTTGTCCATCTCTTTGTCCACTGATCTCCACGGATGGTTGTCAGCATGGTTGTCGGCATGGTTCTATTCTCTGCAAAAACACATTCACGTTTTTAGTACACTATTTTATTTAACCTTTATTTAATTGATTTTAGTACACAGTATGCCTACACATTGATAGGCAATATCCATTTTTTTTTATAGAAAATGCTCTGAAACCAAAATACTTTAAAAAAGTTTTGGTGATCATCTCAGCTCCGGCTCATTTTCAAGTCCTCTTGAAAATCCTAACCCTGGAACGGGTAGCACCATAGAAAGAAGCTGGCTTAATGAAAACGATGTCTGTTCTCTTTGGTCGCAATGTCCTTTTTTGGGGGGCGGAGGGGGTAAACAGCTCGTTTTTGAATGGTAACTGTGTTATGGGTGGAGTTTGGGCCGGGGTGAAGAGCACTGGAAAGGTGACTTTCACACCTACAGTAGCCGGGCTATAAAGAGTAGTGTCCTGCTAATCTGGCTACAAGTGTTTGAAAACCTGTTTTCAAAATGCCACCAGCTGTCCCTCGCTAATGTAAATAAAACACAGCGTCTTGTTTACATTTTGTTTGCCTTTATTGTAACCACAATGTCACAAATCATTTGTATCTACGTTTTCAATTACTTTCAGATTTTGGGATTTACAAATGTGTGCATTTCATGTCATTTAAAAAATAAAAATAAACTTTTGTTTTATGCCTTTAGTGAGAGGTCTAATGCTTTTAATATTTAACCATATCTGCCCTCCGAATTAATATCTAAGGGGCATTTTTCGCGCCATTATTAGTTACATTGTTTTAGTTTGAACGTGCAGACTGGCACTAAGAACAGCGGGAACGTTTCCCTAGTCAGCGCCATTATTAGCGCAATGCCCCTTAAGCGTTGCTCTGTGCTACCGAGTGGGGGTCCACCCCCCCCTCCACCTTCCTCCTCCCTTCCCCATGGGCTAGGTTTGTCTTCTGTGCGTGGCTCTGCGGCCCATCCCCTGCCCTCGTGCCTTGAACCTCGCGCGCCCACTGCTATTTCAGTGGATACAGCTGGAGAACTGCAAAGCAATCCCATTTTGCGCCACTTGGGTGCCATTACCAATATTTTATATATATATATATTGTCCTGCTAATAACAGGGTTAATAATAGATCTGTGAGAATATCCAAGGGGCTTTTATATCATTCAAAATGAATAATAATAATAATCACTGTTTATTTCTTGAACATGGGGTGAGACATTGTTACTAATTTGTAAATAAAGCTAGCTTTTATTTAGAATTGTGTTTCTTTTAGAGGGCGAGAAACCAAAAACCTGCAGTCATCTCATGGGTCTCCCAGTCGAGGCCAGCACAGGTATTGAACCAGCATCTGTAGCAACACAGCTTGCATTGCRATTCGATGTCTTAGACCGCTGCGCCACTAAGGCGCTGTACAAAGTGACTGGTCAGGAGTAGGCTACAGTACTACAGAGACACAGTAGCTTGGGACCCAAAAGCATAATCAGTGCTCTAACTCCCCCTTGCGCTGGTCTGGAGCAATGAAGTGGTGACGCAGGGTACTGTACTAAATTACCTCTAAGTACCGCAGCATARTCGCAAAACTTTTTTTAGTGGAGCAACCACTTTAAGACCTTTTTTAAACAGGTTAACATTCACAAGAGCTGTAGGGCCAGACGGATTACCAGGATGCTTACTCAGAGCATGCGCTGACCAACTGACATTTTCCACCTCTCCCTTACCATCTGTAATGCCTACTTGTTTCAAGCAGACCACCATTGTCCCTGTGCCCAGGAACGCCAAGGTAATCTGCCTAAATGACTACCACCCTGTAGCGCTCACATCTGTAGCCATGAAATGCTTTGAAAGGCTGGTCATGGCTCACATCAACACCAGCATCCCAGAAATCCTGGACCTACTCCAATTTGCATACCACCCCAACAGATCTACAGATGATGCCATCTCTACTACACTCCACACTGYCCTTGGGCAGAGTTTCCTGCCATTCAGGACCTCTACCAGGCGGTGTCAGAGGAAGGCCCTAAAAATAKTCAGACTCCAGCCACTGAAGTCAAACTGCTCTGTTTCCACACGGCAAGCGGTACCAGACYGCCAAGTCTGGGACAAAAAGGCCCCTGAACAGCTTATAACCCCCAAGCCATAAGACTACTGAACAGTTAATCAAATGGCAACCTGGACTATTTGCCTTGAGCCCCTTATTTTTTGCACTGACACTCTKGCACAGGCTCGATGTACACTCACTGAACTCTAACCACACACTCGCACAAAATGCACTGACACTCCAACACACGCATATTGACGCCACACACTCATACATTCTCATTCCTTCAGACTCTTCACATACGCTGCTGCTACCCTCTTTATTGTCTATGCATAGCCACTTTACCCCTACCTACATATTACCTTAATTACCGTGTCTAACCTGTGCCCCTGCATATTGACTCTACCTGTACCCCTTGTATATAGCCTGGTTATTGTTACTCTTTTTCCTTTTAGAATATTTAGCAAATTTCTTAATTACTGCATTGTTGGTTATGGGCTCATAAGCATTTCACTGTGTGTGTGTGATATATCTCACTCACTCACACTGTTCAGAAGTTTGGGGTCACTTAAATGTCCTTGTTTTTAAAATAAAATAATTATTATTTTTTTTGTCCATTTTTAAATAGCATCAAATTGATCCGAAATACAGTGTAGACAGTGTTAATGTTGTAAATGACTACTGTAGCTGGAAACGGCAGATTTTCTTATGGAATATCTACATAGGCGTACCAAGGCCCATTATCAATTAGCCTTTTAAAATGATAAACTTGGATTAGCTAACACAACGTGCCATTGGAACACAGGAGTGATGGTTGCTGATAATGGGCCTCTGTACGCCTATGTAGATATTCCATAAATCTGCTGTTTCCAGCTACAATAGTAATTTACAACATTAACAATGTCTACACTGTATTCCTGATCAATTTGATATTTAATGGACAAAAAATGTGCTTTTCTTTAAAAAAAAACAAGGACATATCTAAGTGACCCCAAACTTTTGAACGTGTGTGTGTGTATTCGGTTCATGTGACAAATAACATTTGATGTTTTGAAATATTCTGTATAATTTTTATTTTTCTCAAGCTGTCATTTAGGTCATTATTGTGACTTCACTACAAGGTTGTTGATCCATCCTCTGTTTTCTACAATCACAGTCATTGAACTCTAGCTACTTTAAAATCACCAATGGCCTCATGGTGACATCCCTAAGCAGTTTCCTTCCCGTCCTGCAGCTCAGTTCAGATGGATGACTGCGTCTTTAATGTGTCCTGGGTGGTTTAATAAATCACAATTATTAACTTGACCATGCTTCAAGATCTATTCAATGTTGGATGTTATTGTTACCCATCTACTGATCACTCCCCTTCTGAGGCTTTAAGAAAAGCTCCCTGGTCTTTGTAGTTGAATCTGTGCTTGAAATTCCATACTTTACTGACAGACCGTACAGCTATTTGTATGGGGGACATGATAAAAATTCATAACCCCTATTTCACACATTTTACTTCTGAACTAATTCTGGCTTGCCTAAAGAAGGGGTGAATACTTATGCTATGACTATTTTAGTTATTACTTTTTATTTGTATTTTGTGTAGATCAGTAACCACATTTCCATCCAACCATTTCATGCAGTTGAATTTACCTGACGCATGAAAAAAGTCACGACCGGTCTGATGGAAACATGAGATGCCAGTACAATTTTATAAATTCAGACAGAATTAGTTTGTTTGACATGGTGGGATCTTTATGTGTAAAATTAATTGTGAGAAATGGCAGAAGTGACTTAATGTGCAAATATTGATATAATAACCATATCGACGTAAACGTGGAGTAACGCATTGTTGTGTGGTCCTCCCACTACGACTCGGTGAAACCACGCAGTTTACTGGGCTACATATGAAATAAGTGATGAACTTCACAGGGCAGTGAATGTGCACGGTGATGAGCTTGATCCTCCTTTCCAATAAATATCGAGGGTCTTATTCTAGCGACATGATGATCGATGCTTGGCTGCTGTTTGACAAATGCAAATAATATCGCCATAACAATCTCAATGTAGTTAGCCTWCCCGCACTGTTTCTGCAAGCTGTTGGCTAGAGTTCATGTGCCAAGACCAGAGTTGGCACATTGGCAATGCAACCGGCAGAGTTGAAAAGGTGATGGAAAYCCATTTTAACCTGTGTTTTTCATTCGGTACATGGGAATTTAATGGCAAAAGTTATTTGTGTGCACTGTCATCACGCACAGCCTTTTATCCGCAAAAAMTGGTGGGATAATGTGCATTGTTTTACGCCAATTTGAGAATATTCGCATGAAAATCTGCCAAATTGGATGGAAGCCTAGCGACTGACATARWTTWAAWYTATTTCAATCCCACTTCATAACGCAACAAAATGTGAAAAGTTTAAGGGGGTGTAGACTTTTTATAGTCACTATGTCCTAACATGTACCTCTGTCTCTCTGCCCTATAGGAATCTACCCAATGATATATGCCCTAACATGTCCGTCTCTAACAGGAAGTGGAGCAGCTGCGTCTGGAGCGGCTGCAGATTGACGAGCAGCTCCGTCAGATCGGGGTGGGGTACCGTGCCCCCCCTAGTCGGGTCGGGGGCGCCGGCCCCGGGGACAGGGAGAAGGGCTACCTGACAGACGAGAGCAGCAACTCCACCAACCTCCACACCTCGCGCACCTACGGAGGCCGCGGACGAGGACGCAGGCCCTCCAACAGCCAGTACTCTGGATATGGTGAGACTAGACTACAACTCCCATGATCCCTCACTGCTAACTGCATTCTATCATCTGATAAGACCAATATCTCAATCTACAAACATATTTATCATACAAGAGGCTGAACTCTGAGTGACGTTTCAAATGTTTACTCAGCGAAGGTGTACAGCTGAGTACATACATTTTAATAGTGTCTGCGTGTACCCTGAACTCTCGCCCCCTCCCTTCCACAAATATGAAGTTCTCCATCACCCAGGATTTCTCCGTGCTGCGTCATACATATCACCCTACTTCATATCAGTCAGGAGAGGCTTATCTATTCATATTAATAGAATGTAAAGATATAAAACAGTCATCCATCTAAAACGGCAAATTATTATTTTGACTACAAGTGGATAGTTTGGTTCTGTGTGAACTTAGTGTTTGCAGGCTACACTCCGTCAGTCGACATGACGATCTGGTAAAGTGCTTTGCTGCAGTGAATACCAAATAGTCAGACTAGTTGGTGTTCTCTCTCATGGGTTTTCTGCTGAGACAACTGGTACACCACACACACTTGGGACTAAAAACTACAGTTTTGTACAAAACACTCCACATTCCTTCATTCCTGCCTTCACCTTCCCTCTCGCCATCTGTTCATTTCACTCCATCTCTCTGTCAGAACAAAACAGCTGCTAACTTACTATACTAATCTATACTGTTGTCAGTTGAAGTTTAGTCTCTAGCTGCCCCTTACTCTGTTTTCCAGGTACTAACTCTGAGCAGTCCAACGCTTCGGAGTCAGAGGACCTTAACGAGCGCGACCAGCGGCCCCGAGGCGTGGGCGGAGATGAGAGGGGTTCCCGTCGGGGTGGCAGGGGCCGTGGAGCCAACACCGGACGGGGTCGCGGAGGACCGGCCTCAAGGACTACCAACTCGATCAGCTCAGGTGCAGTACAGCAGGCTAATTAATAGTCCAAATGGGGTACAGGGTTCTATTCATTGTGCACCAAATAGAAGGAAACAAACTGAAATTGGGAGGGACTTCGTGACCTTGTCCAATGAGAAATGCTCTTTTGAGTATTCTGTAACAATGTTTTGTTCCGGTGTGCTGTAATGAATCAAATTGGTCCTTGGTRATACTGGGATGTTTCAGGTCAAACCTAATGGTCAAGTTTTCCTTCATTACGACTGGAAGGTGGTACAGTTTGAYATGCTAGGCCTCTCTTTCTCTCCTCTCTCCTGGTCAGTGCTGAGGGACCCGGACAGCAACCCGTTCTCCCTGCTGGAGGGTGAGAGTGAGCAGGGCGACACGGACACCAGCGAGGGAGTGGGAGGAGTAGACCGCAGGAGACGCTCCCGCCGTCGCCGTAACGACCAGGAGCCGAGCGTGATGGACGCCGCCGCCACAGAGTCAGACAGCCAGGCCGGACCCAACGAGAACGGACTGGGTAGGAAGTCTGGAGAGGRCGGACATTTTGTCGAGTACCAGTTAGTTATGCTGACTAGTTTGAAGTTAAAGTTACGTCTCTCATACTTCCTCTTTTTTCTCTCACCTTTATCAGATGAGGAGGGCCGACCCCAGCGCCGCAACAGGAGCCGCCGCCGCCGTAACCGCGGCAACCACCCCGAGGGAGGATCCCTCAGCCGTGACAGACAGCCAGCCGAGGGTGAGCAGTGTGTCAGACGTCCCAAACCTCCCTCCCTGTTGTCAGTCTGGACCTTAGAGGAAAATGGTAGTCTGATCGAGTCTACCGTATCCTTCCTTAGTCTCATTCCTCACTGTGTTGTGCTGGATTTGTCATTAAACAGTATATCCTGTTTAAATCACTGTTCTCTGGGTTCTTGTCTGTAGTGACCGTGGCAGACTACATATCCCGCGCCGAGTCGCAGAGCCGACAGAGCCTTCCCCTGGAGACACTTGCTGCTTCCGAGCCTAAGGTACACACACACACACACACACACCGTAGAAGATACCAGCTTATAGCAACTTGTTAAACTGACAGTTTCCCCTCTGCTGTTCCCCCAGGAGAACGGGAGCAGCACCAAGAAGGAGGAGCTCACGGCGCCCTCCAAGCGTTCCCCTAGCAACGGCATGGCCATGCCCAGCGAGACCCTGGTCAACGGCGTCTCGTAGAGGACTAGGTTCCGCCCCCTAAAAACCCAGGTCGAGAGCAAGACTTCATGGCAAACTCTGTCCCTGCTTGCATTTACTTAAACCTTAAAACAGATGAGTGAAARACAACAAAATACCTGATTCATACTTTGAGTGAGAGGGGGGAGAGAAAAAGTACAAAAAAACGACAGTCGCATCTTACTTAAACACACGTAACGGTGTATGTTATCCTATCTATCAGTACTTAGTGCTTATTTTAAAAAACAACTAGCTTGCCAAAAGGGCTGGTGGATATGACTTGATTTTAAAAGAGAACTGAATCTCAAACAGGACGAGACAATTATTATTATTATTTTTTTTGTTTGTTAATGTTATCACTGGTTTGGACTTGTGGTCGCTCTCCCATTCAAACAGAAGCATCTCTAAAAGTTGAGGAGGATAGATGCCAGCTGGAGAAAGGGAGGAATAGGCGGATGAGTCCAAGCGGTGAAGAACAAGTGTCAGGAGTTCTACGTACCCTGGCCTAAATGTCGGTTGGTGATGACGGACAGACGGATGTGATTATTGATCGACATTGTGCCTTGAATTTGAAAAAGTTCATTGTTGAGTTTTGTGTCACAGGAAAGAGGTTTTTATTTTATTTTTGCTCAAAGAGAACAGACCAGTAGTGAGGGAATGGGAGTTAAACGAGTGCAGAGGTGTTAACTGTGGTAGGACAGAAAACAAGGGAACGAGTGACTGGCCAGAAAGTCTGGTGCCAAACAAAAAATTCAAGGGGCTTGTCCTCAGTGAGAGTGGACTGGACAGCGTTTGGGCTGTGTGGGTGGGTGTGTGTGTGTGAGAGATTGTGTTTGTACGTACGTGTGCACAGTTGAGAGAGCTGGCAACCACAGGATTAAAATCGGGGGGAGAACACTGGATTCTTGGAACATAGCCCTGGGTCGGTGGTGAGGTCACAAAGGCAGGCGAGGCCGCTCTTTTGGCCGGGCGGGTAGGAGGAAGTGTTGCATCACTTCCCGTCTCCCATGCTCGAAGCTAGTGTCCAGGGCTGTCCCTATACATCCTGACAGACAGACAATGAGAGGTTAAGGACTTGATGATATATGGATCGATTTAGACTTTAAACAAATGAGGATTTTAGTGCCTCTTTTTCTCATGGCCCACTAGCAGTGTGGAATAGAGAGGTAGGGTAGCACGGCGCTCTAGCTTCCAGCCTCACTTACTAATGCCTGGGTGAACTGCAGAATGGCGGTCTGAACGCACACGCCACGAGGGAAGGGAGGTAGACGGTTGAAGGCGAGCCACGTTGTTTCACCCTTCTAGAATGTTCCCTGTGGTCGTGGCTGGGGGAGGAGACAGGCAGACTGACTGTGATGCGCACAGCTTCAAAAGGGATGAGTAGAGCCATATACACACGGGCTTACACAGATGCACGACCGCACCACGACACTGTTGCAATTCAGTCACGGGCGGAGGGGTTCAGTCAGTGTTGTCGACTGTGCGTTGCGGTCAAAGGAGAAATGACAGTGTTTTGAGATGAACTATAAGCGAGATGGTTGTCCGGTTCCTAAAGGTGGGGGGGGGGGGGGGGGGGGGGGGGGGAGTGACTCAGAAACCCTTGGTGGCTCATGTTACTGTCTTGGTTACCTCTCTCAACTGCGTTTTGTTCTTTCCACATAGGAAATATGAAATAAAATGGAAATGAAATCAACTATCTTTTGAGATGAACTGATTGATTTCTTCTGTCTGAGTTTGCACTATTTTTCTAAAACAATCAACAAACCAACTGCATGATCATTCAGCAGTAGCTTTGCACGAGGGAGAGGGTTCACGTTTCAGTTTCACCATTATTTTATCCGCTACTAGAACTGCTGCTAATGTCCACCTTGAATGTGTTTTAGAATCCATACCGTAGACACTTAAGTACTGTTGTGGTTTCGGAATACCTTTCCACCACTCAAATTCACCCACAGTATGGCTGCCTTTTTACAAGGATGACTAAGAATAAAATAAACCCCCATCTCCTTAGTGTAATGGTTTCTTACCCTCATTAAATACTTATTGTAATACTCAGTGTAACATTGAGCATGATAGATGTTCACACAAGTATTGAGGCTAGTTAGTGATTGTGTTTACTGAATTAAAGTCACCCAGATTGATTAACCCCTTTCGTTTCAACCGTCTGCGTGTTAATGCGTCAGCGGTGCGTTGATTATTTCTATCTTTGGTTCATTTGTGCATGCTTGCATGTAGGATTGAGAAAAATGGATTTTGTCTTGTTATAGTGTGAAATGTATACCTCACTCCGTTGTCTTTAATACTATCTGCCGCTTGTGGCTCACTTTCCCCAGGTCTTTCTGGGTGGAGAGAATGTTGACCCTTTCTGTGTGTGTATGCTAGTAGTACTGTTCAGGTACTGTTAACTCCTCAGTGTCAGGTAGGCTGGTCTTCACACATGTTCTGATGGCAATAAAGGACTTCATTGTTTGATAAGCATTTGTCCCTTTGGCTAAATCAAGAACATTTGACACACAAACCTTGGACTGATAACTGAAATCCCCGTTATCACTCACCTGATGACATGTCAATTGAATAGGTTAGTCTAATGCCAACCTTTACATTGATAGCCTTCAGCAGAATTCCCCTAAACTCTGTCCTGGGTTGGTTTTCGCCCTAGCACTACACAGCTGATTGAAAATATTCAAAGTTTGAGTTGGTTTTGAGTCAGTTGTGTCGTGTTAGGAGAAAAAATCAAAATGTGCTCCCGGGGGGCCCTAGGAAGCCCTGTTGTACAGCAGCTTACATTGATAATATCTACATACAGAAAGGGGCTTTATGTTAATAAGAAAAAAAAGCAGTCGCTGAGCATTTAGATCTGGTCCATTATGGCTGAGGCAGCACGTCACCCTGGATCTTGTTAGTCTCATGGCATTATATATATATATATATATATATATATATATATATACTTAACAAAAATAAGCGCAGCATGCAACAATTTCTGAGTTAAGGAAATATCAATTGAAATAAATGTAAGTCCTAATCTATGGATTTCATCTGACTGGGAATACAGATATACATCTGTTGATCAGATCACTTTTTTTTTAAGGTAGGGGGCGTGGATCAGAACACCAGTCGGTATCTGGTGTGACCACATTTTGCCTCATGCAGTGCAACATCTTCAGAGTTGATTAGGCTGTTAATTTGTGGTCTGGAATCTTGTTCCAATTCTCAATGGCTGTGTGAAGTTGCTGGATATTGAAGGGAACTGGAGCACACATCGATCCAGAGCATCCCAAACATGCTCAATGGGGGATGTGTCTGGTGAGTATGCAGGCCATGGAGGAACTGGGACATTTTCAGCTTCCAGGAATTGTGTACAGATCCTTGCGACATAGGGATGTGCATTATCATGCTGAAACATGAGGTGATGGGGGCGGATGAATGGCACGACAATGGGCCTCAGGAGCTTGTCAGGTACCTCTGCATTCAAATTGCCATCGATAAAATGCAATTTTGTTCGTAGTTTATGCCTGCCCATACCATAATCCCACCACCACAGGGCACTCCTAACAATTTTGACGTCAAACAGCTCACCCACACAACGCCGTGGTTGTGAGGCCGGTTGGACATACTGCCAAATTCTCTAAATCAATGCAGGTGGCTTATGATAGATAATTAACATTAAATTCTCTGGCAACAACTCTGGTGGACATTCCTGCAGTCAGCATGCCAAGTGCACGCTCCCTCAAAACTGTGACATTGGGTTGTGTGCAAAACTGCACATTTTAGTTGCCTTGTCCCCAGCACAAGGTGCACCAGTGTAAACATGCTGTTTAATCAGCTTCTTGCTATGCCACACCTGTCAGGTGGATGGATTATCTTGGCAAAGGAGAAATGCTCAATAACAGGGATGTAAACAAATGTGTGTGCAAAATGAGAGAAATAAGCTTTGTGCGTATTGAACATTTCTGGGATGTTTTATTTCAGCTCATGAAACAAACACTACAAGTCGCATTTATATTTTGTTCAGTGTTTATATAGGGAAAAGTGTTCCATTAAGGATGCAGAGTCTGTCTAAGCAGCCTGTTCTGTGGATGAAGGAACCCAGGAGGGATGTGATGCTGTAGCCAGGAGACTGGGGAAGACTGCCAGCAATGGGAAGGATGAACTTTATAAATGGCCAGGTGACTATGAAACCAGTACAGGCTCCGTTTAGACAGGCAGCCCAATTTATATTTTTTCCACTAATTGGTCTTTTGGCCAATCAGATCAGCTCTGAAAAAGATCTGATGTCAATACCAAGTAGTGGAAAAAATAAACCCAGCGATAGTCGCTCCCCAAGGTTGATCATGTCTCAGATTTGAGTAAAGTAAGTTGTGTAGGCTGCCTCTACAGTAGTTAGGTGGCAGATCCTAATTAGTCCAACAAGGGGCAGCAGTGTACACCTGCCCAAGAGGGAATCGGTGGTGTATTCATTAGTCAGATTCTGTTGCAAGACGTTTGGCAACAGAAACGAATGTTCTTAAACTGAAATTGTAGTTCAATTGAGTCTTCCAAAAAATAAAACGGCTGGAAGAAGTTGGAAGGAACCCTGTGGACTTCACTCCACTTTAGAGCGTGGAAGAATCGATAATGTATAGATGTGCAGCTGAGCTTGTCCCAAACACATTGCAGACTATTCGGATTGGAATGCCAACGTGTGGAAACTACAACTTCCATTTAAGAACCTAACCGCTTTTGCGTCACGTTGAAGAGCGTTTGGAGTAAACGGTTTCTGTTGCAAAACGTTTTGCAAAAGACGTTTTGAAATGTAATCCGACTAATGAATGTGACAGAGTTCTAAGATACCACGGAAAACAGCCACACAGGGAGGCCAACATTTCAATCAAAGGTTCTTTATTATAAATTCAGCTTTTACGGCTATAGGCTAACTATTTGCACTGTCTGGGGCAAATAAACACTCACGGAGCAGTGTTCGTTTGGCTCTTCCTCCCGAGCAGGGGTCGTTAGTCAAGGGCTGGTCCGGTTGTCAATGGCAGGTCACCGGCTGTCCCTCGCTCTGCACTGGCCCGGCTGTGTGGTAGTGTTGGATGTAGCCTCTTGCAGCTGCGTCGAGCGTGTCACAGGGGGCACATAATATGCAATTAGAGCATGTATTGTCAACAATTGGGAGTCACACTTACACAGTGGCGACCTATCATTCGGGGCAGGTGGTGCTCTAGATAATTTTTTGCCTGTTTTGCATGTTATTTTGGCATTAATACGTGTCACATATCAGTTTGCAAACAATAAAAAATAATAATTGAGTTAATAAAGCCGCATTCAAACATGGTCTCTTTTTTGCTTCTTTTTTTGAGTAAGTGCCAAAATGCAGGTGTTTCAGCCTAGCTCAGTGCTTCCTGTGGTGGGGCAGCCAGCGGAAAATACAGAGCGTAGGGGTTGGTAATGTTCTCTAGATGCGGTGTGATTGGCGCAGCATAGATTTACATTAGAAGTTCCCATCCAAGAAGGCTCAAGGTCATTGGCCATAGATAAAATGACGTCAAAACACGTTATATCTACCATAGCTTTGATTGGGCTGTACAAAAAAAACAAAACAAACTAATAGTATGAAAATGTATGCATCACTACTGTAAGTCGCTCTGGATAAGAACGTCTAATAAATGACTACAATTTTAAAAAATTATTCCAAGTCTGAGTTTAAGGGTCTCTTTTCCAAGCTTAGAAGGATAAACATTCACATGCAACACCATGGGCCAGAAAAGGTTAAATACATTGGCCATGCTGTCAATCCAGCATGACTTCTGCCCATTCAAAACAACTGGAAACTGGGAAATCTCAGACTTCAGTGAGTTCTAGACAACTGGGATCTCGGGAAAAAAACGAGCTATTTTTGAGTTCGGACCTATAAAATGTGTGTGTGAAAACAATTTCTAAGGTACATACATTCAGCAGGGCTGCCAACTTTTGAAGAAACTTGGAGTGAGATTTGCTATGTGAATTTCATTGTCTCCTTGCACAATCCCTAGAAGGGGAACTTGGAGAATGTTACTATTTTAAAGCTCATTTCCAGCAATTCTATGTATTTTGCCATGGTTTATGCCCAGTAGCGATTTTTTTTCATGTAAATCTTGGTGGGGCAAACTAACCCACATTTTTTACGGGATGCATGCCAGAAACGTCACTACATAACACAACACGAAACAATACATTAATTGCAMTATAACGGTGATAAACTGTGCCCACAAACTGTTAGGGCCAACATAAAGCTGTCCCAACAGCAGAGTCCCAACAGCAGACCCAACACCTTACCACTTCTACACCTGGCTATCAGCGGAGCCTTGTCTGGCTTCGAAACAGTTCATTCAGCTTCATTTACTGCCTTTAAAAAAAACATAGCTGATATAGCTAACTTGCTTAAACAAATGTGGTTTCTACTGACAATTGAGATGTACAACATATGGCATAAGGGGACGACGAGCAGAGGAGAGGCAATCTGTAATTTCGATTAAGACATTAATGAGCGAGCTAGGACGGACCTAGTCAATCTAACTATTTATTCAGCACTTTTGAAATGTACAGCAATAGAATTCAGAACATGGCCCGTTCTTACATTATTCTCCCTGTACACCAAGTCAGAACCGTAGGATAAGAAAAGGGAGCCCATAAGCAGACAATTAATGCTCTTACAATATTCAATGATTACATTTCTCTAAAACAGGCTATAGGCTACATGTGCACCACCAAGTCAGAACAGTAGGCTAAATTATGAGGGGAAAATTGACCAAATTATTAGGGTGAGGCACATGGGCTACTAACAGCTTACTACACAACATACACTTAGTATTACTTTCTTGGCTACAGTATACATATCTCCCTGGCATATTACACAATTTATGCAGCAGCACAAAATACATTTTTGGTCTCACCTTGTTGTGCTCACTTGAACAGGAAGGTGGCGCGGTGGACCTTTGTTGGCAAATTTTGTCATCAAAGTCTGGCATTCCCTGGATTTCTGGTGGTTTCAAGACAACTTGGAACTTGGGAAAAAAAACTAAGTTGAATCATGATGACGTCAGTAATCTTCAGGTTGGGGCTCTAAAAAGAGGCCTGAGTTCCTGACTTGCAAAAATGTATTTTCCCAGTCGGAGCTCGTTTTTTTCAGAGTTCCCAGTTTTCTTGAACTCACTGATGTCTGAGATTTCCCAGTTCTGAGTTTCCATGTGTTTTCAGCAAGGCTGAGCTCGGCATAAGTCATGCTGGATTGACAGCATGGCCAATGTTGAATGTTTATCCTTTTAAGCTTGGAAAAGAGACCCTTAAACCCAGACTTGGACCACACACCCACTTCACTGAATAGCAGGCTAGTGATTGCTTTGCAATGCTTGCAGTTAGCCACTGATTCCTTCCAAACTACTCATTGTTGAATTTGCAACTTGTTGTGTAATGTGTCCAATGAGCACCAATGAACACCGATATGTTTTATCTATAATTTCTCTTCATATGACAAGTATTGAAAAGGATTTGCCAGTAGATTGTCGACTTGATTCATGATGATGACTGCTAGCTTGCTAGCTAAGATTTTGAAAGTATGATGTTGACATGATCAGTCCAATCAAAACTACTGTAGATATATATTGTGATTTGACATAATTTTATCTGTGGCCAATGACCTTGAGGCTCCTTGGATGAGCACTTCTAATGTACCTCTATGGCAGCACCCAAGGGTTTGAATTTTCAAGCTCTATGAGTGACAGAACACTGAGCCAATCACGGTGCAACTAGAGAACATTACCAAACGCACCACCACAGAAAGCACTGAGCTAGGCTGAAACACCTGCATTTTGGAGCTGCCTTACTCAAGAAAACAAAAAAGAGAACAAGTTTGTATGCAGCTTTATTAACTCAATGATGATATTTTTTACATTGTTTGAAAACTGATATGTGACATATATTAATGCCAAAATAATATGCAAAACAAGCAACAACAACAAAAATATACACATTACCAGTTAAAAGTTTGGACACGCCTACTCATTCCACGGTTTTTCTTTATTTTTACTATTTTCTACATTGTAGATTAATAGTGAAGACATCAAAAGTATGAAATAACACATGGAATCATATAGAAACCAAAAAAGTGTTAAACAAATCAAAATATATTTTATATTTGAGATTCTTCAAAGTAGCCACCCTTTGCCTTGATGACAGCTTTGCACACTTCCCACTGAGATAAGGAGACACCAGATACTGACTGTTACTTCTGATTTTGACCCTCCCCCCTTTGTTCAGGGACACATTATTCCATTTCTGTTAGTCACATGTCTGTGGAACTTGTTCAGTTTATGTCTCAGTTGTTGAATCTTGTTATGTTCATACACATATTATTTATGTATATGTGCCAGAACATACATTTTGCAACTCCTATACGTCCAAGATTGCCAAAAACAACACATTGACTGCTTGGATAGGATTTGCCGTTTTTGATAGTAGTTGTCCTTTAATTATCCTTTACATGTATAAATTGTATAACAAAACAGAGTATACACATATTTGTGCTACAAATGGGTGGCACTGGGTCTGATTGGCAGGATTATTTGAAGAAGAACATGGGTGCAACCCTCAGATCACAGTGTGCACTGTGGGGCTACATACCAAATGGCACCCGATTCTCTATATCAGGGCTCTCCAACCCTGTTCCTGGAGAGCTACCCTCCTGTAGGTTTTCAATCCAACCCCAGTTGTAACTAACCCAGTTTTGTTTATCAACCAGCTAATTGTTAGAATCAGGTGCGCTAGATTAGGGTTGGAGTGAAAACCAACAGGACGGTTGCTCTCCAGGAACAGGGTTGGATAGTCCTGCTCTATATAGTGCACTACCATTAACCAGGGTCCATAGGAGTCTAGTCAAAAGTAGTGCACGATGTAGGGAATAGGGTGCCATTTGTGACGCACATTAGAGAATGCCTCTAACCTCTGTTTTACCACTTCTGTTTAGCTTAGCATGAAACCAGGGTTCTACAACCACTAGCAACACCCATATGCAGTAGGATTCTTACTAGGCTCCTATTAGCCTGGTCTCAGATCTGTTTGTGCTCTTGCGTGCTCCATTGCTGTCATTGTCAAGCCAAACTTGACAATGACTGCCAGTCAGTTGGCATGATAGTATAAAGAGGCTTGGACTCAGGCTCCTATCAATCAATATTTCTCACAGCCAATGATCAAGACTGTCATTTGAGATGTCATTTGAAATTACATGTTTTATGCCGCCGTGCCTCAGCAACAAAAACAACTAAAAATAAAAGCGTGTACTGTATGACAGAGTGATAGACTGTTTCGTCAACATGAAAGAGACGGCATTGGTGTTTCTCTACAAGTAGGGTGAGTCAACATGTTTTTGTACTTGCATGAACGCGGCGCGTAGAACAGCTTCTATCCCCAGGCCACAAGACAACAAAATAGCTAACAGAATGGCTACACRGACAATCTCAGCTGACCTTTGTATTTTATGCACACSCGACACTGACACTCCAACACACACAAAACACGCACACACATTTATTCTGACTCTACACACATGCACATATAATCATCATATAAGCTGCTGCTACTCTGTTTATCATATATCCTGATGCTTACTCGCCTTACCACTATAGATATCTACCTCTATCATTCCAGTGTCCCTGCACAATGTAAATATGGTATTGGAACTGACCCTGTATATAGCTTCTTATTTTCTTGTGTTCTTCTTATTTTAATATCTTGTGTTTTTTTTGTTGTTCTATCTTATGTTATTTTTAGTGCTACACTGATTTTGATTACTGGATTGTTGGGTTTGGAGCGTTGCTGAAAGGCATTTAAAGTTTCCACACCAATCATTGCGACCAACGAAGCCAGCAGAAAAACACGATTATTGCAGTAGTGTCTTGCTGTGGTCTTCAGCAATCTCTTCATCAACATTTCCAAGAAAGTGTCTATTTGTGTGTGTGTGTGAGAGAGAGAGAGCGAGCGAGAGAGAGAAAAAACAGAGACTGAATGCATCAAAAGATTCATAGAGCGTATCAAAACGACAAGGTTACAGTGAGGAATGAGGAAATTAAGATTTTTTTCAATCTGTCAAAAGCTTATCTTCCCCTTGTTCAACTGACTAGTAGGTGTGAATGTAGGTGCGTCAGTGCGTTTGAATACACACCCATCATAACTACACTCATCACAACCAGCGCAACAAGTCTCACAACGTGAACTCTGCACAAGAAACACTGTTGCATCTCACAGCGGAGACAAAAAATCTCAGGTAACGTGTGCTTTTATTTGTAATCCATTCATTTTAAATGTTTAATTCAAATGTACTGAAAACAATATTAAACGCAACATGTAAAGTGTTTTATGAGCTGAAATAAAAGATCCCAGAAATGTTAGATACGCACAAAAATATTTCTCTCAAATGTGCACAAATTTGTTTTACATCCCTGATGGTGAGCATTTCTCCGTTGCCAAGTTAATCCATCCACCTGTCAGGTGTGGTATATCAAGAAGTTTATACTGGGGACAATAAAAGGCCACTCTAAAATGTGCAGTTTTGTCACACAACACAATGCCACAGATGTCTCAAGCTTTGAGGGAACGTGCAATTGGCATGCACATCGTCCTTAGCAGGGTCTTGACCTGACTGCAGTTCGACGTCGTAACCAAATTCAGTGGGCAAATGCTCGCCTTCGATGGCCACTGGCATGATGGAGAAGTGTAATCTTCATGGATGAATCCCGGTTTCAACTGTACCGGGAAGATGGCAGAAAGTATTTATGGCATCGTGTGGGCGAGCGGTTTGCTGATGTCAACATTGTGAACAGAGTGCCCCATGGTGGCGGTGGGGTTATGGTATGGCCAGGCATAAGCTACAGACAATAAACATAATTTCATTTTATCGATGGCAATTTGAATGCACAGAGATACTGTGAGATGGCCATTCATCCAGCGTGATAATGCACGACCCCATGTCGCAAGTTCTTCCATGACCTGCATACTCACCCATTGAGTACGTTTGGGATGCTCTGGATCAACGTGTAGGACAGCGTGTTCCAGTTCCCGCCAATATCCATCAACTTCGCACAGCCATTGAAGAGGTGTGGGACAACATACCACGGGCCACAATTAACAGCCTGATCAACTCTATGTGAAGTAGATGTGTCACGCTGCATGAGGCAAATGATGGTCACACCAGATACTGACTGGTTTCCTAACCTCGCCCTTTTACCCTTTTAAAGGTATCTGTGACCAACAGATGGATATCTATTCCCAGTCATGTGAAATCTATAGATTAGGACCTAATTCATGTATTTCAATTGACTGGTTTCCTTATATGAACTGTAACTCAGTAAAATCTTATAAAAACATGTTGCATTTACAGTGGGGCAAAAAAGTATTTAGTCAGCCACCAATTGTGCAAGTTCTCCGACTTAACAAGATGAGAGGCCTGTAATTTTCATCACAGGTACACTTCAACTATGACAGACAAAATGAGAAATAAAAATCCAGAAAATCACATTGTAGGATTTTTAATGAATTTATTTGCAAATTATGGTGAAAAATAAGTATTTGGTCAATAACAAAAGTTTATCTCAATACTTTGTTATATACCCTTTGTTGGCAATGACAGAGGTCAAACGTTTTCTGTAAGTCTTCACAAGGTTTTCACATACTGTTGCTGGTATTTTGGCCCATTCCTCCATGCAGATCTCCTCTAGAGCAGTGATGTTTTGGGGCTGTTGCTGGGCAACACGGACTTTCAACTCCCTCCAAAGATTTTCTATGGGGTTGAGATCTGGAGACTGGCTAGGCCACTCCAGGACCTTGAAATGCTTCTTACGAAGCCACTCCTTCATTGCCCGGGTGGTGTGTTTGGGATCATTGTCATGCTGAAAGACCCAGCCACGTTTCATCTTCAATGCCCTTGCTGATGGAAGGAGGTTTTCACTCAAAATCTCACGATACATGGCCCCATTCATTCTTTCCTTTACACGGATCAGTCGTCCTGGTCCCTTGCAGAAAAACAGCCCCAAAGCAKGATGTTTCCACCCCCATGCTTCACAGTAGGTATGGTGTTCTTTGGATGCAACTCAGCATTCTTTGTCCTCCAAACACGACGAGTTGAGTTTTTACCAAAAAGTTTTGGTTTCATCTGACCATATGACATTCTCCCAATCTTCTTCTGGATCATCCAAATGCTCTCTAGCAAACTTCAGACAGGCCTGGACATGTACTGGCTTAAGCAGGGGGACACGTCTGGCACTGCAGGATTTGAGTCCCTGGCGGCGTAGTGTGTTACTGATGGTAGGCTTTGTTACTTTGGTCCCAGCTCTCTGCAGGCCATTCACTAGGTCCCCCCGTGTGGTTCTGGGATTTTTGCTCACCGTTCTTGTGATCATTTTGACCCCATGGGGTGAGATCTTGCGTGGAGCCCCAGATCGAGGGAGATTATCAGTGGTCTTGTATGTCTTCCATTTCCTAATAATTGCTCCCACAGTTGATTTCTTCAAACCAAGCTGCTTACCTATTGCAGGTTCAGTCTTCCCAGCCTGGTGCAGGKCTACAATTTTGTTTCTGGTGTCCTTTGACAGCTCTTTGGTCTTGGCCATAGTGGAGTTTGGAGTGTGACTGTTTGAGGTTGTGGACAGGTGTCTTTTATACTGATAACAAGTTCAAACAGGTGCCATTAATACAGGTAACGAGTGGAGGACAGAGGAGCCTCTTAAGAAGAAGTTACAGGTCTGTGAGAGCCAGAAATCTTGCTTATTTGTAGGTGACCAAATACTTATTTTCCACCATAATTTTCAAATAAATTCATAAAAAATCCTACAATGTGATTTTCTGGATTTTTTTTTCTCATTTTGTCTGGAATAGTTGAAGTGTACCTATGATGAAAATTACAGGCCTCTCTCATATTTTTAAGTGGGAGAACTTGCACAATTGGTGGSTGACTAAATACTTTTTTGTCCCACTGTATATTTATGTTCAGTGTAGCTGAATTCCAGAATAAAGACTCATTTTTGGATCTGGATCTTAAGTGTATTTAACTTGAAATGTAGGCTTACACAAAAGCTCTCAATTTGATATTAAAGATTTGGAAAAGGTCTACTATAGACTACATTTTCATCAACACATGAAAGGTAGAATGTGATTTTGAGCGATGGCTTTCACCTTCACAGGCAAAGCCAGCCTAAAAAAGTGTTTACAATGAGAACAGAGGATGTGGAGAGAGTGAGATGGAGAGATAAACCACATCTCTCTTTCTTATTAGTTTGAGATGGCAGGGAAATGTTTTCAAGCTAACTTTTTGTACAGAAACCACAATGACTAATAATGTGTTCAACAGTTGCACAACAGTATCACCTGTCAAGTTCGTGATCATCATGACTACTAACAACATTACAATCCTGAATGCCTCTTTGTGTTTTCTTTGCAATGTTGRCCACAGGAATTCCGAGCCAAAGTGGACAAAGTGTCAGAACCAGAATCTGAAAGATGACCACTTCCAGCAGCCCTGTCTACTGCCCTCTCATCCAGGCCATGGTGAACGTAAGCGTGCCATCCAACTCCTCGGCCAGGGTGGGGGCTTTGAGCCTGGTTACGGTGTGTCTCCACGGCCTGGTCTCCTCCTTCGGTATCCTGGAGAACCTCCTCATCCTGGGGGTGGTGGGCTTCCGCATCCGCCGCACAGTCATCAGTGTTTGGATCCTCAACCTGGCTGCCTCGGACCTCCTTTCCACAGCCTCCCTCCCCTTCTTCACCATCTTCCTGGCCCGTGGAGGCACCTGGACCCTAGGTACCACCTTCTGCAAGCTCCACTCCTCCGTCTTCTTCCTCAACATGTTCGTCAGCGCCTTCCTGCTGGCAGCCATCTCCCTGGACCGCTGTCTGGTGGTGCTGAAGCCCGTCTGGGCCCAGAACCGGAGGAATGTACGCCTGGTCGGAAGAGTGTGTGGGGTCATCTGGGCCATGGCAATACTCTGTACGCTACCGTACTATCTGTTCCGGGATACTATTCGCCGACATGACGGGCGGGTCATGTGTTACTATAACTTCGTCCAGTACCACCTTGTTAGGGAGTTCGACCTAAGAGAGCTATGTGAGGCTCGCCAGGATGCCCTGGCCTTCTCTAAGCTCCTCCTGGCCTTCATACTCCCCCTGGTGGTCATTGTGGGGAGCTACGTGTTGGTTAACATTGGTATCACGCGGCGTGGCCTCAGAAGGCGCTCTTTCCGCTTTGTGCGGCTAGTGGTAGCGGTGGTAGTGAGTTTTGTGGTCTGCTGGGCTCCGTACCACATCTTCAGCGTACTGGAGGCTGTAGCCCATTACCAACCCTCCCTCCGGGGCCTCGTGTCCCACTGCCTGCCCCCCGCCGCCAGTCTAGCCTTCCTCAACAGTGTGCTAAACCCCATCCTCTATGTGTTCAGCTGCCCGGATTTGTGTGGTAAGATCAGACAGTCTCTGGGAGCGGTGCTTGAGAGCGTGCTGGCGGAAGACCTAGGGGAGTTCTCACGGCGACGCAGCACCCAACACTCCTCTATCGGTGCTTTATAGCTGCTGCTGAGGGGGATGAGGTCCCACAACAACGCCCCCAGCCTGAGAGGAGAAGACTCCAGGGCGGAGGAGGAGCTGGAGCCGGAGTAGGAGAAGCCACACCCTGCTGACTGAGAAGTCTGTCAAATTTGGTTCCGGTCCAGGTTCTGCAACTGTGGGATACATAATGATCGATTGATATGTCATGGAATTTTGAATCAGTATCATGTACAACATACACCCAGAAGTACTGAGGGACATATTTTTTGTGTTTTTACAACGCTTCTCATAGCGTGTTTAATCTACTGATATGTAGATCAATGTGAACTGTAACRTATAGGCTCAGCTGTACGCTAGTATGGTTTTATATTTGCTTGTAGATTTTTTTTACGGTACTCATTCCGAATAGGCTAAATACATCTGGTATATTTMCGATGGTCTTGTCGTTCAGCCTTGACAGACAATCATGAACATTAAAATTTTCCACAAAACTGCATGACGGTCACTTGATTTCAGCTCTACCAGTGAACTGAGAATGCACTGGCATCCCGTTATTCAAACCTCTGCTCTGAAGCTGGACAACCTTTTACTGTACTGATTAAGAGAGAACAGCTGCGAGGAATGGTTTGATTCTGTACATGTGTGTTGGTATATATTTCAGCAGCTGAGGATGGTATACTTTTTAAAGATATATCTGTGATGAATAAATCATGTATTTCAATCGACGTCATTTACTGCGATAAGCAAATGAAAGTATAAAATCATGACAAGCAAACAGTCAAGACATTATTATTATAGTGCATTCATATGACAGTAGTAACTGAGGCAGCTATGGCAGTGCATCAACAGGTAGAGAGGACGGGCACAGCAGAAAAGTGAAGGAGATGGAACGCTATTTCCAATTTCAGCCAGCAACATACATGCTCTTGCCACTGGGTGGCACAACTGCTGCTTTTTKTCCCATCACTAATGCTCAGCAGTCAAACCAGTGGAGTCAGTTCCTTGAGCAAGTCCAACAAAACACAGTAATAGACTGTCTGTATGTCCAGTCTCGCTACACAATGTGTCCTCCTGCTGAATTCAAACTCATCAAGGAACAGGAAACAAGAAACAAAATACAGATTATCCAGGTTATTTCTTCATTCAAAAACAGTTTGTTCAATCGAGTGTTTTTACACATTGTCACTCGGAYCAGGATTCCCTCTGAGACTGAGTCTGACCTGTTTGGGAGCTGTGTGCCCCCGTCCCAGACAGGGCGTTAGGGACCTGCGGAGCTCCAGACGGGCGTTGTGACACAGGAAGATGTAGAACAGAGGGTCCAGCAGAGTGTTGAGGCTGGTCAGACCGTAGCACAGCCGGTAGCACAGGAAAATGGACCGTTCCAACTCGCAGGGGTTGTCTATGAGGAGGAGGGAGACAAAACGGTACCCCCCAACCAGATGGTAGGGTCCGAAGACGACAATGAAGATGACGGTGATGACGACAAGGATGCCAGTGATTTTGTGACGGTCCTGGTTGGAGACGGAGGGCGACTGTTGGAGGGTCACCCCAATGCGGGCGGAGGTGTAACTGAAGAAAGTGAGAAAAATACAAAGGTCAAGGGTCATGTGCGTATCAGATAAATATGTTAGATGTGACAATTTGACAAGACTCTTCTGATAGCCATACATACTTTTCCATGCAAGAAAATGTTATTATGGTGGTTTCTAGTATCTATAGTTACTACATGTATATAAAAGCAACTTAATGTTGGGTGTCTAATATCAACAAATATAGACAAATTGTTATTGAAAAACATTAAAGGGACATACATTTTGAGGAGTACAGGCAACATTCCTCCTTTTCCTCATGAAATCATACATTCAGACAGCCAATCATTCCTCATACTCAGTTTCCCACTCACCCCAGTATACCACAGGGCAGCAGGAACCCCAAGATAACTGTAGCAATCTTAAAGTGGGCATATCTGAGGCTGACGGGGTACTGCTCCAGACACAGCAGCCTCTCTGCGTCGAACACTGATGGAAGCAACCCCCCTAAACAGAACAGGAAGGTCAGCGTCCAGACCGCCACTCCAGACACTGCCGCCACCCGCACCGTCCGCACGCCACGACTACTCAACGGGTGTACTATCGCCAGGCAACGGTCCAACGCTATCAAACAGAGGAACACCACGCTAGCGTAGACGTTGACGTAGAAGACGTAGCCCACAAACTCGCAGGCGGGGCGGCCGTAGGGCCAGCGGTGAGCCCCCTGGAGGTAGAGGATCCATAGGGGGAGGGTGAGCAGCTGGAGGAGGTCAGAAAGCAGCAGGTTGAGGATGTAGACCAGCTGGCAGCCACCCCCACCGGASCGGCCCAGTTGGTACAGTCCCCAGAGGGACAGCAGGTTGCAAGGGAGACCCAGTGAGAAGGCCAGGCTGTAGATGTAGGTGAGACCAAGTGTGTCAGTGTTCAGGGGGAGGTTGCAGCTGTCACTGTTGTTGGACATGGTCTCTGACAGTCTCTGGGTGAGGGCCGGAACCCTCAAAGTCCTTCTACAAGAAACCAGGTGCTACAGTACACAGGTGCTTATATCACCCTCTGATACRGATCTATATTCCCAGAGAGAGACGGTGGTGTGAGAGTCTCTGCATTTTACATCCATTAAATTMATTCACAAATGCAATGGTAGAATGGTAGAAAGGGTGAAAATAGATGTGTTTGACCGAGGAAGTTGTCTCTAATCGAAGTCATCCATAAATTCATATGCTTGTGATCTGTCCATATTGTTTCTATTAGCTCCCAGAGTCAGGTGTCCAGCACCAATATCTTGCTCTGCTTAGGATCTATTGATTGGGTGTCTCTAGTCCTTGTGGAAAACCTGAGGAGAATGATGATGAAGATGATAAAAGGATCATTTTACAACATTCAATCAGAACATTACGCATGCATGTACAATACAACCATGTCAACAGGTGCAATGGTGCATGGTATTCAAAGGAAAACGCACTCAACTAAAGCATGAAAAAGAGATTTAGCACAAGGAAACATTTTGAGAGTCTTTTCACTCACCTCTCCCATACCGTTCCACAGAACCCCTTCTTCCCTCAATCTGCTTGGTGATCTGTGCAGCACAAAGTGTCTGCGTCCTCTGAGGGAACACAGCGTCTTAACCCCAGGGCCTTGTCTGTTCTCTGATCGTTTCCCTAGACAGGAAGCCCACTTCTCCAGGCTTTAACAGCAACATCCTGAGAACACAGGAGAACGCCTTTCTCCTCCTGAACAAAAACACTCACTCCTCTCCTCCCTCTTCCCTCGTTCTCTGACCGTTAGAGGAGGAGAAAGTGAGTGAGAAGGAGAGGGGTGTTATGAGTGTAGGAAAGGAAATTAAGAAATTAGGTCTATGGGGACCAAGGGTGGTCATTTGGGTGATGTGTCATTGGGTAGTTCTCAGGCCCCCTTTGTCCTTACATAATAAAGGTGTAACTGAAATCAGTAATCTGATGAACTGTTATGGATTCTCTTCTTCTAACAATCTGTGAGTTTGTTGTTGGTTGGAGAAACAACTGAGATCTTTTGTTTAGATTCTATAACATATTTCCCTTTTGTCTTCTCTAAAACAATGCATTCCTCAGAGGTGTGTGCGTGCATGAGGTGTATTTCCGTGTCAGAAAGCAGGTCAGAGATAACATGCCACAGAGGCTCTGTGATGAGAGGATCAGCCCCTGCATCGGAAGAGGTGGAAGTGATTGACAGGCTGAGATAAGAGCTTAACAAAGAGACCAATATACACTCAACACTCAACATTCAACACTAGTCTATGGACCAAAGAGCAGGTAATCTCAACATTCAACACTAGTCTATGGACCAAAGAGGCAGTGTAATCTCAACATTTCAACGCTAGTCTATGGACCAAAGAGGCAGTGTAATCTCAACATTCAACACTAGTCTATGGACCAAAGAGGCAGTGTAATCTCAACATTCAACGCTAGTCTATGGACCAAAGAGGCAGTGTAATCTCAACATTCAACGCAGTCTATGGACCAAAGAGGCAGTGTAATCTCAACATTCAACACTAGTCTATGGACCAAAAGAGGCAGTGTAATCTCAACATTCAACGCTAGTCTATGGACCAAAGAGGCAGTGTAATCTCAACATTCAACACTAGTCTATGGACAAAGAGGCAGTGTAATCTCAACATTCAACACTAGTCTATGGACCAAAGAGGCAGTGTAATCTCAAATCAACCTAGTCTATGGACCAAAGAGGAGTGTAATCTCAACATTCAACGCTAGTCTATGGACAAAGAGGCAGTGTAATCTCAACATTCAACTAGTCTATGGACCAAAGAGGCAGTGTAATCTCAACATTCAACACTAGTCTATGGACCAAAGAGGCAGTGTAATCTCAACATTCAACACTAGTCTATGGACCAAGAGGCAGTGTAATCTCAACATTCAACGCTAGTCTATGGACCAAAGAGGCAGTGTAATCTCAACAGTTCAACACAAGTTAATGACTCCTTTCAGATGACAGTCATCTTTACTAAACATTCTCTTATAGCCTTTAGGTGGAAAATAAAATGTACTTTTAAATATATATATATACAGTACCAGTCAAAGGTTTGGACACACCTACTCATTCCAGGGGTTTTCTTTACTTTCACTAATTTCTACAATGTAGAATAATAGTGAAGATATCAAAACTATAAAACAACACATATGGAACATGTAGTAACCAAACAAATCAAAATAATTTGAGATTCTTAAAGTAGCCACCCTTTGCTTTGATGGGTAGAGCGTACGGCCCAATACATCACTGGGGCCAAGCTTCCTGCCATCCAGTACCTCTATACTAGGCTGTGTCAGAGAAGCCATAAAATTGTCAAAGACTCCAGTCACCCAAGTTATAGACTATTCTCTCTGCAACCACATGGCAAGCGGTACCGGAGCGCCAAGTCTAGGACCAAAAGGCTCCTTAACAGCTTCTACCCCAAGCCATTAGACTGCTGAACAATTCATAAAAATCGCCACCGGACAATTTACATTGACACCCCCCCCCACCCTAAATTAACTTTGTAGCTTAGGCACAGGAAAAAAGCCACCGACTGCACAATTGAAATTGTTTGAGGAGAATGGGAGTGTGAGACAATGGTGGCTAGGCTGTATTTTTAACACATGATATCAATGTAATCTTTCTCATCTTGTATTTTCCTTCAAATACTGTATGTCACCAGACTGAAATCCAATAGGTGCTGACAGTTCCAAGATACCATTTCCCTAAGGGCAGTTTGAATAGAAAGAGCTTTTCATAAATTTTTATTGAATCATGTACAGTGGATATCATTAATATTCAACCCCCTTGGATTTCTAAAATGTTATTGTGTTACAAAGTGGGATTACAATTGGCTTAATTTCTTTTTTTTTTGTCAACGATCTATACTCAATACTCGTATAAGCTAACTTTTTAAAGATGAATGAAAAATAAAACACTAATACAATATATTTGGAAAGTATTCAGACTCCTTGACTTTTTTCCACATTTTGTTACATTACCGCCTTATTCTAAAATGGATTGAAAATTTTTTATCATCAATCTACACACAATACCCCATAATTACAAAGCGAAAACAGGTTTTTAGAAACAGAAATACCTTATTTACATAAGTATTCAGACCTTTTGCTATGAGAAATTGAGCTCAGGTACATTTTGTTTCCATTGATCATCCTTGAGATGTTTCTACAACTTGATTGGAGTCCAACTGTGGTAAATTCACTTGATTGGACATGATTTGGAAAGGCACACACCTGACTATATAAGGTCCCACAGTTGACGGTGCATGTCAGAGAAAAAAATCAAGCCATGAGGTCTAAGGAATTAGGGAAGGGTTCCAAAACATTTCTGTAGCATTGAAGATCCCCAAGAACACAGTGGCCTCCATCATTCTTGAATGGAAGAAGGTAGGAACCACAAAGACTCTTCCTAGAGCTGTCCACCCGGCCAAACTGACCAATCTGGGAAGAAGGGCCTTGGTCAGGGAGGTGACCAAGAACCCGATGGTCACTCTGACAGAGCTCCAGARTTCCTCAGTGGAGATGGGAGAAACTTCCAGAAGAACACCTATCTCTGCAGCACTCCACAAATCAGGCCTTTATGGWAGAGTGGCCAGACCGAAGCCACTCCTCAGTAAAAGTTACGACAGCCCGCTTGGAGTTTKCCAAAAGGCACCTAAAGGACTCTCAGACCGTGAGAAATAAGATTCCCTGGTCTGATGAAACCAAGACTGAACTCTTTGGCTTGAATGCCAAGCATTACGTCTGGAGGAAACCTGGCATCAGCGGCAGGGACTGGGAGACTAGTCAGTAACGAGGGAAGGATGAACGGAGTAAAGTACAGAGAGATCCTTTATGAAAACCTGTGCAGTGGGTCTGAAGGGGTCTGAATACTTTCCGAATGCACTGTGTATCTTGATTAGATATTGACCCCCCCCCCCCCTTTGGCAGCTATTACAGCTGTGATTCTTCTTGGGTAATTCTCTAAAGCTTTACACACCTGGATTGTGCAATATTTGCCTATTATTCTTTTCAAAATTATTCAAACTCTATCAGGGTGTTGGGGATCATGGCTAGACAGCAATGTTGCCAAATGTTGCCAAAGTCTTGCCATAGGTTTTCAAGCAGATTTAAGTCAAAACTGTAACTTGGCTCCTCAGAAACATGCACTGTCTTCTTGGTAAGCAACTCCAGTGTAGATTTGGCTTTGTGTTGTACATTGTCCTGCTGAAAGGTGAATTCCTCTCCCAGTGTCCGGTGTAAAGCAGACTGAAGCAGGTTTTCCTCTAGGATTTGCATGTGCTTAGCACCATCCACCAAAAAGTGTATTACTTTGCCATATTTTCTTGCAGTATTACTTTAGTGCCTTGTTGCAAACAAGACGCATGTTTTGGAATATTTTGTATATTTGTATTCTTCTTGTCACTCTGTCATTTAGGTAATTATTGTGGAGTCACTTCCAATGTTCACTCTAAACTGTGTGCCGGCGCGCAGTAGCCCACGGAGAGAAGTACTGTTGAACTTCACTCAACCTTCTAGAGTTTTCCCTGTTAGTTAACACTATCAACGTTTCCCTTTACTGTGGCAATTGTGATCGAATCAACGCAATATTAGCCACTTTCAATGCAACATGTCGAAACAAAACAAACTATGAAATAAATGTTGTTGTAGACAGGATGCATCAGAGTAGGATTCTATTGCACATGGCTCAGCCCATACTCTACACAGACAGGTGTGGCATAATCAATCAAAGCTGCAGTAGGCCTATATGCAAATAGACCATTGCCGTATATGGATCTGTGCCATTTACTTTGAACTGGACTGTGTTTACAGCAGTGGTCATGAGTAGATGCACTTGTTTTGAGATTAAAGCAAGAGCTGAATGTAGCCACCGGTGTACATTTTCTTCATATCCTTTGCTAGTTAGTGAGTTATTAGCCCAGTTCTAGATAATTTGTAGTCAGCAATAGGGGAGTAATTGGTTCCTACAAGAGCATAAAACGTGTGCATTTCTAGACATCTTTGAAAAGTGAGTCAGGTAAAGAGCTTTCTTTTGGCCTTAAAAGGGCAGTGTTTTATTTTGAGAGGTTTGAATAAGCTAAATAGCCAATAGGCAGAGGGTAGCATAATTTGTCAGATTCTCTGTAATAATGGTATGGAAATAATAGTAAGTGGTTTCTTCCATCAAACAACACAACATTTTCAGTCACYTCCTTGTCTGAAGGACAAGTGGATAAACAGGTTATTAATGTCAAGCCCTGCATGTTTTCTTTAAAAGTCTCATGGAATGTAGGCCTACATTGAACACCACACATTGGCTGCTACTGTAGGCTGAATCATAGAACAGCTATTTCCATGTCATGTGATGCATTTTCTCCATTGTTTTTGATCGTAGGCCACTCTGGTAGGCCTACATTATGATCAAATACCCACAGAAGCCTACTTGGCCACTGTTACAACTGTTACTTAAAGCGGGGACAGCCTCAGTGTTCACAGTAAACACGCGCTGGAAGTTGCACAGAATCTTCACAAAGTTGAAGTTGAAGACCTGAAATTTGCTCAGTGTGGAAAACAAAGAGGGAACATCAAAGAGGGAACATCGGTTACTACCCACTGGGGACAAACTAGTTGTTTCAACTTAATTTGTCAACGTATTGTGACGTGGAATCTACRTGGTAAATACATTGGATTTGAAAAAAGTCATACCGTTGTTTTGAGAGTGAAATGTCAACCACAGGATTATGTCATCATGGTAACCAATTTTCAACATTGAAAAAACCTTGTATAAAATATGTAGAATTTGTACCTTAGAAACAACGTCAGATCTTCAACGTTATATCCACTATCAGAAAAAATAACTATAGGCTGGGCAGCACCTCCTACAGGAGAGTTGATCTATCTACAGCAACCCTTTGGTCTCTCATACAGGTTTTTAACTAAGCCCAGCTTTGATATTTGTAACTACTATTGCCAATGTGCAATTGTGAGAGTGAGTGTTGAGAGTTCTCCATTTAAAAACGATATAGATTCACTGTTGCTATTGAAGTCATTCCAAAGCGTAGGTTTAACAGAGCAAATGAAATGCGACAATACTTTATCWCTCATATCAATGATAGTATTTAGGCCTATATAACATTTGTAGTCAACAGCTGTTGTTTAAATTAAAATATTTTGGGGGGGGGACAATACAATAGGCCTAGGGTTACAAGCTCTGGTTGATTTCAAATGTAATTATTTTGAATTGTGTTTGGTTGTCAACGCAATAAAACGTTATTGAAAGTGCATTTAAAGTTTGATTTGATTTAGTCTTATTCTTTAACTTATATTTTTGGTTGAGGTGGAGACGTTAATTATTAGACAGACTTAGTCAGAGGCACAGATGGAACTATCCAAGCAGAAGATACATCTCCTTCAAATGTTGATATTTGGTTGCATTGACAATGAAACTGGATTCACATCTCCAACTCAACCAAAAATAAAAGTTAAAGAATGGGATTAAGCCAGTGACTTAGATGTTACTATCCAAGCAGTAGACACTGTACATCTCCTTTAAATGTTGATATTTGGTTGCGTTGCCAACCAAACACAATGCTGTATTACCTTTGAAATACAGTAAATAGCCTAAAGTTAAGGCTATCTGACAAACAAATGTAACATTCAACCTCAAAATGAGTAACACAACCAAGGACACATTTTGAGGTTACTGTAACTATACATTTCTTCTTATGTTATTATATAAAGTGTGCATGTTCAAGATAGCAGGCAAAGGTCGCACGTCTGTGAAGATCTTCACATTTGCTATAATAATCTGTCAGAATCTTGAACAGCCTTGATCACTTGCACCATGTACTTTTAATGTAATTTCAACTGAAATCCAGGTCATATGGTTCTGCTATTAGATGAAGCACAGTGATAATACATTAATTTGACGTATTAAATAAACAAAATATCTAACATTGTAACATTGTATTCCCAGCCCTTTGCTGTGCTTTCAAAAAGTTGCAAGCGCTGTGATAGACATTTGAGTGACAACTAAACCTAAAATCTGACATTGTTTTTCCATTGGAATTTGGATGCGGTTTTAGATGGTTGAAGGCATAGTGATAACACATCGGAAACTGTTGGCTGTCTTTTTGAGTGGGTGAAAATAGGTTGAAATCTCATTGATCAACGTCTCAACCAAATATTACCCAATTATCCATGTTGAAATGACGTGGTCTGTGCCCAGTTGTTACAATTTTGTTGATCACAGCCATTGAACTCCTAAGCAGTTTCCTTCCTGTCCTGCAGCTCAGTTTAGACGGATGACCGTATCTTTGATGTGTCTGGGTGGTTTAATTCATCCTTCACAGTATAATTATTTTCTTGACCATGCTTAAAGAGATATTCAATGTCTGATTTGTTATTGTTACCCATCTACCAATCACTGCCCTTCTAGGTCCAAAAGGCTTCTTAACAGCTTCTACCCCCAAGCCATAAGACTCCTGAACAGCTCATCAAAGAGCTACYCAGACCCCTCTTTTACGCTGCTGCTACACTCTGTTTATTATTTATGACTGGTCACTTTAACTCTACCTACATGTACATATTACCTCAATTACCTCGACTAACCGGTGGCCCCCACACATTGACTCTGTACCGGTACCCCATGTATATAGCCTCGCTATTGTTATTTTAATGCTGCTGTTTAATTATTTGTTACCTTTATTTTCWTTTTCTTTTTTTACGTAAACCCTCTTAAGGATCTGCCCCTTTTGTTCAGTTTTCGCCTAAAATGACATACCCTTGATACCATAACCTTGATACCATTTGAAAGGAAACACTTTGAAGTTTGTGGAAATGTGAAATTAATCTAGGAGAATATAACACATTAGATCTAGTAAAAGGTAATATAAAGAAGAAAAACATGAGTTTAAAAACAAATAATTTGTACCATCATCTTTGAAATGCAAGCGAAAGGCCATAATGTATTATTCCAGCCCAGGTGCAATTTAGATTTTGKCCACTAGATGGCAGCAGTGTATGGGTAAAGTTTTGGACTGATCCAATGAACCATTGTATAGCTGTTCAAAATATTGTATCAAGACTGCCCAAATGTGCCTAATAGTTTTATTAATACATTTTCAAGTTCATAATTGTGCACTCTCCTCAAACAATAGCATGGTATTCTTTCACTGTAATAGCTACTGTAAATGGGACAGTGCAGTTAGATTAACAATAATAAAAGTTTTCTGCCCATCTCAGATATGTCTATGTCCTGGGAAATGTTCATGTTACTTACAACCTCACATTAGCCTACGTTAGCTTAACCCTGCTGCGGCACCCCCAGAACGACCTCCGGGGCCACCCGAAGACCCGCGCCTTCGTGGCTCAAGCAGGCACCAAAGGCCTGTATGAGGCCATCTACCACGGGGTCCCTGTGCTGGGCCTGCTGCTCCTCTTCGACCAGTTTGACAACGTCCTGCGGCTGCAGGTGCGCGAGGCAGTGCGGGTGCTTGAGGCTGCCACTCTTACCACAGAGGACTTCCTGGAGGCCCTAAGGGACGTGCTGGAGAATCCCTTCTACCGCCACAGCATGCAGCTCTGCCGTATACACCGCGACACACCCATCCCCGCTCACCAGTGGCAACTAATAAATTGAGTACGTGATGAGGAATGGTGGACCGAGGTCTACAGCCTGCCATGGTACTCCTACCACAGGCTGGATGTGGCGGCGCTGCTCCTGGCCCTCAGCGGGGTCTCTTTCTAGGCCTCAGTCTCTGTCTGCAGCAGGCTGTGCTGCAGGTGCTTCTGGGGGAAGATCAGGCTGGGGTGAGAGACGTGGACATGTGCTACTTCTTTCCCAGATGATGAAATACTCCGTAGATTTTGATTGTCTAACAATGTAATGCCTTGTAAGACTTCTAAATTGCCTTAAAAGGCAACTGCACCCGCTGAGTTGGACTCATTCATTGGCTTGCTCCTCAAAAAATGCTGGCAGCCATGACAGAAGCCAAACACTAGTTGGCTTGGGGGGTGTGGTTTGATGTGGGTGTTTCTCGAGCGCCACCACCAGGACACACCCATCTGTCAGAACTGTTATGACTCTCTCTCCTTGCTGAGGATCAAAGGTGCCGGCTAGGCAAAGGTTTGAAGATAGCCAGAACCCCGTCTCCTGAGGGAGTTGGCCCAGTTTTATGACTTAACAACCGGTCATAAATGGTTTCTAACTTTCTGCCTCTCARTATCCAACAAAGGAATGTGCTGTGTGTAGAGAACTCTTAACGTCAAAAGATTGGACATGGTTTTGAAATCCAAACGTTTGGAATGGTTGTTGGGGATCCAAACAATAGTGATGTCATTAAGGATGGTATAACAAGATAACGGTAACTCTGAACGTGTACACATCCTAGTTATCAGGTTTGCATCTAAATGTTGTATAAAATAAATGATTAAGTATAAGAATACTTTTGTGAGGATAATGTGATTCCAGCCTTCTAAAATGAGATTGTTTYCCATGCAAACCTATGCTCAGTCAGTGGTCACACCCAAGTGAGCACAGACATTGTGTTGGTGCGATGGACCGCCCCCTTTCTATCCGAGTATAAAACCCTTTGTAACTAAATTTACATTATACCAAAGAACGTGTGGACATGTTGAAATGGTTAAAACTACAAGACCAGAAAATGGTAAGACCCGCTGAAACTCTTGACGAGTGAAGGTGAAGACTAGGCCAAACATTCACAGTYTGCAGCTGGGTATGTAAAGTAGTCTAGGACAATTGACAAAAGAAGGGAGGGAAGAACAGATCCCTCTCACCACAGTGTGGTACACCTGGAGGTATTCATTCTAAGAACACTCCAAGACAAAGATGCCTAAAACTAAGGACATTGTGACCTCTGGTGGACAACCAGAGACTTACATCGAACTACTGCCCATAATTCCTAATGAGTTAATGATATCATTAAACAGAGTAGGTAATTATTTGATAAATAACAGTCATCACATTAATGATAGTCACATCACAACCTTGCCCACAACAAACAAACCCCCTGCAGGTTGAGTTCAATAACTACAGGCAGATGTACAGTGAGATGGCAGAGGAAGCTTTTTTAAACTAGGCAAGTCAGTTCAGAATAAATTCTTATTTTCAATGATGGCCTAGGAACAGTGGGTTAACTGCATTGTTCAGGGGCATAATGACAGATAAGTACCTTGTCAGCTCAGGGATTCAATCTTGCAACCTTTCGGTTACTAGTCCAATGCTCTAACCACTAGGCTACCTGCCACCTTTGAATAGATCAGTAGCCTACAGAGTAATATGAGAATAATGCAATTGCTGAATTTATGTAGATATTCTAAACTAATGTTTTGATAACTTTGAAATGAATTAACAGGTCCATGTAAAATAAACAGCAAAATAAACAGCCCTTTACATAATACCATAGAAGCAGTGTTCTGCTAATATAACAATGTGCACTTTTCATTGTCATTCCCAGCCAATATGATTATCGGCATTTTGTCTAGTGGAATTGGGGCTACCTTGGCAAACATGTCAGAGGGGTCATACCTTCCTGTGTGGTGTCCCGTATACAAAAGGATTTCCATGATCCTGGGGCAGAACACACAGGGTTTGTTCCACCCCATATTGACTGACACCATTAAATTCAATAATAAAAAAATACATGTAAAATTTGTGTCTAGTAAAATTGTAATGCCAAGTCTCTCTCCATTCAGACATCAGTATCAAGCCTGTCTATCAGTCTGGACTTCATCTTGAAAGTCTCCATGTGCTGGCTCCATACATGTTTCTGTGAACACATACACACAGTCACTGTTATATTACCAACGGAAGTTAAGATTGTTTCTCAGATATAACCTAACAGATACTATATTGAGGTTTGAACAGGTCAGATCAAAACAACCCAATTATGGTCTCCCCATCAAACGATCAGGCTGGTTCCACCAGGCTAAGTTATGAAGGTGAATAGGGACAGAACTCTAAACGGTTTTGACCTTTGACAGGAATGCTCACAGCGAGGGCATGTCTGCATGATGCTGAGGGTCCGTTTGCTGGTCTTCTCTATGTTGCATGTTCGGCTGCAAACTGGACATTTCTCATAAACAAAATGTACTTCCTCATCTTATGAGGTGATGCTGACTGGGAGCGCCGGTAATACAAGGGACAGCCAAGTGGTCAATTATTATAAGGAAAGGACAAAGCTTTTTGATAATGCACTTCACAACCAACATGACTTACTACTTGTATCTGCTTAGCTGGGTAATTAACCTTAACCTACTAGTTTATCAAACCTGGGTATTACAACTTTTCACACAACACACATTACATTGTTGATAAAGCTGTCTGTGTCATCAGGGCAGTAACTCTGGTCAAGTTAATTCTATGCTTTACAGATGTTGACTGACTGTAGCTCCAGATTGGATTAGATTCAGGCCGGTGACGGTTTGTTGTTCCTTGTTCACTGTATTAGTCAGACTTAGACATACGTTAGCTACCATCATAGCTGCATCCATTATTTCATTTTGCCCTAAACAATACAGAATACACTTGTATGAGCTACAAACTGACTTGCAAATCCGACTTGTAGTAGGGTAACGTTAGTTAGCTAGCCTGCCTTGCTAGCGTTATCAAATGATAACCAGCAGTATCTAGACAATACGCAAACTTGTATGAGCAACGAACTAAGTTGTCATGAGGTAGCTAGTTAGTTATCTAACTAACTACGTTAATGGTAGCCAAAACATTAGCTAGCCTCCCTCGCTAGTTAACGTTAGCTAGCCTGCCTCACTTTATCAAAAGATAGCTACCTACATAACCAGCAAGAATGTTATATAGCGTCGTTGGCCAAATTATACCAGATAGCTAGGACATTATGTTCCAGTATCTCTGGTTATAGGCTCTCTTACATTTTTTTGTATTGTCAAATTTTCAGAAACAGTCAGGAGAATAATAGTTTAGAGTTGTTTAACAACAAATATACACGTTGCAGGCAAAGTAACATTTTCTTTTTCACATTAACACATGATGGTCTTTGGTATAGATAATGTTTTGATAAAAATGTATTTGACAATAAATCCATTTGACATTAGATGGACTCCTCCCTTCACTAATGTACAGCAATGTCCTTCAATGTTTTAGAATGTCAGAGGGAGGAGGGAGAGAGGGAGGGAGGGTGAGAGACAGAGAGAGATAATTGAATTAAGAGCGAGCGAGACAGAGCGCACACGAGAGAGAGAGAGGAACTATGCTCAAACCCTATACCCCAACCCGTGCACTCCATTCTGCCACTTCTGGTCTCTTGGCCATCCTACCCCTACAGGGGGTCAGCTCCTGCTCAGCCCAGTCAAAACTCTTCTCAGTCCTGACACACCAATGGTGGAACAAACTTCCCCCTATCGTCAGGACAGCGGAGTCCCTACCCATCTTCCAAAAATGTCTAAAACCCAATCTCTTTAATGAGTTTCTGAAATAAATCCCACAGGGCCACCCACCCTCCTTTTCCTACTAGCACGGATTTTGCTGATAACTACAGTACTTTATTGACGGATAATGTACTTGCTACGACTGTGATATGTGGTTGTCTCCCTATGTTAAGATGAATGCGCTAATTGTAAATCTGACTAAAATGTAAAATGAGGGAGGGGAGGGAGGGACGGAGAGGGAGGAAGGGAGGACACAGCAGAAGGAAAAGAAACGTGAGCTTTAACGATGATTACAATCACAGCACGAGTCACTGTGACTGTTACCACAGTCGTATCAGAGGGCTACAGCCTCCCAGTCTAACTTGCTCTGCTGGCCTTATCCACAGACATGAACAACTGCCTGGCTCTTTTCCTATGCTTCCTGGCTGATGTTTTGGAGCCTATGCTTCCTGGCTGATGTTTTGGTCACTTTTGAATGCTTTTCTTTGTGGGGCCGCACAGCCCTCCATGTGCTCGCCAGAGGTAGCCTGACTGCCATTAGGTACCGAGATGAGATCCTCAGAGCCCTTGTGAGACCATATGCTGACACATGCACATTTGTGGCCTGCTGGAGGTCATTTTGCAGGGCTCTGGCAGTGCTCCTCCTGCTCAAAGGCGGAGGTAGCGGTCCTGCTGCTGGGTTGTTGCCCTCCTACGGCCTCCTCCACGTCTCCTGATGTACTGGCCTGTCTCCTGGTAGCGCCTCCATGCTCTGGACACTACGCTGACAGACACAGCAAACCTTCTTGCCACAGCTCGCATTGATGTGCCATCCTGGATGAGCTGCACTACCTGAGCCACTTGTGTGGGTTGTAGACTCCGTCTGATGCTACCACTAGAGTGAGAGCACCGCCAGCATTCAAAAGTGACCAAAACATCAGCCAGGAAGCATAGGAAATGAGAAGTGGTCTGTGGTCACCACCTGCAGAATCACTCCTTTATTGGGGGTGTCTGGCTAATTGCCTATAATTTCCACCTTTTGTCTATTCCATTTGCACAACAGCATGTGAAATTTATTGTCAATCAGTGTTGCTTCCTAAGTGGACAGTTTGATTTCACAGAAGTGTGATTGACTTGGAGTTACATTGTGTTGTTTAAGTGTTCCCTTTATTTTTTTGAGCAGTGTATATTGGGAGCATAATTTTTAAAGGAGTTGAAAGAGTAGGTACCTCGGCATCACCACCAGAGGGTGTGGCTGACCCAGTGAGGTGTGTTTGCAGGGTCAAAAGTCAAAGGCTACATGAACCTAGTGGCCAAGACTGCCTGAGGGGTGGAGTTGATCATAGGCTGAGAGGATATGACCCGTGGGCTGAGATGTGTTGACCCCAGGCTGGGAGGCCATCACCGTGTTCTGACCGGGCAGCATCGCGGACTGGGCGGTGATGACTGTGAAGGTCTGTCTGCGTCTCTTGATCTCCCGAGGCATCTGGCACCAGGGGCAGATGTTGCAGAAGGTGGARTACACACAGTCCGCCATTATGTCACCCTTTAGAGAGACGTGACATATGACTTAAATACTATAATCTCAAACAGTCATTATCGTTTGATCTTGTAGGCGTCATGTTTAGAAGTACTCTATAGTGTTTCTAGTCACAAACAGTTGCAATAAGGTATCAGCAAGGGTACCAAACCTGGAATACTGCATGATTACATTGACTGCTAAAACTAAGCTCAAACTTCATGTGACTGAGTTCTTCTATGGAAAAGCCAGAGACAGCGAGACACCTTGATGAGACCATGCTTTCTGCCTGCCTCCGGACTTTCTCTCCCACTTGACCACCTACCTCAGATGACCAGTCAAACCATTAACTTTCGAATGACTGTCCATCTCATGATGTTTTTTTTTTTTAATTACTTGTCTTTTTCTGTGCTTTGGAGCGCTTTGAGATTCTTTGAAAAGTGCTATATAAGTTGAATAAATGATTATTATTTGTATTATTAGGCACAAGCCCACATAAGCCCTCATGTGCTGTGGTGTATGCACTGCCTCACGCTTACACAAAGTCCATAAGCTTAGTCTGATAGTCTCGCTTCAGTATCTTCATTCAGGCGATCAGACTGATAGTACAGCTCTCAATTTGTTAACCTACATGAATGGCATATCGGTTGCACACCGCCACCCTCATGGACATGGACACAGGAGGGGTACAGGAAGACACCCCTACCAGCTGGGTGAATCCCATTAAGACGTCCAGCAGGGGGAGACAGAAACACTCTCCGAATTCTGAGGTGGTGGTGCAGGCAAAACAGGGGAAGCGCCAGTAGGCAAAACAGCCTGAGGATGGGGTGAGAGCACAGGGCAGAGAAAAGATCTGTTAGCACTGATAGGAGACGTATCTAACTCACCGTGATCTGTAGCGTGTAGCACTGTGTTTTTCTGAAGTTATTTTGTATGCATGGAATATAAAGAGTATGGTTGTATCAAAAGGTTGATGTCTCAAAATATGCCATATTTTATTAAGACATTCTGAAATACAGATTCTACTTTTTGCTGAATAAATAGACCGACAGACTCACAGACTTGTAAGTCGTCAAAGCAGCCACAGATGCCAGTGGTTAGAGTGGGTGGCTATTAGAGCTGGTGTCTAGGGCTGAGGAGGCTGAGACTGTTGGTTGTTGTTGATTATCACGTTTGTTGCCATGGTGACTGGCCAGCCGCTCGACTGAGGAGGAAGAACATGAACAACAAGCAACAACAATGGACTGTTACTTTTTCCTAACTTTTGGCTCTATCTGCAACTCAATGCCAACTTGTGTCAAATATGAAATCCGTTTTACTTGGCTGCAACTTGCTTTTTAATGGCTCTGCAATTCCTTCTATTGTTCTAGGGTCCCGAGTTTTAAGCGCGCATAAAGAAAAGTCCCTTTTTATGCACTTTTCTCTCTATRCATATTCTGACATTAAACTTAAGCATGAGAATAGCGTGCTATTCACCTGCTATTCGTTTTGGGGGAGATCGAATAAATGAAGWTGTGGCGGAGGTGTGTCTGACCTTGACTTAATTTCCTAATAATTCCACCACCTTTATGCACGAGGAAACCATGAATAGGGTCTCCCGAACCAACCGGTTCGAAGTAGGAAAAGCATCTACTTTATTATTTCAGATGGAAAAAACACCATTCTCCATGCACTGTAATTGATAAGAGCTAGGTAAATGAGCAATTTGTTTGGATAAGGGAATTGTAATATAAATGACATTTGTTTTAGATATATTTTACCTTATAGTCGCTGGAGACAAATGTAATATGGACGCAAACTGAAGCATATCATGTTAGGAGAATTAAGTTCTCATATTCTTTAACCAATTAAATTAAATTACTCAGTCTGCTATATCAGGATTTGTAGGATACTGATAGAAATAAAAACAGACAGAGGCCCAGTCTACAAAAGTCAAATGTTTATTTACGGGAACGTTCTGCCTATCATTTCCGGTACATTGGTTTATATACCTCACATTTCGTCATAAACGTTCCTCCTCCTCTCAGATACAATGGCAACATAGTTCACAAGTCTTCTTCTCATACATTGTCCGCCACCTGTTATACAATCTACTACAAGCCTAAGGTCTCTCCCCTCCCTGGGTGGGGAGACTTCCATCCCTGTTATCAGTTTCACAGTGGTCACAAGTTGTCTGCCACAGTTCCTTGCCTACCAACAGTGCCTCTTTCTTATGGACAAACATGATTCATCAGACAGGATATAATTCTGTTAGTTATAATTCTATGTTAAATGTATACATCATTTAGTCATTATTCATAAAATCCCCATAACATATCAACATATCAACTTTTCCACAGTAAAGTTTATGAAATGCTGTACCATTATGCAGAATTTAAATTGTACGGCCTTTTAACTTGCAGGGGTGGGCACTCTCGAATGTTTGATAGGCTATACCAACTTTCTCTGTTTCCTATTTGTGTCATGTTAAATATTAGCCACTAGCAGTATCAACCGTCAATAGGCCTAATAGCAACATATATTCAACTGCCAATTTACTGTTAGTTCCCTTCAGTTGGTACAGTGCCTTCGGAAAGTATTCAGACCCCTTGACTTTTTCCATATTTTGTTAAGTTGCAGCCTTATTCTAAAATGTATTAAATTGTATTGTATTGTATTTTTTCCCTCATGAATCTACACACAATACCCCATAATGACAAAGCAAAAACAGGTTTTTAGAAGGAAAAAATATAAATATCACATTCACATAAGTATTCAGACCTTTACTCAGTAATTTGTTGAAGCAACTTTGGCAGCGATTAAGGTAAGGTAAGTCTGAATACGAACTACCCACAATTGTGTAGGAAAGGCGTGTCTAAGAAAGGCATAATTTCCTAAATCAGAATTGGGCCCCTATTGAATAATATTTCTCATTCACATCTTACAAACACTTAAATCTTTCAGTCATCTCTTTGCAGCCAATATGCTACTCTGTGCACTCTTTAAACGGCAAAACCTCAGTGTTTGGAACTATATTTTTCTAAACAATAAGCTATACTGTGCATTATCATGATATTCACCATTGACCTGATGTTAAATTGTATAAATCTACCCATCAACCACAAATCATGGCATCCTATAATTCTAGTAGTGGGTAATATTCAAGTCCCATTTTCTTTAATTCTGACTCTTAAAAAAAAATACACTCACCTGAAATGGTCAACTCTGCCTGGCTGTATCCAGGTTTGTGATCCCTACCTCCAGATTACAAACACAATTATGGAGACTGACTATTTGCATGTGTTTGGTTTGTATAGGATTCAAAATCCTGAGGGTCTGTGATATACMGTATCCAATGTATTTACGTCATTGAGAAAGGCCAGACAGACACTCTTCTTTTAATATTTTATTTACCATTAAAGACACATGCATTTATACTGTAAACAAGTATAAGATAGATATCTATCATTAGAATGAACATTATCTACTACCAGAATATTAGGCTGCCATGATAGATATATACAGTACCAGTCAAACGTTTGGATGCACCTACTCATTCCAGGATATTTCTTTATTTTTAATGTTTTCTACATTGTAGAATAATAGTGAAGACATCAAAACTACGAAATAACACATATGGAATCATGTAGTAACCAAAAAAGTGTTAAACAAATCAAAATRTATTTTATATTTGAGAGTCCTCAAACTAGCCACCTTTTGCCCTGATGACAGCTTTGCACTCTTGGCATTCTCTCAACCAGCATCACCTGGAATGGGAATATGACATTTACATAAGTATTCAGACCCTTAACTCAGTACTTTGTTGAAGCACCTTTGGCAGCAATTACAGCATCGACTCTTGGGAGACGCTACAAGCCTGGCACACCTGTATTTGGGGAGTTTCTCCCATTCTTCTCTGCAGATCCWCTCAAGCTCTGTCAGGTTAGATGGAGGAGGGTTGCTGCGCGGCTATTTTCAGGTCTCTCCAGAGATGTTCGATCGGGTTCAAGTCCGGGCTCTGGCTGGGCCACTCAAGGACATTCAGAGACTTGTCCCGAAGCCACTCCTGCATTGTCATGGCTGTGTACTTAGGTTCGTTGTCCTGTTGGAWGGTGAACCTTCACCCCCTAAGCGCTCTGCAGCAGGTTTTCATCAAGGATCTCTCTGTACTTTGACTCRATGCTGACTAGTCTCCCAGTCCCTGCCGCTGAAAAACATCCCCACAGCATGATGCTGCCACCACCATGCTTCACCATAGGGATGGTGGCAGGTTTTGTCCAAACATGATGCTTGGCATTCAGGCCAAATAGTTCAATCTTGGATTCATCAGACCAGAGAATCTTGTATCTCAGGATCTGAGTCYTATATGTGCCTTTTGGCAAACTACGAGTGGGCTGTCATATGCCTTTTACTGAGGAGTGGCTTCAGTCTGGCCACTCTACCATAAAGGCCTGATTGGTGGAGTGCTGCAGAGATGGTTGTCCTTCTGGAAAGTTCTCCCATCTCCATAGAGGAACTCTAGAGATCTGTCATCGAGTGACCATCGGGTTCTTGGTCACCTCCCTGACCATGATCCTTCTCTCCCAGTTGCACAGTTTGGCCGGGCGGACAGCTCAAACTTCTTCCATTTAATAATGGAGGCCACTGTGTTCTTGGGGACCTTTATGCTGCAGACATTTTTTGGTACCCTTCCCCAGATCTGTGCCTCGACACAATCCTGTCTCGGCGCTCTACGGACAATTCCTTTGACCTCATTGCTTGGTTTTGGCTCTGACATAAACTGTCAACTGTGGAACCTTATATAGACAGGTGTGTGCCTTTCCAAATCATGTCCAATCAATCGAATTTACCACAGGTGGACTCCAATCAAGTTGTAGAAATATCTCAAGGATGATCAATGGAAACAGGATGCACCTGAGCTCAATTTTGAGTCTCATAGCAAAGGGTCTGAATACTTATGTAAATAAGGTATTTGTTTTAAATTTGATAAACTATCAAACATAAAAACCTGTTTTAACTTTGTCATTATGGGGTATTGTGAGTAGATTGATATAGAAAAAATAAATAGATTTTTAATACTTTTTAGAATAAGGCTGTAACGTAACACAATGTGGAAAAAGTCAAGGAGTCTGAATACTTTCCTTAGGCACTGTATGTGTATGTGTGGCGTGCCGTGCCGTGGGCCTGGGGCTTCAGTGAGGTCCTACACAGTCCCACCCGAATGAATCCACCTCTTATTACCATCATTATGATGCCATGGCTCTAGACACTATACATTTAGACAGAAACGCAGTATAACCAGGCGTTGCGTCACCTTGAAATTGACATTTTTATTCAGAGAATTGCAGGGGAAGAGTACAATACAGTACAGTTCAACTAATAGGCAAGAACATAGTCGAGTGCAACAGAGTTATATTAATATTCTTCTTCTATCCATTTCTGGTCCACAAACTTTGAGCTTTAAGTCCCCCCCCAAAAAATACAGTGTGTTCACTAAACAGCGCATTGTCGCACCCAAAGCAGTTTCACCGTGATGATAAAGACACATAACTATTCACTGAAAATAAAAGAAAGAAAACWAATAATTTGCAACATAGGCTATTTGCCATTTTATTTTGTTAATAKATAGGCTATTTAATATTAACGAAATAAAATGCGAAACATACATACACATTTAATAAAAAATAAAATGCATTSTATGCCTACTCACCAAAGACTGATTATTTGAACACAAAATCCTTCCTCCTTTCTTTCCTCAAGAAGACTTCAATGACTCTGTTGTACAGTCTATCTGTGCATTTTAGTTCCACCAATAAGTCCTTTTCTATCGACATGGAGGCTAATGCTGAAAGCCGAGTCTGTCCAGTAGCATTTCTGGAATACGTTTTGATTCGCTTTAAGGCCGAGAATGACCGCTCGACAGAAGCCGTGGACACAGGGATAGTCACTGTCACACATGCCAATGTGTAAAGTTGCCCCATGTCCTCATTCAGATTTTTCTGCTTAAGGAAATCAAGGAGATCAGAGGGACTTTTCCCTTCAAAATCAGTCATAGCATATATTACAGTCAGTTCTGTTTTTTGCTTGGATAGGTCGAACAGTGTTCCGTGACTCTCTGTTAAGCTGGAGAAGGCTGTTTGCGTGAATTTTTTCTGGTAGGTCTGAAAGTGCTGGGGGTCCAGGAGGGAGAGAAACATGAATTTTTCGTGGACTTGAAACCTGTTTCGTATTTGCAAAGAATTTTGGCCAGAATATTGCTGTGGAGTTGTTGGTAGTATGTGCGAGGGTCTCCTTGTGCTGGGCCTCTGCGTGCGCTGGGTGAACTTGAGATGCRCGCTGTGTCATCGTAGATTTGACTGAACCTGCGCCTCTCTCGCTCAATTGTGTCACAAAACTCGTTCACCCTTGTCAGGCAGAATTGTACATCCAAAGTTTGTTTCTGTAGAATTCCAAAAAGCACATCCGAATAATAAAAAATTCCATTGAATGTTTTAAGCAAAAAACAAAACTCAAAATCATCCAAACGTGCATTAAATCCATCAGCCATAAGCACAGTATCCCCGTCATGGCCATCATGATGTTCCAGTAAGTGGTTAAACAGCTCCTTTAGGGCAACTCTCTTTTCAAAGACTGCATTGACCAATCTAGATATATATTGCCACCTCGTTGGTGCAACCTTAGGAAGACGACGCTTGCAGATGTCATCCAGCAGTTGCGTGCGCTTAGGGGATCGTGAKAAAAATGCTGCAAGGCCATTGAGGTTGGCAAAGAAGACCTTGCATTCTTTAAGCTTTGAGGCTCCTTGAGTCAGTACTAMATTTAGTCGATGTGCATAGCAGTGAATGAATAAGGCCATCGGTGCCCTCTCCTTAACTTTAGCCTGCMCCCCATTGAGTCCAGATGCCATGACTGCTGCGCCATCAAAACACTGTGCCACAACTTTATCCAGAATCGATCACTTGCAAATAATAGGCATTCCCAGCAGTACAGTTTGCAGTGCTTCTCGGAGCCTGTGAGCCATTGATAGCGCTCGTAGTTGGAACTTTGAAAKTGGCGAACGAACCCCTTTCCCGCCTGTGACAGGCTTTGTAGCGTCGGCGTCGGGCGACCTCTCCTTACAATGTCTAACTTTTCTTGAAAAGTTCGTCTTGAGAATGGCGTTATAATTATTTCCTCGACCAAATCGATATATTCTCCTCCATCCGCCATTGTGGGTTGAAAAAACAGCTTAGTAGTATGCGTAATTAATTCGTTTATCAAATTCAGTTTCCTAGTTCTGAGGTTCTGCATAGACCTGCCCATATGACCCGCCTCTCAATATTGGTAATCCAATACAAAAGACGTGCACGCACTACGCCTGCTAGCTGGCTCCTGTGTAACACTGGAGCCAGCCAGCAGGCGTACAATAGCCAACTCTAAAGCTGATTGGTTGACACTAAATTTTCATTTCCATTCGCTTTAAGCTACAAGCGCCCGCACTGTTGATTCTGAAGGCCTGAGGGCAGATTTTAGACCCCTGGCAACACATGATGGCTGAATATGATTGGATAAAAGATCTAACATAAAGACCAGCCCTCCAAATCTCAACCTGGGGCTGGAAGCAGTGCAACCAAGAGGAAAGCTATGAAATGAAGAGTATAACTCTTACTCTGGGGAATAATTTAATACATATTTGTGGGAAAATATATTTTAAAAATATATATATTCTGATGATGTTTAGGCCAGCAGAGAAGGCCTTGCTGGCCCTGACGGCCCACCACTGATATATACACATACATGCCACTGGCCGCGAGCAGCGTTTGGAACACACACACTCATCACCTGCTCCGCTATCAGCAACGTTAGCAATGTGGTTCGACACACAAGTTAACTTCGCCATCTTAGTACCTACATTACACACTTTATTACACACTTTATCCTTACCTCCCGTCAATAACAGTTTGTTATGGTATAAATAATATACAGACACGCGTTCATGTTTAAGTTAAACAACGTTTATTGTACTTATCAATGTTATGAATGAGCGCGCTCTTTGTTTGGTTCTATTCCTCTCTCTCCGTCTCTGTAGCTTCCGGGTATGCTGGGATAAGGACCGGAGCTATGGCAATAGGACTGGCTTCGTAGTGCCTGTTCCGAATGGAAGACACCATGTCAGTAGTAATGTGATTTTGTAAATGTGTTATATTGTATCATGAGAAACGGATTGCAAATGTGCAATGTATATAATTCATGATGTTTCGCTGAGTGGAAAATGTAGGCTTTGATGATGGTAATTGCTTAATTACTTCGTGTTTGGTAGGTTCTGATGTGAGGGGCTTCCCCTACAAAAGCTGCCTCTCTTTCAGTTTAAGGGGGGGCACATTGGATTGAGCTGTTGATGGGGCACCAATATATTTATTATCAATTAAATAATTTAAAATGTAATTATATATTTTTAAGCTGTCTTATACTTTTGATGGCAGTACTGTTGTTTTTCTTCCATATTCATTATGTAAATAAACACCCTTGCACAGAAGTACTTTAGCAGCTCCATCATCCTTTGTTTTGATAGAGGTGAGGTTTTTCAGTTTGCCTTCTGGCCTACTCTACGCGACAGTGATGAGGAGTATGAGAAAGAGCGAGGTCTTTCCTTATCTTGTGTGTGCATTGATGAGAGTGATGGGTTGGAGGCGGTTCTTCATCTCTCGTGACATTTGACACCAGGTGCAGGGCCCGCAGAAGAAGGAATAGACACAGTCATTACACATGGTGCCCTGTTAGGGAGGAGACAGAGATACATCATTACACATTATAACTGATCTAAGATTAGTGGAAAGACAGAGACACTCCACATTACACCTGATCTAGGATCTGTTAATACGGGCTACATTTGTCAATCAATTACAAAGAGGGGGTAGAATATCTGATCGGAGTTCAGCACTATGACATCATCAGAACATTATGTATTACTCCCCGACTAGCCTGGTCCCCAATCAGTTTGTGCTATCATTCCAACTCCTTGTTTGGCATGACTAGGAGTGGCAAGGAGTGGAAAGTTAGTGCAGACAGACTGGTACCCAGGCCACTCCCTGTGCATGAAGGTACGGAAAACTGGTTAGGACAGTTCTGAGATCAGATTAGAAGGTGGCTAAGGTGAGGGGAACATCATGAATTACTGGAGAGATGGAGGGACTGATAGTTGTAGTTGTACGAGACATTACACACGTTCACACGAACAGTATCAAAAGAAYTGGGAAATATACCTAATTTCTATGGACACAACATTTTTCAATAATACAACATCTTCACCAATAGTCATACCTGTACATATTGCCTATAACTATAAGGCCCAGAGTGTTTCCTGGTCAGATCATGTGATCAGGAACAACTCAGGGCCCTAGTCATAAGACATGCCAAGCTGAGTCAGTAAAAAAAATCTAAAGCAAACATCTAAGCTTCAGAGCATAGACATGAGCATAGTGCATGAGGTTCTGTGTGTCCCTACCTCGATGCCGTAGCGCTGGCGCATGCCCACCCTCATGGACATGGTGGCTGGGGGGATGGCGCCGAAACCGTCTAGCAGAGGCAGACACAGACACTCCCCAGCCTCTCTCGCTGTTACACATGAAAAACAGGGGAAGCACCAGAACGCAAAGCAACCTATAGAAGGATATAGAGGACAAGAAATCACAGTGAACAGGATGTTCTCTTTGTTGATTGATACAAGCATAGTTTATCGATTGAATGGAATTGAGTGGTAACAGACGCACACACACACACACACACACACACACACACACCAAAACCACACACACACACACACACACACACACACACACACACACACACACACACACACACACACACACACACACACACACACACACACACACACACACACACACACACACACACACACACACACACACACACAGTCTTGTACAGCTAACCTTGTGGGACATACAATCAGTCCCATTCAAAATCCTATTTTCCCTAACCCTAACCCTAAACCTAATCCTAACCCGTACTCTTACCCTAACCCTAACCAAAAACCTAAACTTTATCCTAACCCTAAACCTAACCCTAGCTCCTAACCCTAACCCTACAACTACCCTAGCTCCTTAATATTTAACTTAATTCTAACCCTAACACTAATTCTAACCTTAACCCTAAACCCCCTAGAAATAGCATTTGACCTTGTGGGGACTAACAAAATGTCCCCAGCTGGTCAATTTTTACTTTGTTTACTATTCTTGTAGGGACTTCTGGTCCCCACAAGAATAGTTAAACATGTCCACATACAGACACACACACACACACACACACTTACACGAAGACATATCCTGGGTGCAGTCACAGATTTCGGAGCTCCATTGGTTTGATGTGACGGCCTGAACAAAGTGATTGGGCTGCTGAATTACCATCTTATTTGACATGGTGGAGGTGTCTGTGGGTATTTAAAAAAATATGTTATGACAGAAGTCACACCACCAGCAAACCAATATAAGGAGATGTTTAACACTCCACAATAATGGTCCTATATAGTTTTCAAGATAGTTTGTGAAGTCAAACTGAGTTGAAATTCTTCATAATGCTGTATGTTGCACACAAAAGTCCAGTGCTAAGTGCTTACTGTATAGTTGTCCCCAGACTAATCTTTGTTCCATAACTGTTTCTTTGAATATGGCAGCAATCATAGTCTGAGGTAAACTGTAAATTACGATTACATACCGTAATATCCCACTGGGCACAAACTGGTTTAGTCAACATTTCAACGTAATTTGTCAACGTATTGTGACGTGGAAAATACATTKGATTGGAAAAAAGTAATCGACGTAAACTGTTGTTTTGATGGTGGAATTTCAACCACAGGATTATGTCATGATTGTAATTAATTTTCAGCGTATAAAATATGTTGAATTTGTACCTTTGAAACAACATCAGTTCTTCAACGTTATATCCAGTATCAGAAAAAGACAATTGGCTAGGCAGCACCTCCTACTGGAGAGGTGATCTATCTACAGATATTTATTGGGTCTCCCATCCTGGGTTTTAACTCAACTCAACCCAGCTCTGCTTAGCTTTGATATTTGTCACTGACTACTACCTATGTGCTATCTCAAGAATGATTGCTGAATGATTGTTGAGAGATCTCTTAATAACTATATTCACTATTGCTATCAAAATCATTCCAAAAKGTAGGTTTAACAGAGCAAATGAAATGTAACCATACTTTATAAGACATATATCATCAATGMGACTATTTAGGCCTAYATWGCATATGCAAAGTCATCAACAGCCATTGTTTTTATTCCATCCAGGGTTCAACAAAAAATTTACAATATATATAGGCCTAGGGTTTCAAGCTTGGGTTGATTTTAAATGTAATCTTCAAGTTAATCATTAATAACTTCTTATGGCTGAAGGGGCAGTATTGAGTAACCTGGAAAGAGGTGCCCATTTCAAACGGCCTCGTACTCAATTCTTGCTCGTACAATATGCATATTATTATTACTATTGGATAGAAAACACTCTCTAGTTTCTAAAACCGTTTGAATTATTTCTCTAAGTGAAACAGAACTCCTTCTGCAGCCCATTTCCTATCCGGAAGTGAGATTTCCGAAAGCGAGGTCTCTGTTCAAGAGCTTGTCTATAAATGGGCATGTCACTTAGGACTATAGATACACGTCATACACCTTCCCCTGGGTGTCAAGCGGAAGTGAGAGCAGAAATGAGTTGATTATCTTGTTCAGAGATTGAATACATCATCTTGGAATGAGAGGTCCGCCATTTTCTTTTTTTTTTCGAAAGCGCGAAGTAGGACCTGGAATTGCCTTCTGGAAAGCCGTCGTTATGGGCGAATACAACCTCCGGCTTAGATTTTATTTGATACATGTCACAATATCATCCTAAAGTATGTTTTTTCAATATAGTTTTATTATATTATTGAAATTTATTCGGGACTTTAGGCGTGATGCGTTGTATGAATTTGTTCACGAAGGAGAGGTTAGCGCCGCATGGCCAGTGTGCTTGCTAATTCAAGAGGGAAATAGTTCGTTCTGGATCCAAACAAAGACGGTTCTGGACAAAGGACCCCTTGTACAACATTCTGATGGAAGATCAACAAAGGTAGGACCCAATTTGGGATGCTATTTCATATATCTGTCGAACTGTGCTATCGCTACCGATTACCTGGAATCAATGCTGTTGTGTGTTAGCTATTGCAGTAAGCTAATATAACGCTATATTGTGTTTTCGCTGTAAAACACTTAAAAAATCGGAAATATTGGCTGTATTCACAAGATCTTTGTCTTTCATTTGCTATACACCATATATTTTTCTGAAATGTTTTATGATGAGTAATTAGGTAGTTGACGTTGGTGTCTGTATTTACTCTGGCTACTCCCGTGCTATTTCTGACTGTAGCTATGATGGCAGCAGTAATGTAAAACTGATTTATAGCTCAAAYATGCACATTTTTCGAACAAAACATAGATTTATTGTGTAACATGTTATAGGACTGTCATCTGAGGAAGTTGTTTCTCGGTTAGTTTGGTTGGTTCTAGGTTAGTTAGGTTGGCTTTGTGCATGCTACCTGCATGCTACCTGTGCTGTGAAAAATGTCTGTCCTCTTTTGTATTTGGTGGTGAGCTAACATAAATATACGTGGTGTTTTCGCTGTAAAACATTTAAAAAATCGGACATGTTGGCTGGATTCACAAGATGTTTATCTTTCAAATGCTGTATTGGACTTGTTAATGTGTGAAAGTTAAATATTTTAAAAATATATATTTTGAATTTCGCGCCCTGCACTTGAGCTGGATGTTGTCATAAGTGTACCGACCTCGGGCTTGCAGCCTTAAGAGGTTTTAATATGTTGGATTCACTTTTAAATTGTGTTTGGTTGTCAATGCAACCAAATATCAACATTTTAAGGAGATCTTCTGCTTGGATAGTTCCATCAAAGTAACACATCCATGGCCACATTTTGAGGTTAGCTGTTACGTTCCCCAGTTTCTGTGTTGTTGTGGGTTTGTATGTGTGTGTGCATTTCAGGAAACGGAATCCTGGATTCCTCAAGGAGCTGATTGGTCGGCCCAATCGATGATTAGAGCTCTGAACCCTCCCTCTAGTCAGGAGAAACAGCTGTCTTCAATTACCAACTCCATCTCCAGCTGGATAAAAGCCAGTGTTCCTTTGGTAGGAGGAGAGAGCTTATTTGATGTTTGGTGTTGGTTGTAAGGCTGTGAAAGTTTTGTTAAAAGTATTTTGTTGCTGCTTTCTGAGGTATGTGTATGCCAATAGGACTTAGAGTTTTTGATTATTGAAATTGTTCACTTTAAGTTAGTAATTATTCTGTTTTATTTGTTCCTGGGGGTGAAGGGGATTGCATTGGGAGTGTTTAGGCTAGAGGCCTGCGGGCATACGTAACCTGTATTATTTACTGTCTACGCACACTAGGTAAGATCTGGGTGGACCACCACCTGTATTTTGGTTAGCATGCCAGGAGGTGCTGAAAGATTAGGTGGGTAGGCAGGTAAGGTAGGAGAGGGTACTCTAACTTTCTTTGCTTTGGGTCCGTCCAGCTCCTTTCCCACAATACCGTGTTAGGAATAATAAATTCCCTGTAAACGGTAATTTTCTCTGCCTCTGTCGTCCTTCCTCCGCACCTACGGCCACATACTTTTTTCACTCCACGTTGAGTTGTAGCAGGGTGTAAATAGCAGGGCGTTTCCCCTCCAAGAGGCATATGTAACATTAACTTACCTTAACAATAAATGTCTTACGTAATCATAAAAAGCGTGCATGTTCAAGATGGCATGCATAGGTTGCATGTTTGTTACGATCTTCACAATTGCTATACATTGCCTTCAGAAAGTATTCATACCCCTTGACTTTTTTCAATGTTTTTTTACAGGCTGAATTAAATTTATATTTCTCATTGGCTTATACATAATACCCCATAATGTCAAAGTGGAATTATGTTTTTCTAAATGTTTACAAATGAAAACCTGAAATGTGTTCAACCACTTAAGTCTATGAGTAAAGACTGGATCACTGGCAATGATATGAGAGCCTATAGGGAGGTCAGAGAACTGGCAGTGTGGCGCCAGGGCAACTTTTCCCTCAACGTGAGCAAGACAAAGGAGTTGATCGTGGTCTACAGGAAATGGTGGGTCGAACAGGCCCCCATTAACATTGACGGTGCTGTAGTTGAGCGAGTTGAGAGTTTCAAGTGCCTTGGTGTCCACATCACCGACGAACTATTATGGTCCGAACACACCAAGAGAGTCGTGAAGAGGACACGACAAAACCTATTACCCCTCAGGAGACAAAGATTTGGCATGGGTCCCTAGATCCTCAAAGTTCTACAGCTGCACCATCGAGAGAATCCTGCCCGGTTGCGTCACCGCGTGGTATGGCAACTGCTCGGCATCTGACCGTAAGGCGTTACAGAGGGTAGTGCGTACGACCCAGTACATCACTGGGGCCAAGCTTCCTKCCATCCAGTACCTATATAACAGGTGGTGTCAGAGGAAAGCCCATTAAATTGTCAGACTCCAGTCMCCAAAGTCATAGACTGTTTCCTCTGCGACCGCACGACAAGCGGTACAGGAACACCAGGTCTAGGACCAAAAGGCTCCTTAACAGCTTCTACCCCCAAGCCATAAGACTGACTCCTGAACAATTAATAAAATGGCCACCGGACTATTTACATTACCCCCCCCCCCCCCCCTTCCCCTCTATATTTTTTTGTACTGTGCTGCTACTCGCTGTTTATTATCTATGCATAGTCACTTTACCCCTACCTACATGTGCAAATTACCTCAACTAACCTGTGCGACCTGCACCACTGACTAAACGGTACCGGTACCCAGCGGCGAAAATGCTGATACTTCAACCTGAGGCGGACATGTTACATTTTCCTCAAGAGCAATTCCTGAGCGGGGGACCACCCAAAGTAGTGCGTGTAACACATTAGCTAACGTTGTAATATGTTAAATGTATATTGAGCCCACATAATTGCCAATTGAATTGATAGGTACAGTGTTAACTGAAGGGTTTAACCAACTTGTTAATGTTTAAATCATATAAGATACTACTACTAAAAATTATATAGCAGTGCTCCTTACCAGTCCGTATGTATGCAGGTTCGTACTTCCAACTAGAATATCAAGAAGGGCCAGTAGATAGCAATGCGTGACTTGTAACTGTGGGTGCATTTTCATAGAATACAAATGAACATGGTGTGATCTCATCTAAGAGTGCTCCATTGAGAACATAAAGAGTTGGTCTCCGTATTGATTGACCGTTTTAACTTCTTTTTTCTGATACATTTAGTATAGTATTAATGTGCCCACTGGCCTGAAGTCTACTACGACATATCATTTACAGAACAAAAAAGCCTTACAAAAGGTACAGTTCAAAAGCAAAATACTACTTCAATGCAAAACCCAAATTAAAATCCTCTCTCCTTTTGG